>NC_072427.2:23727884-24038076 GCF_028878055.3 Symphalangus syndactylus | reverse complement strand
ACAAGGTCTGCAATGACAATCACTGCAAAAACTTAGGAGCTTATGATGTGCCGGGCTTTCTGCACAGTGCTGAATCCTCTTTAATCCATCCTTTGAGGGAGGTCCACCCTAACGTCTGTCCCCACGTTACAGAGAAGGACACTGGAGCCTCTCCTGTTAAGGGCTGTTTCCCATATGTCACACATATAGAAAGCTTCAGAGACTGAACTCTGAACCACTGTAGGAGGATGAGAAAATGGGGTGAAACAGCTCTTGTGAAGAGTTAAAATATTTGTATATTAAGTTGTCTTTGGGGAAAAAGGTGTTTTTGCTTTTTTGTCCTTTATACGGAATTAAACTATAGCTGGAATTAGGCGATACAGCTATGTTTGTCATAGTGGTGGGAGTAGAGGTTTGAGAGGAAAGCATGAGGGAAAGTATCTTTGTTTCACACTGGTAGGGAGACTTCAAAGGCAATGAGACGTAGAATACTAAAGCCCGACCTGGACAGTCATGCCGAAGGCTCCTAGGGTGTCACTCTAGGACCTAAAATGAACACTCCCCAGCTCCAGGCAATGTTATGTGGGTGGTTGTGCTCTCCATTTTAGCAGAGAAGAGGAGTTGATTCTCGGAGACAGCACTCCTAGAGGATTGGAGGCCTGAGACAGTGAGACAAGGTTAGGAATGGAGAGGTGCCCACCAGGGGACTGCTGTAGAAGGAGTATATTCCCTTTTGCTATGGACTTTGAAAACAGTCACTTTTTGAACCTTTTATTGAAATACCACCTCCTTACAGAAAAGTGTACAAACTGTGAGTGTATAGCTTGATGCACTTTCACAAACTAAATTTATTCACGTAGCCAGAACCCAACCCAGAAAAGACAGCAGGGCCAGCACTTCTGAGGCCACTTTATGTCTCCTTCTGATTGCTATTACCCTCTCACCCCCAAAGGTAACCACTGCCTTGAACGCTAACACTAAAGATCTTCTTGTCCAACACAGAACTACGCATACATGGAATCATACAGTAAATACCCTTTTCTAACTTCTTTTGCTCAAAATATTTTTGTAAGATTCATCCCTATTTTTTCATGAAATGTAGTTACAGTTTGTTCATTTTTGTTGCTGCATAGTATTTATTTCCTTCTACAAATATAGCCCAATCCATCCACTCTACTGTTGATGGACATCTGGGTGCTTTCCAGCTTGGGGCCATTATAAATACTGCTACAAACATTCTTATAAAAGTCTTTTGGTGAACCTTGTATGTACTTTTTAGATTATATTTTAGTATCCAGTTTTACGTGGGTTTTCCCACGTAAATTGGGAAAGTCCTAAAAACTAGATACTAAAATATAACTTTAAAAATACATACTTGACAGCCTCATCCCCAAACTTGTAGTGAACTCTCTTATATATGCATCTATCAAGTTCAAAATCTGAAAACAGCAATTAAATAAAAATAAAATCCCAAATGTCCATCAACAGTGGAATAAATAAATATCTGTTGGTATATTAACATAATAAAATGCTATGCTATATTTTGGGGCAGAAGGGACTAAGGGATGGGGAAGTAGAGGAACTGAAGCTTCCCTTTGTGATTCCTTCCCTGAGACCACCATAGCTGTAGCCACCTCACATTAAGGAAGCAGTCCTCTCCCCATTCCAGACAGCTGTCGATGGCAGTCTCTGTGCATTAGCAAAGATGATAAAGGCCCACAGCAAGGGCAACTGGGAAATTCAGGTTCAGAGTAAAATCACACCGGGGTCAAGTTCACACTCTCTCAGAGCAGAACTGCCTGCATTCTTCTTTTTTCCTTCATTTTGACTTTGTGTTTTTGTAAGACAATTTCCTATTTTAATGCAAGCCATTACACATCTGCTGAAGTGCTCTCTGAGATAGAGACCCATTTTCGGGATTAGACTTGGATGAGATAAACATGAGAAAGCTTAAGAGAGAGCTTCTCATGAGTGAGAAGGGAGAGGAGAGAGAAAAACAGAGAAAGAAGGAGAGAGTGCGAGATAAAAAGAAGCTGCCCCATTAAATAGAGTTATCAGACCCTGAAAATGGGATTTCAACAGCTGTTTCCAAACCTATACAAAAGAGTGACTTGTATGCCTACCAAGATGTTCTAAGCCTGTCATCCACTGGATCACATAAGTGAGAGGGGTCCAGAAGGGGAATCCTTGGTTTGTATTTAACCAACCTCTCCTCATTTAAGTTTATGTATTAGGGAACTTTGTGAGGCTTATGAAATGACTCTGTGATATAAATGAGAACTTCTGTTTCCAAATCAACAGCTGGAGGAGAGAGCCTATAAGGTTTGAGAAACAAAACTGAAAAGTACTCTGAACATCTCAGAGCTCTATGAAAACATGCATTAATATTGATGGCTTTTCAATAAATGCTTGTGAAGCAACATCTCTTCCTAAACAAAGTAAAGCCAAACTGCCTCATTTCACATAATTTTCAATATTTCCTCTAAACTTTCACTCTCACCCACCTTGAGAAGAAAATAGAGAAAATTGTTTTCCAGGAATAAGTCTCACCACGCACCTTCACTTTGAAACAGTCACTGGGACTATTATCATGGAGATTATAGCGAGGTTTCTGGGTGTTTTTTAGACAGATCAATTTCACCATGAGAGCTAAAGCATATTCCCCAGGGAACACGCTCCAAGTAATGCTGCAGGGTCCTTTTTTTCCCTAGGAAAGACGACTGATTAACTGCAAAGAACATTTTCCTCTTTGCCACTGGCTGTGTAGGAAGCTCTGAAAGTCAGCCTAAACGGATTACTTTCCAATTTAAATGGTGTATTTTTGCATGTTTGTTTTTAATCTGTTTCCCAGGTACCTTACCTGAGATTTTGCCAGTGTGTTAAAGAGACCAGACCAGGAAATGAACAAGATCCCTTCAGTTCCACTGTGGAGACAGTGGAACAAGGACCTGGGGCTGCAGAAGCTGCCTGATCCTTGTTCCTTTGAAGATATGAAGGACAAACCTGCAAGCCAGAAGGAAATAACATCCCGAATATGATCAAGCCCATGTGACATTAAAAGTAAAATAGGGCCGGGCACGGTGGCTCACGCCTGTAATCCCAGCACTTTAGGAGGCCGAGGAGAGCAGATCATGAGGTCAGGAGATCGAGACCACCCTGGCTAACATGGTGAAACCCCATCTCTACTAAAAATACAAAAAATTAGCCAGGCGTGGTGGCGGGCGCCTGTAGTCCCAGCTACTCAGGAGGCTGAGGCAGGAGAATGGCGTGAACCCGGGAGGCGGAGCTCGCAGTGAGCCAAGATCTCGCCACTGCACTCCAGCCTGGGCAACAGAGCGAGACTCCGTCTCAAAAAAAAAAAAAAAAAAAAAGTGAAATAGTTAAACATAAATAACTCTGAAATGTTTAACTGTGTCATCCAAAACCCATGGGTATGTTGAGGCTTCTGTCTGAAAGAGGATTCATTTTCAGCTTGTATCAGTCAGGATTCTAGAGAGAAACAAAAGCAACAGAAACAAAACAGATTAGACAGATAGATAGAATGTGTATAGATAGATGATAGATTGATAGATAGATAGATAGATAGATAGATAGATAGATAGATAGACAGATATAGGCATAGAGACTGAGAATGAGATTTATCATAAGGAATTAGCTTACACAATTACGAAGGCTGAGAAGTCCATGTTCAGCCATCTATAAGCGAGAAACTCAGGAAAACCACTGGTGTAGTAAGTCCAATGGATGGAGAATCAAGGGAGCTGATCAGGTAAATTTCACTCCAAGGGCTACAGAAGATGAGATGAGATATTCTAGCTCAAGCAAACAGGCAGGAAGAGAAAGGGGAGAATCCCTCCTTCCTCTGCCTTTCTGTTATATTCAGAACTCACATAAGGGAAGCCCATCCGCTTTACTGAGTCCACCAATTCAAATGCTAATCCCATCCAGAAACATCCTCTGAGACACATCAGAAATAATGTTTAATCTGGGCAACCCATGGCCCAATCAAGGTGACTCTTAAAAGTAGCTATCATAGATGAAATCTGAAAGTTACCATTTGCACTAAAAAGAGTGAGAAAAATACCCTCCTTTCCATCATAGCAGCACAGATGGAATATAATACAGGCTTCTTACGAAAACATACACAGACATAATAGAGATAGAAACCACCAGGTGTGACTGTTTACTCACTGATTCAGCAAAACTGCACTGAGTGCCCACCCTGTGCCAGACACTGCAGTAGACATCGTGTATACAGCTGAGAATGAAACAGACCAAGTCCTGCCCTTGTGGAGCCCAGAATGGTGGCGAGACGGATAACAAGTGTGATGCAAGACCAATGAAGCAGGTGGAGAGGAGCTGCGAGACTGGATGGAAAGGCAATGAAGCCCTCTCCAAGGAGTTGACATGAGGAGGATCTAAATGATATGAGGGAGTGAACAACTAACTTGGAGGAAGTTCATGTCAGAGGAAATGGCAAATGCAAAAGCCCAGGGCAACAATAAGCAGGGCACCGCGCTGGTTTTGGAGGTGCACGTGAGTACCTGGAGAACACTGAAACACAAAACTAAAAGAAATTCGATTCAGATGAGAGGAAAAGAAACTATTTTGGCCACATCTGACTCTATGTTTTTATTGTGTTTTTTGTTAGAGGGCAGGAGTTAAATATGACAACCAGAATCCAATCCATCCAATGGAACATGTAAATGGCAGCAGAAGTACTGGGGGCATAACTGATTTAGATGAACCAATCTCTTTTTTTTTTTTTTTTTTTTGTTTGAGACAGAGTCTCGCTCTGTCACCCAGGCTGGAGTGCAGTGGCGCGATCTCGGCTCACTGCAAGCTCCGCCTCCTGGGTTCACGCCATTCTCCTGCCTCAGCCTCTCTGAGTAGCTGGGACTACAGGAGCCCGCCACCACGCCCGGCTAATTTTTTTGTATTTTTAGTAGAGACGGGGTTTCACCGTGGTCTCGATCTCCTGACCTCGTGATCCGCCCGCCTCAGCCTCCCAAAGTGCTGGGATTACAAGTGTGAGCCACCGCGCCCGGCCGAACCAATCTCTTTTCACTTAATGGGTGACCAGCTGGTCCTAGATTGCGCAAAACTCTCCTAATTTTAAAACTGAAAGTTCCACATCCCAAGACTTGCCCTACTTAAGGTTGGTACTAAAGAAAAGGCATCATGAAGTGTATGAATATGTTCCCCAATAAAATGAAAGAAGAAGCCAAAGTCCAAGGGAAGAGAATGAGTTTTTAAAATATTTTTAAGAAACAGAAGTAACTTTACAAAGTATCTTCTTGGTATTCTTAAAGAATCAAAAAAAAGAATTAAATACTACATACAAATGTAAAAATTATCCTTGAAGCAAAGAAATATAGTACAAAAAATATTAATTTAAAATTCATAAAACAGATATAAAATCCCAGATTAAATGAACAAAGACAAAGAAATGGAGATAAGGAGTAATTAATTTATGGCTTCAATTTTTTTCTAATCAAAATACCTGTTCAGAGTTTGTTACAAGGAGGTAGAAAAAGAGCCTTGAAAAATGATTATAAAATTCATCTGAAAGGAAAACCTCATTAAAATAGGCAATATTCTTGGGTGAGAGAAGTTTAAAAAAGTTTAAACTTGCATTGCTGTATATTAAAACATAGTAAAAGCAATATTGTGCCGACCTAATAAAAAGTCACAGAATCAAATAAAAGTCTTAGAAATCACTGCAAGTACATTTAACAATTTAATACAAGATAAGTATAAATGGGTGATCTAATAAATGGTGCTTGGATAACTGGCTAAATATTTGGTGAGGGAGGAGAGTTAGATTCCCTATCTTCTTAAATCTTATACTGAAATAAAATCCAAGCCATGAAATACAGAGAAAAATGTAAATGAATGAATGAATAAGCAAATTAAAAGAAAATGAAAGAGCAGGAAAATACAAGCAAATATTTACCTGATCTCAGAATGAGAGAAATTATTCTAAGCAAACAAACCACAGAACAAACCAAAAAGGAAAAGATATTTAGATCTGATTCCATTCAAACTCAAAACTTGTTCATTAATATATATTAGTAGCAAATTGAAAAGTAAATAAAAAACTGGGAACAAATACTTGAGCTATGTAACTGTAGGTTAGTAGCTTTAGTATATGAGGAAAACTCACTTATCAGCTACAGCATACCAAAATTACCATGAAAAGACTGACAAAAGACACATACTGATCATTCACAAAATAATACAACTAAAAAGGCCAAAAATATTTTTGTGTCTCACTTTACTGGCATTCAAATAAATGCAAATTAAAACAATAATAAACCATTTTCAGCTATCAAATTAAAAACTTTTAAAAATTATGTTATCCAGTGCTGGGAAGTATGCTAGAAAATTATAATTCCCACATTATCTTTTTAGCAATATAGATCAAGACCCAAAAAGAAAATAATATCATTTAGCCTCCCAATTCTACTTCTAAAAACTCGATGTATAAAAATTTAATTTTTATGTATAAAATGTGGCACATATACACCATGGAATACCATGCAGCCATAAAAAAGAATGAGTTCATGTCCTTTGCAGGGATATGGATGAAGCTGGAAGCCATCATTCTCAGCAAACTAACACAGGAACAGAAAACCAAACGCTGCATTTTCTCACCCATAAACGGAAGTTAAATAATGAGAACACATGGACATAGGGAGGGAAACATCACACACTGGGGCCTGTCGGGGAGGTGAGGGGCAAGAGGAGACAGAGCATTAGGACAAATACCTAATGCATGCGGGGCTTAAAACCTAGATGATGGGTTGATAGGTGCAGCAGACCACCATGGCACATGTAAACCTATGTAACAAACCTGCACGTTCTGCACATGTATCCCGAAACTTAAAGTAAAAAAAAGAAAAAAAAAATTGGCCGGGCGCAGTGGCTCACGCCTGTAATCCCACCACTTTGGGAGGCCGAGGAGGGCAGATCACGAGGCCAGGAGATCGAGACCATCCACCCTGGCTAACATGGTGAAACCTCGTCTCTACTAAAAATACAAAAAAAATTAGCTGGGCGTGGTGGCGGGCGCCTGTAGTTCCAGCTACTCCAGAGGCTGGAGCAGGAGAATGGCGTGAACCTGGGAGGCGGAGCTTGCAGTGAGCCAGGATCGCGCCACTGCACTCCAGCCTGGGTGATAGAGTGAGACTCTGTCTCAAAAAAAAAAAAAAAAAAATTAAGATATATACTCACAAAATTTTGTATATAAGCATATTTAATGCTGCAACCTTTATAAAAATGCTAATAATCATATATGCAAGCCACAATGATTATTTCTGGAAGACAGAATTAAAATAAGTTCTTTTATTTTATTGTTTTATTTTATTCCTTATGCTATTATTTCCCAGTTTTCTTTCTATAAAAGTCCAGCATTTATGAACTAAGAAAACTTCAACAATTATTATTTCAAAAAACTACCGGCCTCAACTGAAAGTCCAAATAAGAGCTTGATTTGTACCACCCTGTTTTGAACAAATCCAGCTGAAAAAGTCTAACTAATCATGAATTATGGGAAGTCTTATTGATTGCAGGGTATTCGGTCTGCGGGGAGTTGAGGTAGACAAGGGAAGATGTCCCACTTGGTATGTTTGCAATATGGCAGGCATAAATCTTAGGTGGATATCAGTGAAGTGATTTTGCAGAGAAGTTATTAAATGAGGTGGGAATTTGGAAGTAATGAAATGGATTTGAGAAATGAGGAGGGATTTGGTATAAGTAAAGAATGCATCCTAAATCTTCCATGAAAGCTGTTGCAGCGTAAAGGTCAGAAGAAATATGTGACGCGTCCAGAGCTGAGGAATCACAGACCCAAGACCAGGAGGTTAGCCTGATCAGTCACAGGTATTTCTTCAACTCCAAGAACAGGTTTTTCTCCCTTGCGAAGAACCAGGAGTGGTTGTTAATGGATAGGAGAATCCCCTGGTTGTGTGGAACATTTAGAAACTCCACCTTACTTTAACTTTAATACTTAGTTACCCCAAGGCAAGCATCCCAACCCCAACAGTAATACAAACACAGCTCATGGTTTTCACTGAAGATGATGGGTAAACAAAGAAAATTTGGTAAATATTTAAACAGTCCTTAAAAGGAAAGAAGCAGAACAATGAAGAAAATGGAAAGAAGAAAAGAAGGAAGGGAAGGAGAGAGAGAGAGGGAGGGAAGGAAGCGGGGAGGGAGGAAGAAAAGAAGGAAAAGAAGGGAGGGACATAGATGGGAAAATAGAAGAAGAAAAGTCACACTGTTAATAAAAGTTTTAAAAAGCCCTGTGGCGGATCACGAGGTCAGGAGATCGAGACCACGGTGAAACTCCGTCTCTACTAAAAATACAAAAAAATTAGCCGGGCATGGTGGCGGGCGCCTGTAGTCCCAGCTACTCGGAGAGGCTGAGGCAGGAGAATGGCGTGAACCCGGGAGGCGGAGCTTGCAGTGAGCCGAGATCGCGCCACTGCACTCCAGCCTGGGAGACAGAGCGAGACTCTGTCTCAAAAAAAAAAAAAAAAAAAAAAAGCCCTGTGGAAAGTGAAGGCAGAATTGTACTCGGAGTCTATGGAAATGAACACTGGCCCTGGTTCTGGCCCCTATATATTGCTAAGAAAATCACTTAACCCCTCTGAATCCCGACTGCTTCTCCTACAAAATAGCAGTGTAGCAGGCAGGCTTTATAGGCTGTAGGGGAAAGTTTTAGAATGAATTGCAACAAAACTTAACCAGTCATGATAATCCTTTATTTGTGTCCAACAGTAAGCAGAGCCATTTTACACGCATGCTCTCATTTGAACATGGGTGGACTTGGTGAAAAATTAAACTTCTCTCTCTCTCACTCACTTTCAACCACCCCTTGGTGTTGTCACAGCCACAGAAAAATAGAGTTTTAAGTAGGGAACAATCACACGAGCCAAATACTGCCAAGAGGGCTGAAATTGCTCATGACTTTAGCACAGTAATGACATTGATGACCTTGGCGGTAATAGCTTTAGTGGGTGGTGGGAGCAGACAGATTTCAGTGGACTCAGAGACAAATGAGAAATTTGGAAATGAGAAAATGAAGAGGGGGTGTGATCTACACTTTCAAGCAGGTAAAAATTGTGAAATGCAGATGTGTGAGTGGCAGATCCAGGGTCATCCAAAGGTGATTGCTGTTTTCATTTCTTTTCAGATGAGAGAGACTTGTACGTGATCATGGGCCACAAAGAGGAGGAGAGTAGGCAGGGAGAAATTAAAGGTCAGAAACAGGGGAGGGAATGAGGTCCCTGGCAAAATAGAAGTAGCATGTATATAAATCACAGACGGAAAGAAAGAGAAGATGCCCTTGTAACTAAGACAGAAGGCCAGGGTAAATGTGGAGGGAAAAGACAGGAGGTTGAATGTGATCCTGCTGATTGTCTTTTAAGTGGAAGATGAAGCCATCTGCTGAGAATGCATATGCCTGATGGAAATCTAGAACAGAGTGGTGAGGGTTTGCCATAGCTGCTGATCGTGATGGGAGAAGGACGGGACCAGATTTGCAGACAAGGTTTACAAAACAGAAACCTGTAGTTTTCGGTGACTTTTCTCTGTAGTTGCTTGCCCACTCATGTGAAAGGTCAAAAGGTGGGTGATTGGAATAATTTAAGATGGAATCATATGGCACGGACACTATTGAAAGACAAAAGGCAGCAAAGACTTAGAAGGTAAGAGGGCTTAGAGAATGTTCTCTTTGGTTCAGGATAGATGGGAGAGAAAATGAGGCCAGAAGTGAAGTGACCATGGAGCAGGGGTGCAGAAGTGGAGAGAGCAATTATTTTAGTGTGAGTGTGGCCAAACAGCAGGCTTTTGGAAATCAGCATGAAAATGGGAGTGAAGTATGTGGAAATGGAAAGAGTGAGGTGACAGGGGAGCACTGGAGTTTAAGATTCAAACTCTTTGAGTTTCCCACGGCCATCTAATGACAGCAGTAGGCTCTCAGGATAATGGGGTTAAATTCTCCTTCACAAAGTCTCAATACTCATAGTAACCTTCCATTTCAACAACAACTTACACTTTATGAAGTTTGGGACATTATCAGCAGGGTGAGGGAAAGCAAGACAATCAATGCCAACTATACCCCACATTGCAGGTGATTCCTCAGAAGCCTCAACCACTGATCTTGTTGGTCCTTGATGAATCAATTTGCCCGACACCAGCATTCTAATTCCTTTTTTCTAACACCTTAGTGCCAGGGAGCCAAAGTGTCTTTCCTACAGTCCAACAAGAAGGCACACAGCTCACAATAGCATCCATAGATTCCATTGGCTACAGGAAGAATAAGACAACTCAACTATGTCTTAAACACTACAGGAGACCACAAAACATCCCAAGGCCAAATGGACAGGTCTAGAGGACTCAATAAGAATGCATAAAATCATTAAGCAACACAACTCCTAAGCAGAGAAACAAGGGAGGGAAGAAATGCAGGCAAAATCGCCAAGATGAGTTTGAAATATCCTTGAAACAGTATGCTGGAAACATTTTAGAAATGATCTAAATGATCCAGACCCTGGACCTACCACTCATACAGCTGCCTTTCATGACTTTTACCTGCTTGAGTTAATCAAACGGGTGGGCACAGCACACCCCAGCTCTATTTGAGGATCCCCCACCCATATTTTAGAAATGGAATCATTCTGGATGATGGCAAGGTCTGAGGTAGCTCAGGCTATGGTTTATTAAGGAAGGAGGTGAAGGTCACTGGAAATGAGGAGGTCACAGAACTCTAAAACCGACGTGTTAGTGATGGAGTGTCCAAAAGGTGAGGTTCCCCAAGGTTATGATGGGGTTCAGGGTGGATGTCACATAGTCTGAGATTATTTTTATAGCTAGTAAATGATGGCACCAAGGAATGGTGTGAGCTTCATGTGAAAATGGATTTTTGCTCAAAATTTGGAAGAAGTGACAGACCAGCCGGGCGAGGCAAGTCCTCTGCTGCCAGCTTATTTCTTAGAGTATACAAAGCAGAACATCCTTCACTAGAGAGGGCACATTGGTTGAGAAATTAATATCCTTAGTGTGGATCTAAGCTTTGGTTAGGGCAAAAGATGGCCAGGTGCAATGACTCATGCCTATAATCCCAACACTTTGGGAGGCTGAGGCAGGAAGATTGCTTGAGACCAGGAGTTTGTGACCAGCTTGGTCAACACAGCAAGACCCCATCTCTACACAAAATCAAGACGGACGTGGTGGTGTATGCATGAAGTCTCAGCTACTGAGGAGGCTGAGGCGGGAAGATTGCTTGAGCCCAGAAGTTTGAGGCTACCGTGAGCTATGATAGCACTACTGCACTCCAGCCTGAGTGATATCTCAAATAAATAAATAAATAAAGGCAAAAGATGGAACGAGCATTGGTGAGGAGGTGTGAATTTCAGAATATGTCCCCAAAATGGCAGGAGTTCCAGAGGTTATGGTGTATAGATTGGAAAATTCCATAATGAAAAATCAGGGAAGGAGGCCTGAGAAAGCAAGAACATGAGAGTATGAAAGAGATGACCCAAAAGGGTCAAATTCTGTATGGTGGCCTTCTGAATGGATTTAGTAAGCTTCATTCTTACAAAAAGATCAGTGATTAAAATACCATTTTTGAAGGATCTGAGTTTCTGTGCACCATTCTGTAGGTGCTCAAAAGGTGCTTATTAGGCTGAAATTTCTCACTTGAACTTTTACAATGAGGTACAATGAGGTCTCTTAACTCATTTTTAAAATCTCCAGTCACGGCCGGCTGCAGTGGCTCATGCCTGTAATCCCAGCACTTTGGGAGGCCCAGGTGGGCAGATCACGAGGTCAGGAGATCGAGGCCATCCTGGCTAACACAGTGAAACCCTGTCTCTACTTAAAATACAAAAAATTAGCCAGGTGTGGTGGCGGGTGCCTGTAGTCCCAACTACTTGGGAGGCTGAGGCAGGAGAATGGCGTGAACCCAAGAGGCAGAGCTTGCAGTGAGCCGAGATTGTGCCACTGCACTCCAGCCTGGGTGACAGAGCGAGACTCCGTCTCAAAAAAAAGAAAAAAAAAATCTCCAGTCACAACCCCCACCTAAGTCCAGCCCACATACACTCACCAGAATCACTGTTCTAAAATATGAGTTCAGGACCCATCACTCCTATCACTCCTGTGCTTCGAACACAGCATCAGCTCCCCATCATATATTAAGGATAAAGTATAAACACCTTAAACATGTCATTTAGGACCCAGCACAATCTAGCCTCATCTTACCTACAGGCCTGAGCTCCTCCCCATCTCATTCATGCCAATCACAGTAGACTACGTGCCATGGGGAGGGGTGGAATAATGGACAAGAGTTCTGGCTCAAAAGGCTGCTTTGCATGGGTTGGAACCTCAGGTTCATCACATATGCTGACTGTGTGACCTTGATCTAGTTAACCGCTTTTAGATGGTAATGATATCTACCTCAGAAGGGTGACTTTTAGGATTAAATGAGTTAATACAGCCAAAGCACTGGACATGTGATCAATAAATATTAGTGATTATAGAACAAGTGTTTGTATTTCTGAGATTTTACGCCCTCATCTCTCTACTGCAAATGCTCTTCCCACCTTTCCCATCTCAAAATCTTTATCTCTTCTCTCAAATCCCAACTCAAATATCACCACTTCTTTGAAGTTTTTACAGATTTTTCCTTTTCCTATCCTCCAAGTTAAAATTAATCACTGACTTTGTGCTCCCATGAGATTTATCCAGACTCAGAGAAATAATAGCATTGTACTTGAATTAACTGCTTCATGCAGCTCTATCTAGCACAAACCAAGAGTGGCTTCCTGTTCTGCTAAGGGCCACAGGCTAATTCAAGCTTCATGATCTTTGAGATACAAGTAACGACAAGGAAATGTTCGTTCTTAAGCAGAAATAAAGAAACATCAGTTGCCACGATTTCAAGCAAAAAGAAAAATGCTGTATGCTTTCCTAACTGCCAGTAAGAAGTCCAATTAGTGTCTTATTAAAAATCTCTACATCCCTAGTGTCTCAATAGTGCTTGACATTTAGTAGGTACTCAGGAAAGGTCTTTTGGATCAGATGGAATGAAATAGAGTGAGATTGAATGGAATTAAATCCAGTTAGGTTTCAGGGAGATAGGGTTATCCACCATCCATATCCATCAAATCACAAGTCTTATTATCATAAGCTTCAACTATTTTGAAAAAAAACCTCTAAACTACACCACTAATAATACAAACATCTAAGATGCATTTTAATGAGCAACAGAAAGCTTATAATATCCCGCTGCACTAGCCAGCAATATGTCCCTTTTCTTGCCAGTAATATTTTCAATGAAGAAAGTATCTACAAGTATTTCTAGCTCCCTTTATGTTATTAAAAGTACCAGTGTAACCTAGCAACCGCCAAGATACAGATATTAAAACAGACACTTTATAATATATTCCAGTACTTTGCCATCCAGTTAGTGTAAATGTCTACATTTTAATAATTACCCATTTCTTATTTGTAAGAATAATTGCATGCCATTTTCTCAATGCCTTTTGCAAGACCCCTTCTCCTCTACTCCCTTTTTCTTCAATATTTTGACTGATTTACTCAGAGATGGAGGAAAAGAACAGGTTAGTTTAAAAAAAAAAAAAAAAAAAGAAGTGAGCCTCATAAAGGGTGATTTGATGGGCCAGGCATGTGGTGTGAATGAACACTTGACCAGGTCCCACAATATAACTTGGACTTCTTTTTACAAACCTGAGCAGGGTACTTTATTAGCAATGAGAAGGCATTACTTTGGTTGAAAACCTTTGCATCATTATGCAAAGAGTTACTGAGACCCTTGTGATAAATGCCTTAGGTCAATTTATATTCTCACAATCTTTCAGTCTGGGGGCAAGAGATAGGTTAAAACTGGCATGTAACCAAGCTACAGAGCAATGGAAAACAGACTCCTAAACTTGGGGGTTAAAAAGTGTCTTTAGAGTCATCTCAGCCACCCTCCCACATGTGTTTGACAAGCCAACACCCAATACTTTGGCCACAGAGACCTCATGGGCAGGGTTTAGTGCCACTAGAAGAAAGGGAAAGAGATCTGGGTTGAAGGCGGGTAGGGAAAACCTGGACGCTTTCATTTCTGTGAAAAGCTTGGCTGTGAAGAGAAGAAAGCATGCTGGAAGTCAGTCCAGGAACAGAACAAGTCAAATAAGATCCCTTTTAACCCTCTACCCCTATAGTAAATATCTGTGGGCTTTTTTTTTAGATGGAGTCTCAGTCTGTTGCCCAGGCTGGAGTGCAGTGGCGTGATCTCAGCTCACTGCAACCTCTGCCTCCTAGGTTCAAGCGATTCTCCTGCCTCAGCGTCCTAAGTAGCTGGGACTACAGGCATGTGCCACCACGCCCGGCTATTTTTTTGTATTTTTAGTAGGGACGGAGTTTCACCGAGTTTGCCAGGATGGTCTTGATCTCCCGATCTCGTGATCCACCCGCCTCAGCCTCCCAAAGTGCTGGGATTACAGGTGTGAGCCACCGCACCCGGCCTGGCTTTTATGACTAATGAAAACAGAAAGGTTGATGGCACATGGGAAAGAACACGTGAAAGAGGATACAAAACCTGGGGTAGGCTGGAGGGAGTGAAGTCAAGTTCACACAAGTAAAAAAGATAAGAAAATCTTTTCCTAGACATTAAGAGGAAAGGAATAAAAGTAATTGGAGATGGGGATACATTTCTAAAAATAAATTTTTTCATTTACTTGACTTTGATTAAGCTATACCTCTCTGTCACACACTGTCTAAGGTATTATGAATGAAACATAATTCCCTGTGTCTGGTGGCAAGGAGAAGCCCAGAAATGGAAAATCATAGTTGCAATAAGAAGATAAACAAAACAATGAAAGCCACAGATCAAGAGCAAGTAGGAGATACTTAATCCATTCCTCAGTCAGGATGAGTTCCAAGGGGAGGTGCATGTTATGGTGATAAAGAGGAAAGATGGTTGATGTTATCAGCAATAGGTTGTAGATAGTTCCTGGCCATCTTTATTTCTTTTGTTTTATTATTTTAATTTTTTAATTTTTTTGCAATTGAGAAGGATAAAACTAAGGAACCACATGTAAGCTTAAATAAATTAATAGGAGCTGAAAGTGTGATGTGATTGCTAAAGCCATCTGACAGCATCTCCTTTGTATCTTCTGCATCAGAATGAAGCACCTTGCCCCATGCTATAGACCATATTTTAAGAGCACAGAATGATAAACTATTAACTCTAGAAGAAGGTGACCAGATGAGAGAATCTGGGCACATGTCATGCAAAGAGTGTGAGAAAACTTAAAATATTCTACCCCCAGATCTATATTTCTTTGACATATTGTAAAGTAGCTGCTGCCTGGCCAACAAACAGAAACGGCTTTGCAAAGCTGTCTGTTGTGGGGGAAAATTGCATCTGTAGAGAATCTCCATTAATGCACCCCAAATTGCAACCCCTATGTGTACACGATGAGTCCTCCTGACACACATTCTTACTGTTGCAGCTGTCACCATTTGCTCCAGACAGTGCGGCGAAATGAATTCTGGAAAGACTTGAAAGAATTGAGCTGAGAGAGCTTGATCGTCAGCAAAAAGGTTCAGCAGCAGTGTTTCCTCTTGGATTTATAAACCAGTGGGGTGACTGGTAGGGAGATCGATAATATGGGACCCATTGTAACTGGTGTTAGGGAACTAGGACCCTTTCCTAGATCCAGGAGACATGGAGAGTCTGACACCTTTAAAAATCTGAAAAGAGGCCAGGCATGGTGGCTCACTCCTGTAATCCCAGCACTTTGGGAGGCCGAGGCAGGCAGATCACAAGGTCAAGAGATCGAGACTATCTTGGCCAACCTGGTGAAACCCCGTCTCTACTGAAAATACAACCATTAGCTGGGCGTGGTGGCACACACTTGTAGTCCCAGCTACTTGGGAGGCTGAGGCAGGAGAATCGCTTGAACCTGCGAGGCAGAGGTTGCAGTGACCCGAGATTGCGCTACTGCACTCTAGCCTGGCGACAGAGGGAGACTCCCTCACAAAAAAAAAAAAGAAAAAAAATACTGAAAAAAAAAAAACATTTACCATCTATCTATTCTCATCGAGGGAGGCTTCATCTACACAATAAGCCTAGGCAAGCTTTTTCCTTTCTCTCTCTCACAACTTGTCTTGCCGCTAAACCTGACTTACCAACATAACCTGTTTCTGGCCATGCTCTGAGTCTGCTTTCTTTACTGTGGCCTCAGGATGGCATATAAGTTTCTGTATCTTATTGTTGGGTGGGTCTTCATTCTAAAGGCTCCTGTGCACACACGTTCAATAAATGTTTATGCCTTTTCTCCTATTAACCAATCTGCTTCATGCCAGTGATTTTTTTCACTGAAGTTTTAGGATGCCAATGGCCATGGCCCACAAGAGTGTCTTAAAAGTTGTCAATGAGTTTGGCTTGGAGCAAAGGGAATGGAGAGGATCCTTGATGATGGGTAAATACAGATGTGAGCCTTTTCCACAAATCATCCAGTGATGCATTGGTTGGGAGATGATAGCATCAGATTCGCATTTTCAGGTTCTTTGGCACTAGTTTCCCACTGATTTCCAAATTGTTATGGGATAATTATCCCCCCTTCCACTCCCGCAGAAACATTAGTCCCTGGGTATGAACTTGGTAAGGTAAAGATCTCTACTCTTAAATTCATTTAAGAGTTCTACGCTTTCCTCCTCTCTTCTCACCCTTTTGGCCCGTACCTCCCTCTTTAAACTCTTTGTTCTACCCTGCCTGGCAGGCTCCATATGGTCCTTGGGCTAAAGGAGAAGATGGACAAAGAGTGAGAATGAGCAGCTGGGATGAGAGTCAGAAGATGGCATAGAGAGCGTGAAATTAAGACTGTCTCTTACCCCTCCCACCCCATGGCTGGAAAACAAATGGGATCCTGTTTCCTGAAAAAACGCTGCCTGCCAAGCCTAGCACCATCTGTCATGTGCCCCAGGATCAGCTCCACTCTGCTGAGGCATTAGCTCATGCCCTAGATAGTAAGTGCTAACTAAATATCAGGATATATGGGGAAGGGGTAGGACCCAGTGGGTTTCTACTAGGACTAAAGATGAGGTAGATCATTTACACTGGAAGCAACCTAAGCCATCATGAGCTGGTGGAGTGGCACGTAGAAGGATCTCAAATCTGTTGAGGGAAGACCAAAGTCCTCAGAGAAACCTAGGGAAGAGACAGAACCAACGACCTAGAGATTGACAGTAATAGTACCCCATTGGATAAAAGTTGGCAATGACTTTGGGGAAATTGTGAAGTGATTGTTGCAAAAGCCTGGTGGTATTTGCAGCTTCCTTTCACAGGCCTGTGGTGCATCTGCTTCAGTTAAAGAGCAAATAATTGGTAAGCACCTGAGAACCAGGCATCATTCCCCATGACACCAGCCCATCACCCCTATTTAGCTTCTTCTAACAAGATCTAACACAATGACACAGATAAGATGTGTAAATGGTGAGTCCTGCCACACATTCTTACTGTTGCAGCTGTCACCAGTTGCTCCAGACAGTTCAGGGAACTGAATTCTGGAAGGGTTGGAAAGAATTTAGCTGAGAGCTCGATCCTCAGAAGAGCCTCCAAAGCAGTGTTTCCTCTTAGACTTATAAACCAGTGGGGGTGACCCGTAGGGAGATCGGTCATATGATTGAACTGGTGTTAGAGAACTAGGATACATCCAAAAGAGGGCAACTAAAAGAATGAGGAACATTTGAAAGTTCTCGAAATGTGCCCTTAACCATCTCTAAACCAGAATTCCCTAGGGTAGTAATTCTCAGAATTCTTGAGTCAGAATCACCCAGAGAATCAGGTAAATCATACGTCACTGGCTCCACCCTCACAGTTTCTGATTGGTTGCTCGGGGGGGGGGGCTTTAAAATTTGCATTTCTAATGAGCTACCTGGTGATACTGCTGCTGCTTCTAGCAAAACAGGCTGGCCTGGAATATCTTTCCATGTATATTCTTTCTAGAAAGCAGAGCTAGGACTAATAAGTTAAGATTTTACTTTGGGTATGTCTGAAACAAAGAAGGATTAAAGTGCGAGCAGAATGAGAGATGGTCCCACCAAACCCTGATAGGTGAGTAGAAAACTGGGACAGGGAAGGGAAGGAACCAAGCAAAAGGATATTATGAAGCCAGTTACCACTGTAGGTATCTAAAACGTAATATTGCTGGAGAATTCTGGGAAACAGGTGCTTCAATGTTATCCCCCTTTGGGAAGGGGTCTCCAGAGGGAGTATTATGTGGTAACTCCTATCAGCCATTAGTTGAGGGCTGTCCAGGAGGTGGTTAATTCCTTAGCACTCCAGCCTGCCACACTCCAGCCTGCCACACTAGAGTAGCTGGCATGCCCTGAGGATGCAAGGTCTGGTGAGATACAGACAGGATGCTGATATCATCAGCTACTGTTAGCACTAGGGAGGAAGTTCTAATTCCTACCATTTGCACTCTTCCACAATCCATTGACTTGCTTCAAGAGTCTAAATGTTCTCTACAGCAGAAATTGGGTCAATGAGTCACTGCATCGGGTTAAACAACTTGAAGATCTCCTCCACATGAAGGTTCTATTCTTGGATAATTGGTGGCATATTAGAGGGTTAAAGGAACACTAAGAATGCTTTTAGGGCATTTTTAGGGAGAGAGGCATTTACAATGGCCTTCACCCTGATGGCCCCACCCATTAGATATTCCTGTCTAAAACCTCTCAAATGCTCCATTTCATCTTCTGTGTTAGAGTGTTAGCTCAGCCCTGATCACTTCTCACCTGTAGCTATAACATCCTAGCCTGCAGATGTCACTCTCCTGCATCAACCACCTCCCAATCTCTCTCGATAAAATTCTTAGGAGGATATACCAAGAATACTGTTGTTCACATCACTCTCTCCCTTTCCAACCTCACATGTTCCTCCAGTCCCATAGAAAGCTCAAGCTACGGCACATTGAACTACAGTTGCTTAAGTTTCACAAATAAAGCACAGTTCTACATACCAGTCTTTGCAAATTTTGTTCCCTCCACCTCCAATACCCATCCTTATTCTGACCACCTTCTAGCATCTACTCTCCAGGAATTCAAAAGCTCAGAACCACTGGATATTGCTCTATTTTATGGGATAAGATCATAAGTTTTATTTTTCACACCTATTATCTTAAATGCTTGTCTTTCTTTGCACAGATCTGGTAGCAAGGAATACTTTTTATCCTTCCTTATTGATAGTGCCACCTAGTGACTCTGCCGCATAAAGACCCTCCCTGGCTGCTTGGCATACCCTGTCATGCCACGTGACCTAGTCCTGTTGGTGGTTAACAACTGGTGATCACAGCAGCCATGTTGGGGACTGCTGGCTTCCTACAGACAGCTCGCTTCCCTTGTTCATTTCTATTTTTATTAGTACAGGAGGAAAAAATAGGATCATCGGTGTTTTATAATTGGAAACATGACCTATATATTCTTGGCTGCCCTAACCTTTCCTAGAAGGGGAGAAGGAAGTAAAATTTAATTTCAGAAACAACAGCTTTTCTCATCTGTGTCCTCAGCATTAATACCTCCAGGTTAATTAAGGACAATGAAATGTGGTTGACTCAAAACAATGTGGGAAGGAGGCAGAGAAGTTAGATTCCAGAAGTACAAAGCTTCCAAGAGGAAACTGAAGAATAGGATATATGCCTATGGCAGTCACGGGAGTTTTAAATAGCCGAATCTACTTAACGTGCAGGTTAAGCCTTCTGAACACAGCTTTGGAAAGGGGAAGTTTCTGTGGGGCCTGGGAAGCCAACCCAGGGGTTCTAATCCAGCCCTTGAGATGTGGAGACCCTAGCCACTGCCTGCTTCAGGTGACCTTAAGCAGGTACTCTAGTGACAAAGCAGGAAGGACACAGCATTCTAACTTCTGTAGGGCATGGCATTAGAGAAAAGCATAGATACAGCCCCCAGAAAAGTGAGACCCTTTGATTCTGTCCTTCTCCTTTTGTCCTCTGTTCCTATCTTGATGCTACTGTCTCAGAGGCCTTTTGATTCTTCATCATTTCCTCCTGTTTTTCTCTAGTGTGGAAGCTCAACCTTAGCCAATCCTGAGCCAGTGAGAATCTGGCCTGGCACCATAGTCTGACCCAGCCAGGTCCCCGTGACCCTGGCATGGGCTTCCGGTGCTGGGACTTCACCAAGCCAAAACTTCCCTCTGGCTGCCCCCCAAGTGCCTGAGTGAGATTCAGCCTGCCTCCTGGCATCCCCCTTGTCAGACTCTGGAGCCAGTCTGCACCTGGTCAGAGGCATATCCCCACAAAGCTCCTGCTGGTCCAGTCTAAGACATCAAGGAGACAAGGCCAGACCCTGCCACCAGGAAGACGATGCTGTGAAGCCTCACCACGACAGCCCACTAACCTCTCTTGAAAATGGCTTTCTTCTATTACCTTTTCCTGTAAAATTCATAAAGGTTCTAGTTCCAGTGCTGCAACTTACTGCTAGCTTGGTAGCCTTAGAAATGTCACTTTCTGGGTTTGCCTTCTCTTCGGCGAAGTGGACACAGTGAGTTCTGCATTTGTCTCTACAATTCTTTACTCTCCAGTGTTGTTCCAGAGCCTGGCCGTGCCTTTCTTTAGCCCTGAGACAAAAGATAATCCTGCCACCATGGAAGAGGAGATTGCTGACTTGAGCTATAAGGTAACTGACTGAGGAAGGCAGAGTCAAAGGCAGGTGGCTAATGATGACTTCTGTTACTGTCTGCCCAGTAGGTTTCTCATTCCTGTATTCTGCTCACAGGATATTTTTCGCTTGGGAATTCCCTCTTAACTTCCAGTAATTCTGGTGGGGACGCCAAGCAAGTGCCCTCCTCTCTCCTCTTCAGCACAGAGTGGACACCTGACCAAGTGCAGACATCCTGCACGGCATCCTCCCAACAGCACAACCCCGAATGAGCCAATCCCGGAAATTGGCGTGAAACGATTGACTAGTTCTTATTATAGGTGGATTGAGAATTCAAGGAGTATAGACACATGACTGTTGACCATTTTCTCAGCCACACGGAGAAAGCTAATTGAAAATAAAGACAAGTCAGACAAAGCTGAGAAGGTGGAGATGAAAGTGATTCTTGAGCCCCTCTTTCTGTTTTCATAGGCCTATCCCTGTACTTCCCAGATACCTCTGAATAAACCCTCTCTCCCACTACCACCACCCACTTACATCTTGTCCTGAGCTAGTATTAAGTACATTTTTATTGCTCGAATCTGAAAATGTCCTGTGTCACATAATAACTCTTTGCTCATTTCTGTTCTTTCTGTGCCTGCAATCATAGCCCATTCATTTTCTATGCCTTAATTTCCTTCATGGCACAAAATCTTCATCTCTTGGACTTTCTGCCAGCCCTGATGCACTGCCAGCCCTGATGTGCTCGGAGGTCTTCCAAGTCTTTTAGGTTCCTTTGAGCCTCTTGACAAACATCAAACACACTCACGCACCCAAGAAATGCAGTACAGGGGCCATATCCAATTGTACTATCTCTATTTTGAGGAACAGTTTCCAAGCATGCTTGAATATGTAAGAATGACGATACAACCAGCCAAGGAAAGACAAGTACCAGTGCTGCCAGAGAAATGAAGCCCACATTTCCAAAGTGTGCCTCCTTCCAGCGCAGACCTCCAGGAGACAGATGCCCACCCTGCCCCACAATTCCCTTAGCCCAATCAATTTTATTAGTCCCAAACTAACCTCTGCAAATACCTTCTGTATGTCCAGCCACAAGGAAAGTGGCAGTGGTATATTATGCATGTGCTGTGTTTACCTGGCTATTGAATCCCATAATCTCTGTTTTTTTTTTTTAAAGCTAGTGCTGCTGTGGGTTGTGAGAGAATCATGAAGTTTTAAAACCCTAAAATAAAACATCAAATATAATAATTTCACACTTTAATTACTGCATGAATAACCACATCTAGTTTAAATGTGTCATTTGGCAATGTCACAAAGACAAAAGAAAATACCCCTAATAAATCATCTTTTCTAAATCAACCCTGGAAAAAGTCTTAGTGCTTTTTGGAGCATGCCACACAAAATGCAGTTTTATTTTTCCATTTTTCCCCAGGTTTCAAGTGGCAGAAGCAATCTGATGGGCTTATAGGCTCCGTATGTAGGTCACTGGCACATTTGCATGTCCTCCCAAGCATCATTTTCCATGGGAGTTTTGCTCAGGGAGTGAACGTATCTAAAATTTAAACTCTTTTTGGTGAGGCTGGTATTCAAGTGGGGAAAAAATAGACAGCGGCTCCTAAGCTGCGCTAACAATGTTGATTCCGTTTCAAAGTGCATTCAATCTGATGAAAATTACAGAGAGGACCACCTAAGCTCCCAAAGTGTCAAACAGCCATAAACTGTACTGGGATGTGTCATTGACAGTTCACATGTGCCCTTTCTAGATTTATACTCAAAGGCATCTTGTCATTTTTTCTGTTTGGCCAATGCCTCTTGGAGACTTTTTTCTGTAATTATTTCCATGCATTTTCACAGAAGCATCCTGCTCTCAGATGGTGAAGCCCAAGAAGAAAATTAGAGAGGCTGTATATCCAGAAACTCATAGAATCCAAGTTCTCAAAATGAGAAGTGACCAAAGCCAAGGGAGGATGTGGAATGATTTTTTTTCTAATTCTGTCTTTAGAAATAGATTCATCTCCTAAGTTACTGAGGCAATGGCAGAAACTACATTTGCATTTGCCTTGATTCTTCCCTTTGCTTCCATCCAACAGAGTATTAATTAGATAAATCACACCACCTGTCCCCTTAATGCACAGGTTGTTCTAACACCGTCTGTAAAGGAGGTTGAGACACCCTGACATACCTTCTGTGTGTCCTCACTCTGGTTATGTATTACTGCCCCTACCTGGGAGAAGATAACCAGGGACCCTGACATACCTTCTGTGTGTCCTCACTCTGGTTATGTATTACTGCCCCTACCTGGGAGAAGATAACCAGGGACCAAGGACCACAGTAGTAGCAGCAACTCACCTTTAGGAGGAGCTCAAGGCCTTACCTCCCTCCCATTCCCACCTTCCCTGTGGAAGAGAACCAACCAGGGCCAAGGATTCACTCTTTTCCAGGTGCTAGTAGTTGGTGAAGCTAAGAATAAAGACATTCTGATCTACCTGCAGTGCTCTTTTTATATTATATGGCTTCCCTGGTTTGATTGCCTCATGTATCTGTTTCCTTCTTCCTCTTGGGAATGCACCACCACCCCATTGTTAGGATTCAGGAGGAGTTCAAAGAGATAGCATCATGACACCGTGACTGAATTCAGTCCTTGCATTCCTTTGGGTCCCTGCTGTAGCTTTGTGAATGCTAAGATGAGACTCAAGCCCCAGGAAATACTCACAGGGCATTTTTCTTATCTATAGTTTAGGCTTAGTACAAGAGGAGAAGGTGTGGCTCACGTGTTTCAGCTCAGTTCACCTCAGCAAGGTAAGCCTCAGGTGGTTATGATGTGCCATCTTCTGTGTAATCTGTCATCCCTGGGGCCTGGCTGGGCTACAGATGGTTGAATTCCAAAGTATCTGCTTCTTAATATCCCAATGGACAAATAAACTCAACCTATCTCCTGGTCATATACTCATTTACTCAACATATATTTACTGAGGCCTGATGACAGGTGCTGGGGGAATAAAGATGATCAAGGTACAATTTTGATGTAAGAAAGCACATAGCATAGTGCAGACAGAGTTGTGTGAATAGATACTTACATTCCAGGGTGATCATGGAAGCACCATCCAGAGATGTATGAAGCAATGGGGCCACACAGTGATCAGCTATTCCTGGAGACAGGGAAGAGGCTCCAGAGGGTGACTAAGTGACAAGCAGGAATCAACAGCATGAGCAAAGCAGGAAGGAGGTTCTAGGCAGAGGAGCAGTAAACTTTAAAATACAGGGTAAGGACCCAACAAGTGGCTCACACCTGTAATCCCAACCCTTTGGGAGGCTAACTAAGGTGGGAAGATGGCTTGGGCCCAGGACTTCAAGACCTGGACAACAGAGTGAGACTCCCGTCTCTACAAACAAATCTAAAAATAAGCTGGGCATGGTGACACACACTTGTAGTACCAGCTTCTTGGGAAACTGAAGCAGGAGGATCGCTTGAGCCCTGAAGTTCAATGATCATAGCTGCAGTGAGCTATGATCATGCCACTGCACTCCAGTCTGGGTGATAGAGTGAGAACTCATCAAAAAATAAAAACAAAGGCCGGGCGCGGTGGCTCACGCTTGTAATCTCAGCACTTTGGGAGGCCGAGGCAGGCGAATCACGAGGTCAGGAGATCGAGACCACGGTGAAACCCTGTCTCTACTAAAAATACAAAAAATTAGCCAGGCGTGGTGGCGGGCGCCTCTAGTCCCAGCTACTCGGAGAGGCTAAGGCAGGAGAATGGCGTGAACCCGGGAGGCGGAGCTTGCAGTGAGCCGAGATTGCGCCACTGCACTCCAGCCTGGGCGACAGAGCGAGACTCCATCTCAAAAAAATAAATAAATAAATAAATAAATAAATAAATAAATAAATAAATAAAAATAAAAAAGAAATAAGTGGCAGGTAAGAAATAACAGGTTTTTTTTTTTTCCCAGGAAACAATTAGTGGATACTTCAGTATGACTGGAGAACAGGAACCAGTAGAAGAAAACTGGAGTAGGTGAAAGAGATGGGCCAGGGCCTTATCACAGAGTTCCTTTTATGTTACCCACACACGTGTTCATTCACTCAGCAAATATTTATTGAGCACATGCTCAGTGTCCTACACCCTTCTAGGCACTGGGAATATAACAGTGGAGAAAACACAGTTCTTGATTTCATGCAGCTGACATTCTAGTGAGGAGAGACAAACAAGTAAACAGATAAGATTCACACTGTGAAAAAAGAAAAAAAAAAGAGAGAGAGAAAAACAAGCTGGATGAGGAAGTGGGATTAGATGACAGATGCTGTTTCATCCAGGGTGCTCAGGATGGCAACTGGACAGAAACTTGAAGGAAGAGAAAAAGCAGGTCAGAAGAGAGGGCTGACCAGCATCCCCATCACAATGGTTTGGTGTTCACAGATCTCAGCTGGGCCTCAGCACCATTCAGCCATGTCACCATGTGTCCTTGGTCAGCTGCGTGGCCCACACTCCACAACAGCCCTCTAGACCTTTCCCAGCTCCGTGGGCCCCGTACCAACTGACCTGCCCTTTCTTACAGCAGATGACGTTGCTTTCCTACTGCACAGAGTAATTCCAGGCCACTAGGGCATGGCTTCCATTTTCTGTTCCCACAACTGCAAATATCTGTTTTTGCGTGCACCCAGCTTGGACACAACTTGCCAAAAGCCAGTGCACTGAAATTCAATTCACAGATTCACCAATTTGATGAAGACAGTTGACGGTATAATTTGCTAAATTTACCTACTCCCTTATTTATCAAACATGCTCTTAGAACCACTTTAACAATGATTACTTAACAACTTTAAGAATGTTTTATTTTTACTACCAATGATGAAATATAACTTTCTAAATATTAACTATTTCATTATCAGAAACCAAAATTTTATCACTTTATAAACACATTTTTTGGTTAATATCATTTTTAACTCCACCCAGAAATCTATTTTAATGTATTTTTGTTGTTGTTTTCACAAATCTTTTAAAATTCCTAGAATTTTTAATTCTTCTTTCACATTTCTTTTTTTTTGAGACGAAGTCTCGCTCTGTCACCCAGGCTGGAGTGCAGTGGCGCAATCTCGGCTCACTGCAAGCTCCGCCTGCCGGGTTCATGCCATTCTCCTGCCTCAGCCTCTCCACGTAGCTGGGACTACAGGCGCCCGCCACCACGCCCGGCTAATTTTTTTTGTATTTTTAGTAGAGACGGGGTTTCACCGTGGTCTCGATCTCCTGACCTCGTGATCCGCCCGCCTCGGCCTCCCAAAGTGCTGGGATTACAAGCGTGAGCCACCGCGCCCAGCCTTCTTTCACATTTCTATCTGAAATATGAAATTTGAGGTGCAAGCATACAACCTACCACAGTATTTTGAGAATTCTTATTCCCTTTCCCCAGATTTGAATGGCTTTAATATTTTATGTCTAATTCCTCAGCAAACTACCAACAAGTCAACACAACCAAATTGTTCCTTATTAAAAATGAAAAAATCAACATTTTAGCAACATGTTTTTAGTTCATACTGATTTCCTTAGCATTTTTTCATTTAGTTTATCTTTAAAATTTTAATTGCTAGAAATATACACAAGGCTGATTTGAGGGATTTGCAAAAGAATACCTAAAATCCTGGAAAGCTTTTGAAAACAGAAAAATACATTCACAAGCATCAGAAAGAAATCAGAAGTAACAAAGAGCTTATTACATTTGAAACACAGAAGTTTGAGTTATAGAAAAATAGTATTTTATGTGAAAAAAATGTTTTATAGTGATTTTTCTTTGGTCCACTTTTCAGAATTTTAAAATATGCTTCCCAGTCACTCAAAGGGCAGAACAATTTTAGATTAGTTCATATTAGAAAATCTTATTATGTAATCAGTAGCCAAAAATGAACATTTC
Organism: Symphalangus syndactylus; assembly: GCF_028878055.3. Classification (NCBI taxonomy): domain Eukaryota; kingdom Metazoa; phylum Chordata; class Mammalia; order Primates; family Hylobatidae; genus Symphalangus; species Symphalangus syndactylus. The sequence goes on along the minus strand of NC_072427.2, from coordinate 24,011,499 downwards.
TGCCAAAGCTTTTAGAATAGTCACGTTGAAGCTTTTAAACTGTAGCACATTTAATAAATTGGTCATTTGATGAATTGAATTTTGACAAATTGAGTTTTTGAGAATTAGCTTTTGGTCATATTGCCTGATGTTTGAAAGAGTCCATTATTCTCACCCTGGGGAAGTCTGTGCCTACAAAGGCTTCCCGTGGGGAAGTGGTCTCCAGGTTGGTTGTATTCTTCTTTTTTTTTTCATTCGTTCTTTTTTTTTTTTTTTTTTTTTTTGAGGCTGAATATTGCTCTATCACCCAGGCTGGAGTGCATTGGCACAATCTCGGCTCACTGCAACCTCCGCCTCCCGGGTTCAAGTGACTGTTGTGCCTCAGCCTCCCGTGTGGCTGGGATTACAGGCGCCCACCACCACGCTTGGCTAATTTTTTTATATTTTTAGTAGAGATTAGGTTTCACCATGTTGGCCAAGCTGGTCTCGAACTTCTGACCTTAAATGATACACCCGCCTGGGCCTCCCAAAGTGCTGGGATTATAGGCGTGAGCCACCGTGCCTGGCCAGCTGTATTCTTATCTGTCCAATCCTACTGACACTTCCAATTAGATCACAAGGCTTGGCCAAATCTTAGGATCTGTCACTTCAGCTTCCTTGGTAAGACAGGATGCAACTGGGACATGAGCTGTACCAACCCCTTAGCTGCAGTTGAATTCAATTCTACTAATCCTCCACTGTATCACTGTGTTAGGGTCAAAACCTTTCTTTCTGTCAGTTTATAATGCAGCAAGGATCTCTGTTGAAACACTGACTTCTATTTTTAAGTGAGTCCCAGGTCCAGAGGGCATCCCATTCTGATTGAGTACCTAATACTCTTGATACCTAAATCCTAGCATTCTTGTTTGGAGCACAGTTATTCTCCATTTACCGTGAGAGTGTCATCCCAGATTTGCAGAAGGAAAAGCTGAGGATTTCTCTGAAATTACAAGAACTTTCTCTTCGGTTAGCCTAGTGTAGTAGAATGACAAAGTGGGATGCAGAAAAAGGCACTAAACTGAAAGCCAGGAGCCCTAAGTTCCATCCAGGATGCCACTCACTAGGTGATACTGAGCACATAGTTTCAGTTCTCAGACCTCACTTCCTGCCACTGTACAATTAGGAGTGGGATGGGGGGCTAAATGATCTCTGAGGCCTCTCTTGGTTTTAATTCTGTGATTCTAAGTAGAGCTACTGCCTTTATCCAGAAAACAAGGAACCCTCTCCACAAACCACTCATTCCTAAATCACTTTTCTCACTTTTTCTGCCTCCTGTATTTGGATTTCAGACTAAGGAGCAAAGATCTCTATCCCAGAAAAGCCAGTTTTAGAGATAGCAAAGCCAGAAGAGAAGGTATAGGCCATCCTGGGTCCAGTAAGACTTTATGGCAGACTCTCTTCTCCGTCATAAACAAATCATTGTTTCTGTTCTTCATCTTCAGTCAGAGATAATGATACTCATTCTCTGTATTGGAAAAGGAAAATATGTTTACCAAGATAGTGAAGTATTTCAAAGTACAAGTACTCATGCTATCCTTACATAGTAAGGTTTCTCAGCCTCAGGACTGTTGATATTTTGGGCTGGACGATTCTTTGTTGCAAGGAGCTGTCCTGTGCATTGTAAGATGTTTAGCGGCATCCCTATTCTCTACCAGCAAATAGCATTCCCCCCACCAAGTTGTGACCACCAAAAATGTTTCCGGACATTGTTAAATATTGCCTGGAGGCAAAATTGCTTCCTCATGTGAACCACTGTTTTATCATAATCCCAAAATGCGAATCTAAAATTTAGGTGAGTGAGTTAGTAGATCATCGTAGTAATTTAGGTATGTTAATGTTGCTTGATTTCTGGAAGTTAAGAATTTCAGGCCAGAGAGCAGCACACTGACAGAGATGAAGAGCAGACTTAGGAAGGAGATGAATCCTGCTTCCCAATCTACCAGCTGAGTGATCTTGAACAGGCACCACGACTTCCCCGAGCTTCCATTTCTTCACCTGTAGGATGATGGGGTTGTTGGGAGAATTAAATGTGATGATTTAGGTACTTAGCCATGCAGATGTTCCATAATGGTAATATTTGTTACCGCTAAAGTCTTTTAGAGCTCTTATTTAGTACGATTAATTGAGCACCTATTGTGTGTCTATCAAATACTATACTAGTGCTGGAGGTACAAGAATGAAGCAGACAAAATCACTTTCCTGAAGCTGCTCACTCATTATTAGAGAGGAAAGCTAGTCAAAAAGTAGTTCCAATGCAAATGATCAATGTGATAACAGATATACAGGGTACAGTGGTCCTCAGACAAAGGAGTTCTAACACTATTCCAAAGGGATTCACAGTCTATTGGGGTGACAGGAATGTGAACTCAAATGGTCTATACAGTATGCTTTGTACTGCAACAGGGATACCTAAGGAAGAAACTAACATTGCCTAGGGGATTCAGAGTGCTTTCTAGAGAAGGTGATCTATGAAAGTAATATAGCTTTCAAGGATAAACTGTTTAGAGATTACATTAAGAGTTATTCTTCATATTCTTAGAAATGTAAAGAAAGATGAGAAAAAATGTCCACCAGTGACAAAGTTTCACTAATAGGACCTACGGGGATATGAAATGACAGGGGGACATTTTTTGTGCACCTGATCACTGCACAAATATTCTTTGTTCCAATGTGTCTGAATTTGATGCATAAGATGGCATCATAAAGAACTGACAAGGTAATGCAGCACTATTAGAATAATGATCAAAGCTAAGTGAGTAAACTTTTCGGGGTTTACCTAGTATTTAGACATTTTAAAGAAATAAGATTGGATTACACTCTACTGCCATCTTCCAATATAGGGTGCCCCCTTTTGGACTAAGTTGGTCTCAAGTCACCTCCAAGGTGGTTGGCCTCCCTCATGCTCCTCTTCATTGTTTTTAGCTATGCCCTGATCTTTGATACAATCAGCTGTGACTAGGTTTCAATCAAGGCATATGACACAAGCCATGGTAACAAATGAAATGAAGATGTGCTTCCGGTCACCCGCAGGCACTCTTAATTATGATAGCCTGACTAGCATACAGACCTATAGCTGTGTATTACTTTTTAATAAATGACCCATGGTAACAAATTACCACAAATCGTGGATTAGAACAACAGAAATTTATTCTCTTACAGGTCTGGAGGTCTGGAAGTCCAAAATCAAGGTGTCATCAGGGCCATGCTCTCTCCAGTGACTCTGAAGAAAGACTCTTTCTTGACTCTTCTTCTCCTTCTCCTCCTTCTTCTTCTTTTATAGAAAAAGCGTCTCTTTCTGTCACCCAGGCTGGAGTGCACTTATGTGATCATAGCTCACTGCGCCTTCTAACTCCTAGGCTCAAGTGATCTTCCCACCTCAACCTCCTGGGTAAGTGGGACTACAGGCACAAGCCACCACACCTAGCTAACTTTCTAATTTTTGTTTGTTTGTTTGTTTTTGTAGAGATGAGGACTTACCTTCTTGCCCAGGCTGGTCTTGAGCTCCTGGGCTCAAACCATCCTCTTACTTCGGCCTCCCAAAGTGCTGGGATTACAGGTGTGAGCCACCATACCTGGCCTCTTCCTAGCTTCTGGGGGCTCCTGGAGACCCTTGGCATTCGTTGGACTGTATAACTGCATCACACCAATCTCAGCCACCATCTTCCCGTAGCCCTCTTCTCAGCGACTATGTGTGTCCTCTCCTCCTCTTATAAGAACATCAGTCGTTGGATTTGGGGCCCGCCCTCATTCAGTATGATCTCATCTCAATCTTAAACCAATTACATCTGCAAATAACCTATTTACAGATAAGTTCAAATTCTGAGGTACAGAGTGGACATGAAATTTTAGAGGACACTACCTAACACGCTGCAAGCTCTAAGGTAGATATTGTTCTTCCAACTGTACGTTCAGCCTTTGAAACAAGTGCGAATTTATTTTTAAAAGCTGAATGGTATACTTCAAAAGAAAAAATTAAACAAGCTCCTTTAAAAAGCCAGGGAAGGAAGTCTTCATAGTCACTTATGTGAAACTGGAGAAGCTATGATTCATCTGGGCCTTAAGGATTAGAGAAAATTTCCAAATGGAAATATCGGTGGGACTTGATCATTTTGCAAAAAGGGATCAACATTAGCCAATGTGTAAGAGTAGATTTACTCATCCAAGAAATAAGAGATGAGCAAGAAAATTGTACTTAACAGTGGGCTTTTGGCTAGTAGAAAAAGGAAGTTTTCTGGGGAGGGGTGTCATTATTTGTTAATATAGTAGGAAGTGTTCATTTTTCACTTATTATTTGTGCTTTCCTTTAGCTTAATTAAGAAATTTAATATCATAAAAATATTGTTCTGCATTTTATTTTTAACATTTTGTTTTCCACACTTAGAATTTTTTTTTTTTTTTTTGGAGATGGAGTCTCACTCTGTCATCCAGTCTGGAGTGCAGTGGCATTATCTTGGCTCACTGCAACCTCCACCTCCCAGGTTCAAGTGATTCTCCTGTCTCAGCCCCTGAGTAGCTGCGACTATAGGTGCACACTACCACGCCCAGCTAATTTTTGTATTTTTAGTAGAGATGGGGTTTCCCCATGTTGGCCAGGCTGGTCTTGAACTCCTGACCTCAGGTGATCCGCCTGCCTCAGCCTCCCAAAGTGCTGGGGTTACAATGAGCCACCTTGCCCGGCCCATGGTCTTTAATGGACCTTATAATTGATTTTTTTTTAAAAAATGAGGTAGGGATCTAATTTATTAATTTGGAAAATTGACATTGTAAACAGGAATATGGTGTGGCTCTCCCTTTAATTTTCCTTCATGCTTTCTGGCTTATAAAACACTTTTCTAACAGTTTTGTCACTTATGGACAAGAAAATATACAAGAATGTTCATTGCAATATATTTCATAATAGTAAATGAAACATCCCCCAATAATAAAATGAGTAAATAATTTTCATTATATGTATATGGCAGTGAAAAAACCTGAACTGGACCACACATATAAAGGGAAATCTCAAAATTATAATGTTGAAAGAAAATTAAAAGTTCTAGAATGATATTCTTTGAATCTATCTAGTATAAACAACAGCAAAAAGTGAACAAGATAATTCCATATGCTTAATAGGTGGTAATAGCATAAAAATATGCATAGGAATGAGAGACACCAAACTCTGACGCAAGTTCTGGGTAACAAGAAAGGGAACAGAATCAAGAACAGGTACATGATGATGTCTCAGTTTTAATTCTATCTGTAATGTTTTAACTTAAAAACAAAACAAAAACCTGAACAACAAAACAAAACAAAAAACCCAAAATTCATTTCTCCTGGATACAGCATGGTGTTATAGGACTGACGGGTATCAAGCTGGATGGAACTGGATGGTATAGAATTGAGTTTGGAATGGTCAGGTGTTTACTATTGTATCGTGTGTGCACGACTAATAAAGAAGAAAAGAGAGAAGAATCAAATAGATACAATAAAAAATATGATAAAGGGGATATCATCACTGATCCCACAGAAATACAAATTACCATCAGAGAATACTATAAACACCTCTGTGCAAATAAACTAGAAAATCTAGAAGAAATGGATAAATTCCTCAACACATACATCCTCCCAAGACTAAACCAGGAAGAAGTTGAATCTCTGAATTGACCAATAACAGGTTCTGAAATTGAGGCAATAATTAATAGATTACCAACCAAAAAAAGTCCAGGACCAGATGGATTCACAGCCAAATTCTACCAGAGGTACAAAGAGGAGCTGGTACCATTCCTTCTGAAACTATTCCAGTCAATAGAAAAAGAGGGAATCCTCCCTAATTCATTTTATGAGGCCAACATAATCCTGATACCAAAGCCTGGCAGAGACACAACAAAAAAAAGAGAATTTTAGACCAATATCTTTGATGAACATCGATGCAAAAATCCTGAATAAAATACTGGCAAACCGAATCCAGCAGCACATCAAAAAGCTTATCCACCACGATCAAGTTGGCTTCATCCTTGGGATACAAGGCTGGTTCAACATACGCAAATCAATAAACATAATCCATCATATAAACAGAACCAAAGACAAAAACCACATGGTTATCTCAACAGATGCAGAAAAGGCCTTCAACAAAATTCAACAGCCCTTCATGCTAAAAACTCTCAATAAACTAGGTATTGATGGGACATATCTCAAAATAATAAGAGCTATTTATGACAAACCCATAGCCAATATCATACTGAATGGGCAAAAACTGGAAGCATTCCCTTTGAAAACTGGCACAAGACAGGGATGCCCTCTCTCACCACTCCTATTCAACATAGTGTTGGAAGTTCTGGCCAGGGCAATCAGGCAGGAGAAAGAAATAAAGGGTTTTCAATTAGGAAAAGAGGAAGGCAAATTGTCCCTGTTTGCAGATGACATGATTGTGTATTTAGAAAACCCCATCATCTCAGCCCAAAATCTCCTTAAGCTGATAAGCAACTTCAGCAAAGTCTCAGGATACAAAATCAATGTGCAAAAATCACAAGCATTCCTATACACCAAGAACAGACAGAGAGCCAAATCATGAGTGAACTCCCATTCACAATTGCTTCAAAGAGAATAAAATACTTAGGAATCCAACTTACAAGGGATGTGAAGGACCTCTTCAAGGAGAACTACAAACCACTGCTCAACGAAATAAAAGAGGACACAGACAAATGAAAGAACATTCCATGCTCATGAAAAGGAAGAATCAATATTGTGAAAATGGCCATACTGCTCAAGGTAATTTATAGATTCAATGCCATCCTCATTAAGCTACCAATGACTTTCTTCACAGAATTGGAAAAAACCACTTTAAAGTTTATATGGAACCAAAAGAGAGCCCTCATTGCCAAGACAATCCTAAGCAAAAAGAGCAAAAGTGGAGGCATCACATTACCTGACTTCAAACTATACTACAAGGCTACAGCAACCAAAACAGCATGGTACGGGTACCAAAACAGAGATATAGACCAATGGAACAGAATAGAGCCCTCGGAAATAATACCACACATCTACACCATCTGATCTTTGACAAGCCTGACAAAAACAAGAAATGGGGAAAGGATTCCCTATTTAATAAATGGTGCTGGGAAAACTGGCTAGCCATATGTAGAAAGCTGAAACTGGATCCCTTCCTTACACCTTAGACAAAAATTAATTCAAGATGGATTAAAGACTTAAATGTTAGACCTAAAACCATAAAAACCCTAGAAGACAACCTAGGCAATACCATTCAGGCCATAAGCATGGACAAGGACTTCCTGACTAAAACACCGAAAGCAATGGCAACAAAAGCCAAAATGGACAAATGGGATCTAATTAAACTAAAGAGCTTCTGCACAGCAAAAGAAACTACCATCAGAGTGAACAGGAACCCTACAGAATGGGAGAAAATTTTTGCAATCTACCCATCTGACAAAGGGCTAATATCCAGAATCTACAAGGAATTTAAACAAATTTACAAGAAAAAATCAAACAACCCCATCAAAAAGTGGGAAAAGGATATGCACAGACACTTCTCAAAAGAAGACATTTATGCAGCCAAAAGACACATGAGAAAATGCTCATCATCACTGGCCATCAGAGAAATGCAAATCAAAATGAGATACCATCAGTGAGATACCATCTCACACCAGTTAGAATGGCGATCATTCAAAAGTCAGGCAACAACAGGTGCTGGAGAGGATGTGGAGAAATAGGAACACTTTTACACTGTTGGTGGGACTGTAAACTAGTTCAACCATTGTGGAAGACAGTGTGGCGATTCCTCAAGGATCTAGAACTAGAAATACCATTTGACTCAGCCATCCCATTATATTCCCAAAGGACTATAAATCATGCTGCTATGAAGACACATGCACATGTATGTTTATTGCGACACTATTCACAATAGCAAAGACTTGGAACCAACCCAAATGTCCATCAATGATAGGCTGGATCAAGAAAATGTGGCACATATACACCATGGAATATTATGTAGCCATAAAAAAGGATGAGTTCATATCCTTTGTCGGGACAAGGATGTAGCTAGAAACCATCATTCTGAGCAAACTATCACAAGGACAGAAAACCAAACACCACATGTTCTCACTCATAGGTGGGAACTGAACAATGAGAACACTTGGACACAGGGCGGGGCACATCACACACCGGGGCCTGTTATGGGGTTACATTAGGAGATATACCTAATGTAAATGACGAGTTAACGGGTGCAGCACACCAACATGGTACATGTATACACATGTAACAAACCTGCACGTTGTGCACATGTACCCTAGAACTTAAAGTATAGTAATAAAAAAAAATGGGGTTACATTAGGAGATATACCTAATGTAAATGTTATGGGGTTACATTAGGAGATACACCTAATGTAAATGACGAGTTAACGGGTGCAACACACCAACATGGCACATGTATACATATGTAACAAACCTGCATGTTGTGCACATGTACCCTAGAACTTAAAGTATAATAATAATAAAAAAAAATTTTTTTTAAAAGAAATCATAGATGACACAAACAAATGGAAAAACAATCTATGCTCATGGATTAGAAGAATCAATATTCTTAAAATGGTCATACTGCATGAAGCAATATACAGATTCAACACTATTCCTATCAAACTACTATCATTTTTCACAGAACTAAAAATAACTGTTTTGAAATTCATATGGAACCCAAAAAGAGCCTATAAGAATCTTAGAAGAAAACCTGGGAAACACCATTCTGGACATCAACCTTGGGAAATAATTTATGACTAAGTCCTCAAAAGGAATTGCAACAAAAACAAAAATTGACAAGTGGCATCTAATTAAACTAAAGGTCTTCTGCATAACAAATGAAACTATCAAAAGAGTAAACAGACAACCTACAGAATGGGAGAAAATACATGCAAACTATGTGGCTGACAGAGGTGTAATATCCAGAATCTAAAAGGAACTTAAATAATTGAACAGGCAAAAACCAAATAACCCCATTTAAAAATGAACAAAAGACATGAACAGACACTTCTCAAAAGAAAACATACAAGCAGCCAACAAGCATATGAAAAAAATGCTCCACATCAGTAATCACAAAGGGAAATGCAAATAATCAAAACCACAATGAGATACCTTCTCACACCTGTCAATGGCTATAATTGAAAAAGTCAAAAAATCACAGACGCTAGTGAGGCCGTGGAGAAAAGGAAACACTTATATGCTGTTAGTGGTATTGTAAATTAGTCCAGCCACTGTAGACAGCAGTTTGGATATTTCTTCAAAGAACTTAAAACAGAACTACCATTCAATCCATCAATCTCATTACTGGGTATATATCCAAAAGAAGACAAATCTCTCTACCAAAGACACATGAACTTGTATGTTGACTGCAGCACTATTCACAATAGCAAAAGCATGGAAGCAACCTACGTGCCCATCTATGGTGGATTGGATAAAGAAAATGTGGTACGTATATACCATGGAATACTATGCAGCATAAAAAAGAACAGAATCATGTCCTTTGCAGCAACATGGATGCAGCTGGAGGGCATTATCTTAACTGAATTAACACAGGAACAGAAAATCAAATACTGCATGTTCTTACTTGTAATTGGGAGCTAAATATTGGGTACACATGGACATAAAGATGTGAACAACAGGCACTGGAGACTATTGAGGGGAGAGGGAGGGAGGGAGACAAGGGCTGAAAAATCAACTATTGGATACTATGCTCAGTACCTAGGTAGTGGGATCATTCATACCCCAAACCTCAGCATCACGCAATATACCTAGGTAACAAACCTGCGTATATACCCCCGAATTAAAATTAAAGCTGAAAAAAACACCTGAGAACCATAGGAGGCCAAGGACCATCACCAGCCTCCCTTAAATTGAACACAAATGAGGAGAAAGTCTGGATTTCCACAGGATGTCAAAGTGAGGGATCTAACACTATTTCAACTAGATCTCAAAGAGCAGCAATGCCCATGGATGAATACTGGGTGACAGCAACATCTCAATACATAAAACAGGTAAAAACCGGGCTCTGATGAAGTGGGCAGGAGTAGGTGAGGTGGGGTGGGGGCAGGGAGAACAGAATGAGGAGAGGTTGACTGGAGCCCTTGCCCTCAGCCTCCCTCCAAGGCTTTCCCCAGCAACTGAGGGACCTCCATGAAAATGGTTGAGAAACAATGTGCAACCCATTTTACAGATTTGGAAACACGCCTAGAACAGTGAAGTTACCAGCCCAACGTGACAGTTAATAAAAATAAATTCAGCCTCCTGGTACCTGGCTCATACCCTGACCCCCTGGTCGTGACCACACACCACCCGTTGATGTGAATTGCTTCACCACGTTCATTAAGTACAACCGAGAGGATCAGAGCCTTGGGGGAATAAAACATGGTTCATTTAATTTGGGCATGAGTATGAGGAAGTCAGAAATTGGAAAGGGAGTCAGGAATAGGACATCTATGGGAGGGAACTGAATGGGGTTAGTGACAAGAAAAAAAGACGGGGGCCATGGGGCGTTAAGAATGTTCTTAAGAATTTGAGGCCGGGCGCGGTGGCTCACGCCGCCTGTAATCCCAGCACTTTGGGAGGCCGAGGCAGACGGTTCATGAGGTCAGGAGATCGAGACCATCCTGGCTAACACGGTGAAACCCTGTCTCTACTAAAAATACAAAAAATTAGCCGGGCGTGGTGGCGGGCGCCTGTAGTCCCCAGCTACTCAAGAGGCTGAGGCAGAAGAATGGCGTGAACCCGGGAGACGGAGCTTGCAGTGAGCCGAGATCGCGCCACTGCACTCCAGCCTGGGGGACAGAGCGAGACTCCGTCTCAAAAAAAAAAAAAAAAAAAAGAATTTGCATAGGGCTGAATGGCTGCAGAAAAAAGAATGATGGGAACCTGCCAAGCCCAGGCCCGCATGCTCCTGCAAGGCTTGTGGACAAATCGCCTCCTCTCAGCCTCTCTGTGCCTCCTAATAAGCCCATGGGAAGGTTTATGGTTGCTAAAGGAACCGCTGAAACAGGTCAAAAGATATATTTGGTGTCAAGACACCAACAATTTGCCTCGCTTTAATTTCTACCTAGTGCCTTCCTGCCTATTTTTATCAGGGCACATGAAAAAGCCTTTCACTAAAGAGAGCAAAGCCAAGAGACAATTGCTTCTATGATCTTCTTTTGACTGCTTCTCTCCAGGTGACTGAAATGTGAGCAGGATGCAGAATTGACAGTCCCCAGTCAGCACACTCTTTATTCTGTTTATGTTGTTTTCATTTTTTCCCAAACTCTGGAACTTCTGAAGGTTAAAGCAGACTTTGATTACCTTTGCTTAAAAAGCAGAGCTGGAAATGCCAACAGGGAAATTGATCATAAGTTGATCATGAAGTTTTCATAACAATGTTACTCCACTCTTCTTCAAGGAATATTATGCCTCCTGTTTACTGCTATAAGTAGTAAAAGGTTATAAAGACCACCTAAGTCAACATTTCCCTAAGAACCACAGCCAAACGTTTCAGTCAAATTCAGTTTTGCAGCAATACGGGGCATCTCTAGGTACCATTCTAGTGTTTGTCCTCTTTGCCCAGTCCACATGAGAACAACTTCTGCCTGTCCTAAGTGCATACAAGAGTGGCTTGTCAACCTAGCCTCTTGACAGCCAGACCAAATCTGAGCAGCCCTGGATGATCTGGCAGTTGTCATTAGATTCGGCAATCCTCAGCCCTTGGAAACCATCAAAACACATCATACAGCTCCATTAGAATCAGCTAGGAGTGAAGGACTTCTCCAACCCTGAGCGTTTTATTGAGAGTGCTCCAAAAATCACCCACTCCTAGTACCCCAGCCTTCATCCAGAAGGGTCCCAAGCAGGCAAAGAGGCCCGTGGAAATACATTTTGAAAATACTGATTTCCCACAGAACCTCCATATCCTCCTTGCGAGTATTATAATTCTCAGTAGTTATCATTGGCACAGTAACACACTGATGATGACTGTCATCCATTACATATCTTGGGGCAGGAAGGTGTGGTGAGAAGTTCATTGGCCCAGGTCTAGGAATCCTACTGTCCTTGCCCAGCAGCAATCTGTGCAATGACTGTGGACATAATACTCTATCTCCATGACTGACTCCATAACACAGCATGGGATGATCTTGCCTGCCCCCTCACATGAGCGCATCAAGCAAAACAGAGCATGTGTGGGTTTCACAGCTCACTGCAATGCATAGGCATTGCCAACTGTGTGCACAATTACAGAACTCCTCTTCTGACCAAAACTGAGGAAAATGTGAGAGGTGGCACCATTATTTAGACAGAGCATAGAGTTAGGCATGGTGGCTCACACCTGTAATTCCAGCACTCTGGGAAGTCAAGATGTAATTCCATCCTCTGGGAGGATGGAGTTCAAGACCAGCTTGAGCAAGATGGCAAGACCTTGTCTTTCTTTTCTTTCTTTCTTTCTTTATTTATTTAAAAAAAGAGAGAGAGCAGAGATGACAGGAAAGGGCAGTGGTTGAGTAATGACTCCAAGGTCAGGTGCTTGGGCTCAAAGCCAACTCCGGGACTTGTTAGCTGTGTGACTTTGAACAGGGATCCTCTTCTCCCAGTGCCTCAGTTTCTTTCCTCTGCTATAAATAGGGATAATAATAGTTACTGGGAGTATTAAATGAGATTATACCTGTAAGGTCTTTGGACTATCTCCTGACATTCAACAAGTGCTTCCTTTTACTGTTATGCAGATTCAAACCTCAAGATTTAAAATGTATCATATGTATTTGTATGTTTCCACAATCCAAGACCTTTTCACACTGAACATGGAATCAGAATAAAGATCCAGTGCTCTGCCCTTAAGCAGCTCTGTGACCACAAGTCAGGCACTTACACCATCAGTTACGGTTCTCTCATTTTTTAAACTATAAGTGATTGTGAACATTCTTCCCTCTTTTTAAATTTTTGGTCACTTAAATTTCATTAATCAAAAGCATATAGCTTGCTTAGTTTTTTAATGCCCATCTTTTTATATTCTGGAGATATTTCATCAGAAACAACACAAATACTTTCACACTTTCGCATTTATGATGACAGTTCCATTGTCGCCATGGTGTCTTCTAATGTGCAGAGGTTTGGGATATTTAAATTTTCTAGTCAGTATTCCAGTAATCTACTGCCTCATGACAAACCACCCCAAAATGGCAGCGTGATATAAGCACCACTTTAATGAGCACGGATTCTGGGGATTGGGAATTCAGACAGGGCCCACTTCTTGTCTCTATTCTGCTATGCCTGGGGCCCCATGTAATAAGTCACAAACAACTGGGGGTGACGTGAACGGCTGGGACTTTTTCACTCGTGTGTGGCACCTGGGCTGAGTTAAGATAACTCATGGGTAGACACACTTCAGAGTAGTCAGATTTCTTATATGGTGACTCAGAGTTCCAAGGGTGAATATTTTAAGGAACAAGCTGAGAGCTACATGGTCATTTATGACTTAGCATCAGAAGTCACACTGCATCACTTCTGCCGTAGTCTACTGGACAAAGCAGCCATAAGTCTACCAAGATTTAAGAGTTCAGTGCATTGTCCCCATCTCTCAATGGGAGGAGTGCCAAAGAAGTTGCAATCATCTTAAATCTTGTTTTGAATTTTTGTGCTACTACTACTATTCTTAATTGGAGGCCACTCCTGGAAGGCATTCAGAAATGGGTGAGAGACTTTTAAGCGCCCACAATTACAGAGTGGGGAGCTGCTGACATTTAGTGGGCAGGAGTCAGGGATGCCAACTGTCCTGCAATAATGAAGACACTCCGAAACAATGAAGGAGTGTCTTGCCAAAACGCCAGTGACAAGTCTGCCAGAAAACCTGCTCTAACATTCTCTACCTTTGACATCATGGATAACAAGGGATTCTTCACTCCAAGATGAAATATCCATTTATATTGTGCTCTATTATGCTTACAACCGGATTACTTTCCTAAATCTTTGATCCATCCGAAATACATTTAGGTGTATAAAGTATAAGGTATAGATGTGATGGTTAATTTTATGTGCCAACTTGACTATGCCACAGTGCCCAAATATGTGGTCAAACATAACATTATTCAGGATGGTTCTGTGAGGGTGTTTTTGGATGAAATTAACATTTAAATCAGTAGACCAAGTAAAGCACATTGCCTGGCTTTCCACAAATGTACCTGATGGAGGTGGGCCTCATCTAATCAGTTGAAGGCTTGAATACAACACAAAATTGACCTGCCCTTAGCAAGAAAGAATTCTGCAGCAGGGGCCAGGCGCGGTGGCTCACGCTTGTAATCCCAGCACTTTGGGAGGCCAAGGCGGGCGGATCACGAGGTCAGGAGATCGAGACCACGGTGAAACCCCATCTCTACTAAAAATACAAAAAATTAGCCGGGCGTGGTGGCGGGCGCCTGTAGTCCCAGCTACTCAGAGAGGCTGAGGCAGGAGAATGGCGTGAACCCGGGAGGCGGAGCTTGCAGTGAGCAGAGATCGCGCCACTGCACTCCAGCCTGGGCGACAGAGCGAGACTCCGTCTCCAAAAAAAAAAAAAAAAAAAAAAAAGAATTCTGCAGCAGACAGCCTTTGCACTGGAACTGCAACATGGGCCCTTTCCAGGTCTCCAGCCTGCTGACCCATCCTGCAGATTTTGGATTTGCCAGCCTCCATAATCACATAAGCCAATGGTCTCTCTCCTCTCTCCTTTCTCTCTCTCTCTCTCTCTCCATATGTATGTATACACACACGCGCACACACACACACACACACACACACATCCTATTGGTTCCATTTCTCTGGAGAACTAATACAAAATACTTTTACTTACTTCCATTTGGTGAGTCATTTGTTTCAATAGTCTCTATTGTACAATCCAACCTTTCTCCAATATTTAAAGTTACCACCTTTATCATATGATAAAATATTTCATATATGCTTGGGCTTATTTTTGCATTTTTAAATTCTCTTTAATGTTTCTGTCTGCATACTTTTTTGACAGACCACAATGACAAATTATTGTCACTTTAAAATACGTGTTAATAACTAATAGAGAAAGCTCTCCATCATTATCCCTTTTTATAATTTTTTTGTTTTCTCACCAGTTTATTCAATCAAGTGAATTTTGTAATTGTGTAATGGTATTCTAAAAACTTTTAGAGACTTCTGCTAGTGATGTGGTAAACGTATAAATTTATCTGGAGGACACTGACATATTTATAGTCTTCCCCAACATTCATTAAGTGTTCCGTCCAATTAACGAAAAATTATTTTATATTCATCATTAAAGCTTTATAGTTTAAATAAATGCAGCATATTTCTTGTTAAATGTATTCCTAGTTATATTTTTTATTGTTTCTGTTTCGAATGAGAAGGTTTCCTTTATATATTCTGGGTTATTGTCAGTATCTAGGAAAGTTACTGATTGTTGTATTTTTATTTTGAAATTAGTCCCCTTACTAAACTCTTATGTCAAATACATTTTTAGTTTATTCACTTGGGTCGTCCCAGTAGATTAAAAAATGTCATCTACAAATAAAAATTTTGTCTCTACCTCTTCAATATCTGTCTTCTGTTACATTTGTACTACCCTGGCAAAAATACTTATAATAATATTGAAAAACAGTGTTGATAGTAACATTTTTTAAAGTAGCATTTAAGAAATTTTACTATGGGTCGTATGTTTTAACTCTGCAAAGTAGTTTACGTATCTTTTCCTTTTTATCCTTCAAAATAACCTTATGAGTTAAAAGAAGTTACTTAACCTTTCATATTCTCGGTTTCCCATCTACAAAGTGGGAATAATAACATACCTACACCATAGGGTTGCCATAGAAATTAAATTGCTGTAGAACACTTCTTTAATTCCCAACACAGCCAGCTTCTATTATGGCAGCAATTAACTCACTCAGTGACTGTCATTTTATCATTGTTTTACATTGTTTATTTACATTGTTTTACATGACTATTACTATCTTGTCATTATTTTGCAGGTGGAAAAAAAAAGATACTTTGGAGAAATCAAGGTCACACAGCTACTATGTATGGAATTGAGACTTGGGCCCTTATCTGTTAGACTCCTAAATTTACGTGCTTTCTCCAGTTTTTCTTTTCACTTTGATGGAAATTTTCTAATGTTTCAATGTTAAGCATGACAGGCAAGTTACCGTTCAACTCCTAGTTAAGAAGAAGCATTTGCAATGAATAGTTATCTAATTTTATCAGTTGTATTTTAGGGTATTGAGATGATTATAGTTTTTTTGAATTTTCTAATATACTAACAAAATTAATTTTATAGACAGATTTTATAATGTTAAATCATCCTTGCATTTCTG
Organism: Symphalangus syndactylus; assembly: GCF_028878055.3. Classification (NCBI taxonomy): domain Eukaryota; kingdom Metazoa; phylum Chordata; class Mammalia; order Primates; family Hylobatidae; genus Symphalangus; species Symphalangus syndactylus. Next base: position 23,995,153 of record NC_072427.2, on the reverse strand, counting down.
AAATAAACTTTATTTAGAGAAGGTTGTTATTCTTTTTATATATGGTGGGATGCAATTTGTTAATTTACTCCCCTTGATTAATTTTCTCATGTAAGACAAGTCCTTATCCATTTTATTTTTATATTTTTAAGTACTTTGTTCTAAGTGTGTTTCTTTTAGAAACAGTGTTGAGCTGAATTCTTTTTTTTTTTTTTTTTGGTCGATTTAAGAATATTATGGGTGATAGGTGCACCAAAATCCCAGAATTCACCATTAAATGCTTCATCCACATAACAAAAAACCACTTGTGTCCCAAAAGCTATTTTTTAAAATAAAATAAAATAAATAAAAATGATGCATATCAAAAAGTAATTTTATTGTATACTTCAATAGGAGTGTTCAACCCAATTACATTTATTTTCACAACTGATGTAGGTGACCTTACTTCTGTCATCCTTATATTTCCGTATTTCTATAATTGTTCATGGTTTCCCTTGCCATATTTTTCAAATTTTTCCTCATTTGGGAATTTGGGGCTGGGGGAGTTTTAAACGTTCCAACTGCTTATATTTAAGTTTTCTTTCAGTATACTTATTATAGTGCAGTATATATTGACTATGACCATGAAAACAGGAGAGATTAGTACACATAATAACTTCCATGATTTCTCACCCAGCCTCTCCTGCTTCTAAATATTGTAACTGGGCTTTCTTTTTTACCCAGCTTCTTTATGACGAGTTGTTTTTCTATATCATGACTCTTTTATTTGAAGAGTTACCTGCAGCATTTAAATTCTCTTTTGTAACCATATTTACAGCAATTATTTAGATTTCATTCATCCTTAAAATATTTTAGGGCTTTCTTGTGTTCCTTTTGTGCCATGACTTCTCCATGCTTGAGTTCTCTGTTTTGATTTATCCCACAGTTGCTTGGTATTTATCTTCAAGTAAAGTTTTTTGGAAGAATATGGGGCAGTATATTTTCTAAGAGCTCGCAGATTTGACAATGTCTTTCTTTGCTTCTACTCACGAACCATAAATTTGGCTGTGAATAGTATCTATGGGTCACAGCACTTTAAACACAAAAGCCTATCGATCTCACTTGGCTATTTTGTCATTAAATTACAGTCACCTCCCACTTTATTTACATCTTTGCTATAGCATTTCCTATATTATACAGCGATATATCTTGTTGTATGACACCCTGCTACTAGACAATGAGCTTTTGAGTACTGTGACCATATCTTATTGATCTTTGATTCCCCAAGACCAAGCACTAACCCAGCACATTATAAGTGCTCCACAGAGGTTACTTTTATGTATGAATAAATGAGCTTCACAAATCATAATGTTCTACATGAATATAAGGGCAGGGCCATCATGAAAATCTCTTCAGTATATATAAAATCACATTAAATTATGTTTCAAAGCCTTTCTAGTGAAGTTAATATTATTATACCTTAATTGTGTTTATTGATGAATTGATTTTTGCAGAGAAGACAATGGATGAGGTTAAAAGTCGAGTCAAAAAAAAAAAAATACTTGCTCCTAGGACTTTGTTGGTAAAGGTTGTGACTTCTCATTCAGAGACTTGATAACCAGGAGTGACCATTTAATGAAGGTTAAGTTAGATTTGAAAACAGCCCAAAAGAAAAGCAACCATCAGAGAAAGCTGATATACTATTAAAATAGTGTCAAAAACCAAGCAAACTTCATTCACACAATATAAGGCTAGCACAGGACATGAAGAACATGTATCAGGAATAGCCAAGCATCTTTTCTAAAATAGCATAAAAGAGTTCACAGACAAGTTTCAGAGTCTGAGAAACCTTGGCATAGATGCTGCCCATCTAGTATGGGATTGTAATATGTACCAGAAACTAATCTTCAATTTCCTATTAGAATGAATAAGATAAGGCATCGAAAGGACTTAGCACCATATCTGAAAAACTGTTAAGTGCACAATTAATCAGAATTCCATTTCCTTGCCATCCATGCACAGGTCTTAAATATGGGCACAAATTAATGGATAATTCATGTTTAGGAATTTGTCCAATAGTCATGAAGAATATTCTACATGGCCGTTTATCACTAATACCCATTTAGTGAGTTGCACATCATTTTTGTTTAGGACTGGACATGGTGCTATGAAATTACAGATATTTAGAATTGGATTTTTTAAATACCATCTTTATGATTTAGTTTATTTACCATAACAGAAAAATTTCATACATCAGAGTAGTGTTTTAAAACAAAGGCCCAGGAATCCACAAGACATAGATGTGCTTTAAGTTTAATACAGGTGGTTTAAGAATTATCGTTGGCCAGGCGCGGTGGCTCACACCTGTAATCCCGGCACTTTGGGAGGCCAAGGTGGGCGGATCATGAGGTCAGGAGATCGAGACCACGGTGAAACCCCATCTCTACTAAAAATACAAAAAAATTAGCCAGGCGTAGTGGCGGGCGCCTGTAGTCCCAGCTACTCAGGAGGCTGACGCAGGAGAATGGCGTGAACCTGGGAGGCGGAGCTTGCAGTGAGCTGAGATTGCGCCACTGCGCTCCAGCCTGGGTGACAGAGCAAGACTCTGTCTCAAAAAAAAAAGAAAAAAAAAAAAGAATTATCATTTAACTGTCCCCTTTTCCAGACTGGTTGTTATAAAAAAAAAATATATATATATATGGTAAAATATTCTTTGAGTACTAGAGAATGCGAAGGCAATGGGAAAAAAACTAAAATATATCAATAACATACATGTACCTTCCTAAAGAAAAACTAATTCTTAAAGAAATACCCAAGTAAACAAAGAAATACATAAAAATAAAAAATGCAAAAATGAGAAATATATTGTCTAAAAGCAAAAGTGATGAGCAAATAAGTCAGAAAATTTAGAGTTGATATCTAAATAATTATTAATATGATTATAAAACCTATGTAGGCCAGGCGCAGTGTCTCAGCCTGTAATCCCAGCACTTTGGGAGGCCGAGGCAGACGGATCACGAGGCCAGGAGATCGAGACCATCCTAGCTAACATCATGAAACCCCTTCTCTACTAAAAATACAAAAAATTAGCCAGGCATGGTGGTGGATGCCTGTAGTCTCAGCTACTCGGGAGGCTGAGGCAAGAGAATGGCATGAATCCAGGAGGCAGAGCTTGCAGTGTGCCAAGATTATGCCACTGCACTCCAGCCTGGGGGACAGAGCAAGACTCCATCTGAAACAAACAAACAAACAAGCAAACAAAACCTATTTCAATTTCAAAAGCATTCTTGGAAGAAAGATTCATGTATAAATTAACAATATTTGACTTATTTAATTCCTTTTACTTAATATAAACCAACAAAAATATTGATTAATATAAGGTCTTAGATATTCACATACATATCCACACAAAACATGAAAATAAAACATAAAAGATATGCAAAGGGCAAGGATGAAGTTAAAGCACGATAAATTTCTCCCAGGATGCTTGGCTATTCCTGATACAAGTTCTCTACGTCCTGCCTCCATGAGGCAAATAAATGAAATCTTTTTTATTTTTGCACTCAACAGAAATATATCTGATCTGATATGAATATATTTGTATATCAAATGACTATAATTAAAAACCATATGTATATTTTCTAGAATACTAGGAGAAAAGGTCAATAAAATTTGAACAAAAACTAGTGCAAGAGGGAAGGAAATCAATCAAAAAGAAAAAAATTAAAGAAGCAAAAATAGAAAGTACAAAATAATTAGAATCAGGCACATCCATTACCACAATAAATATAAATGTGTTAAACTCCTCAGTTACCAAGGTAAAGTCTCTAATATTTAGTCAAATAATGAAATTCAGCTTTGCTCTTTGGGAGAGACATATCATATTTAAAATAACATACTTAAAATTTAAAAAAGAAGAGAGAAGAGATATCTAGCAAAAAAAAAATAACTACCAATATTATTATCAGACTAAAAAATTCTGAGCAAACAACATTTTATAATGATAAAAATAAGTCAAAAATGAATGTATCACAATTAAGAAATATTGGCCAGGCACAGTGGCTCATGCCTGTGATCTCTGTACTTTAGGAGACATAGGTAGAAGGATCACTTGAGGCCTAGAGTACAAGGTCATCCTGGCCAATGTGCAAGACCCTGTCTCTACAAAAATTAAAAAATTAGCCAGGAATGATAGCGCATGTCTGTGGGGCCAGCTACTCAGGAGGCTGAAGCAGGAGAATTGCTTGAGCCCAGGAGTTCAAGGCTGCAGTTAGCTGCTGTGATTGCCACTGCACTCCAGCCTAGGTGACAAAACAAGGTCCTGTCTCTAAAAAAACAAAAAAGAAAAAGAAAAAAATTCCATTAAGAAACATTTTGTATAATTATCCTGAAAAACTATAAAGCCAATCTATTAGAATTAGAAGGAAAAGCTGACATAATCACAATCACAGTGGAAGAGCTTAATCAGCATCTCTTGTGTTTGAAAGATCAATTTGATCAAAATTATATGATGATATAGAATATTCTGATAATAAAACCAATAAAGATTTTTAATAGCTACAATTTTTTAACTTTGCAGTTCAAACACAGAATACGTATTATTCCCAATATTTCTAGAGAATTTATAAAAATTAATTTTAAATCAGAAATAGAACATGTGACATTCTTTTGTGACAATTCAAAACGATGTTTTTGAGCAAAAGTTGGAAACAAAAATTTATTCAAAGAAATCCAAACACTTGGGAATTCAAAAATACTTTTTAAAACAACACACTAATATTAAAAAGGAAATAATGGTCCCCATTCTGAGATGAACTTTTTTATAATTCACACAAAGTCACCCTATGTGCTGGTAGCAGCCAGGCTGTGGGCTGTGGTCATGCTGTTTGTGCATTCTTCCTAGGGAAGAGATGGTGGGTGCCCTCTCCTCCTAGCTTCCCATCTCTATCTGGGGTTTCTATTATTCTCTCCCTGCCTGCCAAGGACTTAAGGTCCTGCAGTGGGAAGTCAAAGCACATGTTTTCTTCTCAACGCCTACTGAAATTCACTTTGACATTTTTATGCTCCCACAGTTTGAAGTCTATTTATTTTGGAAGATTGGCTCTTTATGTATTATTTCAAAACTCTTGTTTGATCCCAACGTAGCAGTAACCTTTTTATTTTCTCTTTTTCTATGTGATCCCTTTCCTAAAGCTGCAGACTTTAAATGTTCTAGCCATGAATGGGCTGAATCTAAGAAGGGCAAGATAAGAAGAAATTTAAGAGAGTATTTCTATAAAATGATAATATAAAATCCAATTTTTATTCTGCAACGAGAACAATCTTGATTTTTAAAAAATCCAGCATATCACACACACATGAAAATTAGGCCAATCTCACCTAAAAATATAGATGTAAATATGTTCATATATTGTATATTATATTAACATATATTAACATTATGTGACCACCTAAAAATATAGATGTAAATATATTAATATATTGTATATTATATTAACATATGTTGACATACATGATCACCTAAAATTGTAGATGTAAATATATCAGTATATTGTATATTATATTAACATATATTAACATACACGATCACCTAAAAATATATGTAAATATATTAATACATTGTATATTAACATATATTAACATATGTGATCACCTAAAAATATAGATGTAAATACATTAAAATATTGTATATTATATTAACATATATCATACAGGGTCACCTAAAATATATATGTAAATATATAACTATATTGTATATTATATTAACATATATTAACATATGTGATCACAAAAATATAGATGTAAATACATTAAAATGTTGTATATTATATTAACATATATTATCATACATGATCACCTAAAATATGTATGTAAATATATCAATATATTGTATATTATATTAACATATATTAACACTTGTGATCCAGAAAAAATATACTAACAAGTATAAGTCAGAGGTATACAAAATGGAATAACATAAGATTTGCCACAAACTGGCAAAAATATTAATAATCATTGAAGCTGAATATAAGGTTCACTATGCTTTTTTCTCTACTTTTGCTTATTTTTGAAAATGTTCATAATAAAGTCATTTTAAATATTCACACCACGTTAAGGTAGTTTACTCCATTACATTATAAAATGGTTCAATATTAGGAAATCTTTTTTTATAGTTCATCACATGAAAGGGGAAAAAAAAAGATATTTGATACTAAACATTTATTCCTGAAAAACCTCTTAGTCAACTAGGAAAATGCAGTATTTTGTTAAAATGATAAAAATATTTCAAGCTAGCAGACATCATATTTACAGATAGAGGCGAGCACTTATCGAGGACATATTGGATGGATGTCCTCTATAAGTGTTTTACACACGTACGTGTATTTAGTTTTCCCAAACAATCCATGAGTAACATACTGTTGCCATCACCTCTTTACAGGTGATGGAGTCAAGAACAGAGAGGTTAGGTAACTTGCCCAAGTTCACACAGCTAATCAACAGAGGAGCTGGAATTAGGATGCAAGTACTTTGGCTCCAGAGTTTATCTCTCAACCAGTGTGCCTTGGCACCTCCCTACACTGTGCTCACCTGTGGTACAACCCCAGAGAATTTATCATTGCCATCAGGACCACATCAGAATGACCCACAATCATCACAGCTGTTCAGTATTGTTCTGAAAGTTCTGGCAATTAAATAGCACAAAAAAAGATGCAGAAATATTAGAAAGAACCTGACAAAATACCACTATTTGAAAGTAAGAAAATCATTTCCCTAGGAAATTCAGGATAATCAATTGGAAAATTATCAGAACAAATTAACAAATGTGAAATAAGTTGTTCACGAAAGAACGTTTCCTATATTCCAGAGATAATTAGTTAGAAAGCATAATGAAAAATAGTTTCCCTTAGGAATGGCAAGAAAAAAATATGAAATGCCTAGAAATATAGATAACAGTACACATGCTGTTGATAAATGAAGGAAACCACAGATTTTTATTTAAAAATATAAAATATGACTGGAAAAACTATAACACATGCCACGTTCCTAGAGCCAAATTTTCCATATCACAAAGATCTCAATTTCTCAAAATTAATTTATAAAGATGATACAACTCCAGTTACAATTCCAGTGATATGGAGTAAATTGTGTCACCTCAAAATCCATATGTAAAAGCCCTAACCCTCAATATGATTTATGAGGATGAAGCCCTAATCCAGTAGGACCGTAGCCTTTTAAAACTGGGAAGAAAGATCTCTTTATCTTTCTCCCTCTCACTCTCATCTCCCCCCCACGCCCCCACCCCCACCATGTGAAGACAAAGTGAGAAAATGGCCACCTACAAGCCAAAAAGAGGGCCCTCACCTGAACCCAACCCTGTTGGCACCATGATCTCAGGTTTTCAGCCTGCAGAACTGTGAGAACACTAATTTCTGTTGTTTAAGCCACCCCGTCTACGGCATTTGATTGTGGCAGGCTGAGCTGAGCTGATTAATACACCCAATAAGGTTTTCTGTTTAAATATTTAACACAATTGTTCTTAAGTTCATCCAAAAGACTAAATTCTTCGGAGTTATATTCTAGAAAATTATCACTTGGCAACTCTTGTAGTAATAATTAATTCATGCAAGAGTCATTAATAAATGCTAAAACTAGTGGAGAAATCTTGACGGGCAATAGAATATTTATAGAATTTCCAAGGATTTCCCCACATGATATTAATTACAAACGGAAAATAATAACTTAATAGTAAAAAAGCCTGGTATGAGATGCCAAGGCACACTGGTTGAGAGATAAACTCTGGAGCCAAAGTACTTGCATCGTAATTCCAGCTCCTCTGTTGATTAGCTGTGTGAACTTGGGCAAGTTACCTAACCTCTCTGTTCTTGACTCCATCACCTGTAAAGAGGTGATGGCAACAGTATGTTACTCACGGATTGTTTGGGAAAACTAAATACACATACATGTGCAAAATGTTATCACTAAGCTAGCACTTTCACTAGTAATATAACAAAAAGATTTGATATGGCTCCTAATAAGATGCACCGAGAAGAACACAGCATCACTTCTGTGATAGTCCTGCCCCAAACTGCACAATTGGAGTCTAAACATGAGGAAACATCTGACAAATCCAAATCCAAATCGACACGCATCTTCAAATAACTGGCCTGCACCTTTCAGAAAAAGTCAGATTTTTGAAAGACAAGGAAAGACTGAGGAATTCTTCAAAAAATAAAAAAAGACCACAGAGATATGACACCTAAATGTAGTGTATGATCTGGGATTTTCTTTTTCTACAAAAGACATTATTAGAAAATTCAGTAAAATTTGAACAAGGTATGTAGATTGGCTAACAGTATTGTATCAGTGTTGCTTTTTTGTGGTTACGTAAGAGATTGTTCTTGTTTTCAGAAAATATACCTTGAAGTACTCAGGGGCAAAGGGACTTCATTTCTGCAACTTACCTTCGGAAAGTTAAAAGGAAAAAAAATACACACACACATATGACTTGAAATGTGAAATGTTACATATGTGTGTGTATATATGCACACACATGTGTATACACATATATGCACACACACACATGTATGTTCCTAGAGGTGATATTTCCAGAAACATGGTATCTGTCCTAATTATGTATGGTAGTAAGGCATGGTATACATCTTAATTGTGTGTGTGTGTGTGTGTGTGTGTGTGTGAGAGAGAGAGAGAGAGAGAGAAAGTACATGTTGTAAAATGTTAAAACTTAGAAAATCTGGTGAAAAATAAATGGAACTTTTTTGGTGCTCTTCTTGCAACTTTCTGTTGCAAGAAAGAAATTACATCAAAATACAAAGTTTAAAATAAGGGTTGCATCCCAAGGATAGCTTTAGCTCGAAGTTGTGATGGGGACACCTAACTGTTGTCCTGATTCTCAGATTGAAACTATTCTTAGAATCAAACACTTTTATAAATGCATATGTGCACACATACCTATAAATTTGGATATATGCAAACATGCATAAATCTAAATTATGAAAAAGTGGACCTTATTTTTTCCAAGAAATCGTTATAACCATGTTATAATCCTTAATTTTATTCCTATAAGAATTTGATATCAACATGTATCTTTGACAAAAAATATATATCAAACAAAAACATAAGGAGACTAAGACTTTTAACTATTTTAAATTACAAAAGTAAACTCTCAGACCTAAGAATAGGCACCATTATATTATGTACGCATTGTCTAAACAGATTTCGTGTACAGCACCGTGTGGTGGGACAGTGCGGGCATTAGAATCACCCAGCTGTAATTCCAACCCTGGGCCTAAAACTCGCCACACTTGGACAAGTCACTGCCCTTCCATCTACCCTAAGTCAGATGACATCTTTCTAGAACTCTCCCCTAAACATGCCTTTCTCCATCCTGAACGCTTTCAACATTTATCAGGATGCACCTCTGATTTTTAGCATTTCATGGCTTTCAATGTTGTTCTATTATTTACAAGTTTCATGTTGAAGTAACTGTTTTTCAAAAATAAAATAGAATTATAACAGTTTTGAAAAAAATCTTTAGCTTCAATGAAGTGAGAGGGTGAGATGGATAATGAAAGCTAAATGTGTGTGTTTGTCTAAGAAAAAGCGGGTTTAGGAATTAAGATTTGATCTCTGGAATCATAAATCCTCAAGCCCTCAAGATTAGAAAGGACCTTAAAAGTGATTCTTTTTGGCTGTGTTCCCACCCAGAAGTATTCAGATTATACCAGAATACGTGCAATGATAGAAATTTATTACCACTACAGGTAATAAGAATATGAATAATTAAGCATTCATCATGCATAAAGCCCTGTGCTAAGCCTTTTGCACACATTATTTCATTTAACCCTCACAACAACCTCAAATGGCAGACACTAGGATTCCCATTTTACAGAAATAGAAAGTAAGGCCAAAGTGGTTAAAAAACTTGTCCAAGATCACAGAGTTGGCCTTTGAAGGACCAGAGATTATAGAGCAACTTAAAGTTTGGGCAGAAGTCGAAGCTTGAGGCAGAAAAAAAAAAGTGTCAGGGAACAAAAGGCCAGCGGGAAAGGAAGGGGAATGAGTGCCAATACAGGATGTGAGTGTTCAACCAAGAGGCTACCTTCTAAGAAGGGTAAGGTTGGTGCCAAGGTAATAGCATCCAGGAATTCTGCAAACACAACTTGGGTTGCCCAAGTGCATGTGAAAAGTTCTTACATCCGTGCAGTGTGCCTAGGAATCAAAGGAAAAAGACCCCAGTTTTTCAGAGATTCAAGACTTAAGAGGAAAATTATAATAAACTGGAAGCATGCTATGGTGTGGGAAGCACAGGTGTTGGTGTTGGATGGACCCACTTACCACCTGTGTAAGCTGGGCAAATAATTTCACCTCTCAACCTCAGTTTCTTCAACAATAAAATGAGAATAACAGTAGTTACTTCAGAGCATTTTATAGGATTCAATAGTTAATATGTGTAACATTTCTAGCATATAATAGTTACCTAGTAATAATAGCTCTTTTCCTTCATTCTTCCTCGGAAGAAAGAACCGTTATCTCCAAGTGCCTCAATCAAGTAGGACATTAAGAGAGGCCTAGATATTTGAAGATGGAAGATATTAGAAGAAGCCTAGAGGAAGATAAGTAATTATTTAAACCCACACCGGCCGACAAGGGCAGCAAAAAGCCTCCCAGCTGGGCTTGCTAAGATGTAGCCAATCTTGAAGGGCAAAGGTGACAGAGGCTTGCCGAGCACACGGCCCAGCATCCAGGCCCTCCACTCCATGATGTGAATACCATGGGTCAACCAGTTCTCTTGTCCACCTGTCCCACTCCTGACCACTTGCTCCTGGAGCTCTCCCACTTGCTGTCTTATTTGTTTGGCTTGTTCTGGTTTGTTTTTAATCGGATCTCACCTAGCCCAGAACCTTCAGCTACAATGAGGTCTTAGTTGTGGACCATGAATATGGCTATTAGAATCATAGTGGCCTCATTACACAGAGAGGGAAAATCAGGCCCTGCAAGGGGCAGGAGCTAACCAGAGATCACAGAGACAATTATGATCATATCCATATTCCATATCATATCCAGGAATGGAACACACACGTCTTGACTTCTAGAGTTTCCTCAGGACACCTTTTGAGTACTTTGAAAAACAAAGATCTGGCTGGGTGCAGTGGTTCACATCTGTAATCCCAGCACTTTGGGAGGCCAAGGCAGGCAGATCACTGGAGGTCAGGAGTTCAAGGCCAGCCTCCCCAGCATGGCGAAACCTGCCTCTACAAAAAATACAAAAATTGGCTGGGCATGGTGGTTGGCACCTGTAATCCCAGCTACTCGGGAGGCTGAGGCAGGAGAATCCCTTGAACCTGGGAGGTGGAGGTTGCAGTGAGCCGAGATCACTTCACAGCACTCCGGCCTGGGTGACAGAGCGAGACTTTGTCTCAAAAAAAATAAATAAATAAAAAATAAATAAATAAATAAAATAAGGAAAAATAAAGATCTATAGTTCTCATTGATGATAAGGATGAGGGCAGAAAATAGTTCCCAGGAAAATGACAGCAGGAACTCCTGTGGGCTGGCCTCTGATTAAAGGTTAACTGACCCACGCAGATAGGCAGATTCATACATCACACATGTGTGTACATGCTCTAAGCTCTCCAGTACAGTAAGTCCATTGGGCAGGGGCACTGCTGTTCATCATTATTCTCTACAGTCAATGCAGCACTGAGTGTAATGCTGTCACATGCTCCGAAAATAATGGTTGAGCTATATTAGGCTTCTGTTTCAGTTTTGGAGAATGTCCTCTGGCTCTTTCAAATTAACTTCCTCTTTCAAGAGAACAGAGAGAGACACCTACAAAAAGATGAACAGCAAAGCACAGAAAGGTAGAAACTGGGCCAGATGTGGTGGCTCACGCCTGTAATCCCAGCACTTTGGGAGGCCGAGGCGGGCAGATCATGAGATCAGGAGTTTGAGACCAGCCTGACCAACATGGTGAAACCCCATCTCTACCAAAAATACAAAAATTAGTCAGGCGTGGTGGCACGTGCCTGTAATCCCAGCTACTCAGGAGGCTGAGACAGGAGAATTGCTTGAACCCAGGAGGCAAGTGAAGTTGCAGTGAGTCAAGATTGTGCCATTGCACTCCAGCCTGGGCAACAGAGCAAGACTCCATCTCAAAAAAAAAAAAAAAAAGATAGAAGCTGCTAAAACTACAAGGTCAACACTTTATTCGTTATCTATTCATCTAACACTCTGCAGTGGAGCAGCGTTATTCAAGGTGTGGTCCACAGATCAGCAGCTTCAGATTTTCTGGGAACATTTTCAAAATGCCAATTCCAGGACCTCACTCCAGATGTCCTACATCTCAGTCTTTCATAGTTAGGCCCAGGAATCTGTACTTTAAACAGTGCTCCAAGGGATTCTTATGCACACCAAAGTTTGAAGCCACTGCAGTGGAGGACAGAGGGAATGTGAATCGAGCTCCTCTGCCAAAAATCAACCAAAGAGAAGAAAGGGCCCGACCGAGACAAGCATGGCCATGAAAAGGATTAGCTCATATCCTAATCACCATTTTCTTTCTGCATACTTAGTAACCTAGGAGTGAGGATGGATATCCCCTCCCCTGCACCTCCACCCAAATGCAAAGACAGTAATGGAAGAGTTCATATCATTGTCATGAATTGCAAGCTGCCTTTATTGTGGGCTTTTTTAATTTGGTAGCTTATGTTTTGCTCATTCATTTTCATTTGAAATGAGCTTGATCCAGCCATTTCTGTAAGCAGAATGTTAAATGCAACCAATGTGGATGTTCTGATACAACTGTGGTTAAGGCACCCTGCATAGTCACCATAGTTCCAAACTGCCCAGCAAATCTTCAGCAAATTGCTAACGCTAGAGACAAGCGAAGGATGCAATGGACATGTCGATAAATCATGAAACCTGTTTGTACCAAGTGAGAAACCCAGTCGATACTAAATCTCTGAAATGCTCTTTAACTCTGCCAAAAAGAATAGGCATGGTTAATTGCATTTCCAATTTAGGCAATTGTTAGAATTTGCCAGTTACACATCATCATTCTATAGCATGAAAATAGATGTAAGAAAAGCTTCCAGATTTTAAAAAAAAAGATCAACTTTCTATGTGTGAACTGATGGGGTGACCACAAAAGTCAATTCAGAGACAAAACAAAATTCCATTAGCATGGAAGAAACAAGTAGAGGCAGCCTGAACTTGAACTCGTCATGGATAACCGAGGCCCAGTGGTCACTCTCAATGTTGTGATTCTTTCGTTGTACTTTGCATTGAATCGGAATGGGGTTAAGAAATTTTTTAAAAGCTTTGATGAAACCTCTACTACTCTGATGGTGTATAGCTGTTATGAAATTTCGGTTGTTGATCATTTTGCAGAAAGCTAATATTTTAGCATTTCAAGAACAAGTGGGGAAGGAAAGAGATTGGACCTGAAGTTACAAAATCTCATTATTTAAAATGGCCTCATTTCACCCAGCTCAAATCCTCCCCTTATAAATAAGGTTACGGAGGTTCAGGAAGAGGCCGTGGCTCACCTAAGGTCCCACAGTGCAAAGTGATGGAGCCATGACTTCCATGCACCCAGGTGTAGGCTCTCCCATTAGTAACTTCGTTATGACAGGTTTTACCTTTAAGATTTTTAATTTCAGGGCCAGAGTACGCTGCTGCCTTAATTTTCCAGCATCACTAGCTGCCCCAAAGGCAATTTTACAGATGAATGAATCTAACCCTTCTTAAGTACCAGATTTTGAAGCACTTTGGGGATGAAAATATTTCTAAAATAAATTACTTTTGCCCCACCACATTCCTAAACCAAATATTAAAGGTAGTTTGCTAGGCAGAGCACTGGCCCCCAAAGGTGTCCATATTCTAACATGTTAATACGTTAGTTTACATGGCACAAGGGACTTTGCAGATGCAATTAAGTTTAGGATCTTGAGATGGGAAGATTATCCTAGATTATCTGGGTAGGCCTGATGTAATCACAAGGGTGCTTATAAGAGGGAAGTCAGGGTCAGAGAAGGAGATGGGATGACCTGACAATGGAAGCAGAGGTCAGAGTGATGTGGGTCACAGTATCTCTAGAGGGAGTAATGTTTAAACTCAGACTTTAAAGAGGTACAGAAATTTACCAGGCAAAGAGGAAATTTTAAGGAAAATCATTAAAGGCAGAGGAAACAGCATGTGCAAAAGCCCAGTTTTTGGCAAGTGTGGGACTAATTCAAGGAATTAAACGCTGATGGCCAGCATAGCTGAACTAAAAAGCACAAGGGATCTACCGAAAAAAGTGAGGGCTAGATCATGAATGGCTTTGTAGACCATCTGAAGAATGACGAACGTTAGTCTAAGGGCAATGGAAAGCCAGTGGAGGGTCTTATTAGAGTTACATTTTGAAGTGATCAGTTTGACATCCTGGTAAAGAGTCGATTGAAGAAGGTGCAGCAGCTGAAGTAGGTAGCAATCCTGAAGAGGGACAATGCAATGTACTTAAGGAAGGGTGAAGGCAATGGGCATGGGAACAGAGGATAGACCTGAGTGGTTTTCAAACATCATAATCAACAGACCTGTATGACTATTAGGTGTGGAGAGTAGGGGAGAAGGTGGAATCCAGGATGTCTCCAAAGGGCTTCCAGTTTAAACAACTAAACAGAGAGTAATGCTATTTCAAACAGAGGGGGCAATGGAAGAGAAGGAGGTTTGGTCATTTTGGAGAGGGAGGATGATAAGGAGAGCCAGCTTTGGACACACTGCTTTTAAAATCTAAATGTCTATTAGAATAGTAATAGATCAATGAACTATTATAGATATTTATTATGGGATATTCTGCAGGGTTTATATGAAAATATGTGGAATATTCTCCAGCAAAACACAGTGTAGAGTGCACTACAATTAGGTTTTATAAACATGTGTGTGTGCACTTATTCCCATAAATAAGCATAGAAACAGAAATATAAAGAAACTTTTTTTCTTCTTTTTTGATACAGAGTCTCGCTCTGTCACCCAGGCTGAAGTGCAATGGTGTGATCTTGGCTCACTGCAAGCTCCGCCTCCCAGGTTCACAACGTTCTCCAGCCTCAGCCTCGCAAGTAGCTGGGACTACAGGTGCCCGCCACCATGCCCGGCTAATTTTTTGTATTTTTTAGTAGAGATGGGGTTTCACCGTGTTAGCCAGGATGGTCTTGATCTCCTGACCTCATGACCCGCCCGCCTTGGCCTCCCAAAGTGCTAGGATTACAGGCGTGAGCCACCGCATCCAGCCTAAAAGAAACTGTTAATAGTAAAAGTGATTATCCCTAAGGGAGATATTGTAGGACTCAGGGAGAGGAGGACTTACTTTTCACTGTACAGTTGTGTGTTGTTTGAATGTTTCAACATGTATATGCATTGCTCATTTATCTAAGCTGAATTTCAAATACATATCTAAATAGACTTAAAATACATATCTTCCTAAAAGAATAGAAAGCATGAGATAATGCCAAGCAGGAGAAAACAATAGAAAGAAGTGGATTTAAGAGTAGATTCGAATTCCTGACAAAAAACCTTCAACAGGCTAAAGTGGGTTATTTTGTGCTGAAGAAAGATACCATGCAGAATGAATTTAGAATGATCATAAACATTTATGTATTAAATGTCATAAAATCATATAGAATTTTGAAACTAGAAATATGAAGATAAATTGATAACTAAAATCAAGAAAAAGAAACAAAATGTCTCCTTTTAACAACTATAGAATAAAACAACAGGAAATAAAGAAACTGCATAATAAAGTCTTGTTTTAGTTATAGAAAATAATAAACTTTACAATTTATAGTCTATTCATCCTTTTCAAATAAATGTGGAACATTTATTTTAAGATTATGTTCTAGGGCAAAATGAAAATTAAATAAATTTCCCAAAGTTAAAACAATATTTACTCTTCTCCCAAAACGATGCAAAATTGGCAATTAATATTTAGAAAGCAACTGCTTGGAAAATTTTTTTTAATCTATGAGAGAAAATCTAAATTGCAATTGTGTGTTGTTTGGATAATAACAGCAAGGACACAGTTATTTTCCATATCATATATTCCATATCAAAACTAGTGACTAAAACTGTGCTTATAATACCGATAGCCTTAAGTGTTGTTATTTACAAGAAAGAAATAATTTAAGGCCGGGCGCGGTGGCTCACGCTTGTAATCCCAGCACTTTGGGAGGCCGAGGCGGGCGGATCATGAGGTCAGGAGATCGAGACCACAGTGAAACCCCGTCTCTACTAAAAATACAAAAAATTAGCCAGGCGTGGTGGTGGACGCCTGTAGTCCCAGCTACTCGGAGAGACTGAGGCAGGAGAATGGCGTGAACCTGGGAGGCGGAGCTTGCAGCGAGCCAAGATTGCGCCACTGCACTCCAGCCTGGGCGACAGAGCGAGACTCCGTCTCAAAAAAAAAAAAAAAAAAAAAAAAGAAATAATTTAAACAATGACTAAACCTACCTCAAGATCAAAAAGCTAAAAATGAAAGCTAAAAATGGTAAATCCAACGCAACATTTACCAAATTGTTTTTTATGAAATATGAGTGAAAACTCCTGTGTTCACTAGCAACACGCACTTTGAGAAGGAAGGGGAAGTTCCATCCTTACATAGTTGGTAAAACTTTTAATAATATACCCTCTCTTGGTTAATCACCAGTATACGTTAGCATGTTACGGCTCTGAAAATTTTTACATTTAACTTTATTTGATAGCACAATAACAGCATCATCTTACCTAAGAAGTAAAAATATAAATTGGGATAATTTTTGTTGAGATAAATTTGTCAATATGTATCTAAAGACTTACCATTTAATTGATAATTTGGCTCCTGGGAAAATACTCTAAAGATGTGTGCAAATACCTAGCCAAAAGGACTTTATAAGCATTATTTTAGTGGTAGAAATTGAAAAACTCTAAATGTACAGAAATCAGAGATCAAGGACTGATTTATGGATCAGTTGTTCAGTAGCATCCTATGTATTCATTCACATTCCTTTTGATACATTTATAATCAGAGGGGAAAAGCAGCTTACAAACTCAACACATAGAGTCTCATTTTTGTAAAATGCCTTATTTAAAAAAAATAAAAACTCCATGAAAAAGATACAGAGATTTCCAAGTAAAGCTGTCCTTGATATCAGGAGAATTCGTTCCTAGTTCTAACTATATTTAGCCGCATTACATGGGAAAAATAAAGTCCCTAGATCCAACCGCTTATCTGAGGGGATTGACTTAAACTATCCCTCCCAGATTTAATAAAATATTATAATTCTTTTATTCTATGAATTCAAAATGATAAAATCATTTTTGGTACATACTATAATAAATTCAGATCTCAGTATTTATATTTTGTGAATGACTACTTTGTGCAAATCACTATGGTATAGACCAAATCAGGGGGGTGCCTACTTTTCAAAGATCTGATGTAATCCCCCAACTCAAAGGTATACTAATGGTCAACTTAGAGTAAACCAACTTTTATCTTATAGCAAAGGAAGAAAGCAGAGTGTTAATCCATTCAACCATCTACACTTGAAGACAGTTGAAGAAATATTATTTTGCAGATAAAGCCAAGACGAAACATGAGTTCTGGTTACTTCATCTCATAGTTTTAATAGCTCTGTTTGTTCCATTCCTCAACTTTCAGGTTATTTTAATTCAGCCAAATCTTAATTATTGCAGCTTTCCAAGGTACATGGTATATTTATTTAGCAATCTGTGTAACAATCTTCTCCCTTAAAAAATGATTTCTTATCTTTCTCTAAGAATAAGAATTTCGAGAGTTTTAATTAAAGCTACTAAAATGTAAAAGATATTTGATTCTTTGTTTTCTTTCATTCTTTTTCTTTGTTTCTTTTTCTCATTTCCCTTATTTCTGAGCTCGAAATTCAATTTTCAGTTTCTGGTGTCTCCATGTTCTGCAGTGATCATATAATTTTCCCTTGAATTTGTAAGTGTGATGTAAATTACACTGTGTTTCAGGCAGTGGAGACGTTATTTGCTCTAGGCTGACTAACTCCTTGTGGGGAACTGGGAGTCAGGAGTCTTGACTTGAGTCCCTGCCTTGCCACTGTGTACAAGTCACTTCCCATCCCAGGTTTCAATATTCTTATCTGTTATTTAACACAAAAGGGAGGCAGAAAAGTAGGGAGCTTGTTTTAAGGATTGCAAACTGGAAGTGCGTTCAAGAACCGAACCAAACAGGTGACACAATGAAGTGGCCAGGCGAGGACAGGAGCAAAATGGAAGAGTTCCTGTCCCATCATAAGGGAGTGGCTGTTATTTAGCATCCACCAAAAACCCAATGTTGCATCTGATTTTTTTCCAGGGATACTAGACATGTACGTTTTCATATGAAATAGCTCAGTTATTAAGCACTGACTACTAATTCTGTATTTTAACATGGTGTAAGCCAGACAAAATGTCTATAGCCCAAATTCAGCCAGTAGGACAACAGTTGGCTGCTAATCTGTAAAACTGTAAGGGCCATTCTAGTTTGAAGATTCTATCTCTATGGACTTGTCTACAGTTTATTCATTCACAGGATGATATGCCTTTCATCATACCCATAACAAACCTGCAGGACACACCTACCGTACACAGAGCATATGCCTGTCATTGGAGAGGTGACACAAGCACATTTCTCTATCTGAACCCTAAAGGACACAGATACCAAAGAACCTTCAGCCTTTTGGGGACAATCTAAGGGACAAGGGCATATCTCCTCCTTTTTGTAGACTTCCCTGACTCATCTTCCACGATGACCCAATACCAAGCAGAAGAAATTCCTCTCTCTTTTACCTTCTTGCAGCCAGCCTCATGCTGAAAGCTCTCCACATAATATATTACACATCATCCTTATTTCAGTGTCCATCATTCCCCACAGTCTGTGAGCGCACTGAGGGCAAGAACATGCCTTTTTCTAGTTTGCACCCCTAACATTTAGTTTAGGGCCTGTTACACCATGTGCATACAAATGAATTGGCCCAGTAGGAACACAGAACACACGCAGTCTGGGTTTGATGCCTGTTTTAAAATGTATGTGTTATTATCATTTGGGTATGGTGAGGCCACCAGAGCAAGAGATGACAGGCATTGAAAAGACAGCTTATTATTCTCACAGAGCGCAAGAGGAGGGGGCATACTGTGTCACAGGGGGCACACAGAGAAGCACCAGGGGTGGTCAGGAGGCAGGAGTGAGAGGAAATGTGGACCAGAGCCTTCATTGTGGTTTCCATGGGAAGGAATGAATGAGGCAGGATAAGCAGACTTAGGGTTAGTTGGCTTGAATAATTTCATCAGGCTCTGGGGCAAGGGGTCTGTCTCTAGTTGTCTGGTACCTGGTCTTTGAGTGATGAGGACAAGGAAATAATGAAGGTACTGGGGTGCTTATGGCAGGGGAATACAGACCCTAGTATAAGAGTTCAATGAAGGAGGTGGTTGGGGTATGGGCTCTGGATTGGTCAGTTTGCTTATAAAAGGAGCACTCATAGGCTTGTTGTTTGCTGTCTCTAGGAATTAGCTACCCCTAGAAGGCATAGTTCCTCCAGGGTCAGCAAGGTCCCCAAATGACAAAGCATCAAAGCTACAAAATAAAAAGACACAATCAATACCGTGCCCAGTATGAGGAGCTTCCCTAGAGAAATGCAGAGTTCAGAGGTAGATCCTTTCCTCAAGCTGGAAAAGGGTGGCTTTGTGCAAAGGATGCGGTGAAGCCCAGCATACATTGTTGAGACTACAAGAGGTTGTAAGCGAAGGGAGGCAGGAAAAGCTTTCCTCTCCTTGGATCTGCACCCCCCAACCAGAGTTCAGAAGGACCAATGTCATTTAGGTCTAACCAAGATGCAACCGGGGTCTCCTCTTCCCTCAAAAAATACCAAAATTGTTATGAAACCTCAAATTCTAAAGCTCATGGCAGCTCAGGAAGCTCGGAGTCTCAGGACCACCTCTGCCTCTGGACTTCAGTCTATTTCCCACATGCTTTCTATGGTTGTCACCATGTTGACCCAGATGTGACACTGGCTCCTCCTCTAGTTTTCACACATCCCGGCAGGCGACAACAGCTGCCTCACACAAGACACGAGTCAACGTGGCAAAGGACTATGAGACAGACAGATGAAGTCCTCACATGGCGACGACAGAAACAAACCACAAACCACGTTGCCAGTCTTTCTACTGTCACCTCCTCCAAAACCCTTTGTTATTCTCCACCCATCAAACCCACGTGAACACAAAAACCATGTATAACTCCAGCCATTTCCTTACCTCATAAGTAATTTTCCTGGCTCCTTCCCTCCCCATTCTTTATGCTTCTTCCATCAGTCCATGCCAATCCACCCCTTCTCCCAGAAACGGTCCAAAATTTAGTTCCTTCTTCTTGCCTTTGCCCCCCTCTGTGGCTTGGGTTATTGCCAGCTCCCAAGAGCTCAAAGTCTCTCTCCCTCATCCCAGTGCCTCATCATAGACTTCACTACGCACAGGCAGCTTCCTCCTTAAGATGAATCTCCTGCCTGCAGTGCTTCCCACCATATGACAGAGCCTACGGAAAATCTGACTAATGCCCCAGGACAGGCCCCACAAAGGCTATCGTCAACACGGTCCTCACCTTTCTTTTTTCTTTTCTTTTCTTTTTTTTCTGAGACAGAGTCTCACTCTGTCACCCAGGCTGGAGTGCAGTGGCTCAATCTTGGCTCACTTCAACCTCCGCTTCACGTGTTCAAGTGACTCTCCTGCCCCAGCCTCCCGAGTAGCTGAGACTACAGGCACCAGCTACCACGCCCAGCTAATTTTTGTATTTTTAGTAGAGACAGGGTTTCACCATGTTGGTCAGGCTGGTCTTGAACTCCTGACCTCGTGATCCACTTGCCTTGGCCTCCCAAAGTGCTGGGGTTACAGGAGTGAGCCACGGCGCCCGGCCAGTCCTCACCTTTCAAAGTTGAGGACCTCAAAAGGGAGCGAGCTTACCAGGACTTGTCCTTACCCTGGGCACCCTGGTACAGGACACCAAAGGATCCCTTTTGCAGGACTGGGGATTTTTTCTCTCCATTTTTCAGAGATATTTGGTAGCGTAGCTGTGAGGCTATGGAATCACCTCTTTTCTCCATTTCCTTAGTTTTCTTGAGACCAGATTGGGAGAAGAGAAGCTAGATTTCCTAAGACTCATTCAAAGAAGGGAAGATTTAAGGGAATTTGGAATAAATTTGGCTCTCCTTTTCGCTTTTCTGTGGGAATGAAAATAACATCTAAAAATCTCATCATTAGGCATTGGCTGATCAGGAAAGCGTCTCTTCAGCTTTGGGCCCAAATGTGACCCCAGTGGCAGCCTCAGAGAGGTGAGGGCAGGGGTGAGGGGTCTCATTGTGAAGAATGGTTCACTTTGCACTTAACACTGAGGAGAGGCTCTTTGCTGTGGGGCCTCACACTTTAACATAAATGTCTGCATTCACTAGCCCAATTCAATTTTATTTTACTTCATTTTCTAAGCTAATGTAGTATTTTCAATATGATTCCACAGTATCTTGGCATAGGAACGACCATGATGTCATATTTGAACTATTCATTATGATTCTAATATGTGAGGGGAAGTGGCCAATTCTCTTCTGGCTCCATGTGTGATGGCAGTATGAACATTCTCTATCCTTTTAGGAGTAAATCAAGTCAGAAAAGACCTATAATTTCCCCAAAGAGGGCTGAAGCAGACAGCCCACATAAATTATGAGTTGCTTACTTGCAGGATATATAAACTTGGTAATTATTTTTAGGAGTAGATAACTGTGATCAAATTAAAGTGCTCTATTGATAGAAAAGAGGGAAAGAGAGGGAATGAAACAAAGAAATAAGAAAATTGAATCAGTCTCAGGAATTTCATTCTCAGGAGAGAAAGAGAGGAGAGGGAAGAGATGCCAGAAAAATAGAGATGCAGGGATAACTTCCATGCGGGTTCCTTCACAAATGGGCCCCTAGAGTCATAGTCTATTAGTCCTGGAAGAAACTGAGGCCCAGAGATAGGCGGTAACTTGGCCAAATCTCGAGTGAGTTATGCCAGAATGAGAATAAGGAAGTAAGTCTTCAACCCTCAAGTATAGTGGTCAACTGTTCACCTTTCACTTGAGTCCTCAGAGTTTCAGGAGTGTGTGTATGAGTGGGATTCGACTGAGTCATTTTTGCTATTCCTTAACTAAGAGAACTGCCTTTCAGACACCAGCTTTTTGCCACTACCTAAAACAACCCCAAAAGGGCATTTTCCCTCAAGAGCAATGAGGGGGTGGGAAGAGGAGGATACAGGACCAGAAGGTCAGGATCCTGTCTCAGGCCTTCCTGCCCTGTGTTCAATGAGTCTTGGTCTTCTTTTCAAGATAAATGAGCCCTTCACACCTGCCCAGCCTGTCTCGTGGAGTTAAGTGAGGATCAAGGGAGGAGGGGGCAGGAAAAGTGTTCCATCAATTGCATAAAGTATAAAACAAATATTTGGGGTTGACAGTGTTGCTACTGAGATTAATAACATGATAGATGCCAGGCACAGCAGCTCATGTCCATAATCCCAGCACTTTGAGAGGCCAAAGCAGGTGGATTACTTGAGCCCAGGGGTTCAAGACTAGTCTGGGCAACATGGCAAAACCCCATCTCTACAAAAAATACAAAAAGTATTCAGGCATATGTGCATACCCCTGTAGTCTCAGATACTTAGGAGGCTGAGCTGGGAGGGTTGCTTGAGCCTGGGAGGCAGAGGTTGCAGTGAGCCGAGATTGCACCACTGCACTCCAGCCTGGATGACAGAGTGAGACCCTGTTTCAAAAAAAAATAAGAAAGAACATGATAGAGAGGGTCTGCCAAAAAGAGTATAGGAGCCACGGCCTTAGGCTTTGGGGTCGTTTGTGCATGCAGCTTGGCAGCTGGAAGAAGAGGGCCCAGAGACCAGATGCTTCCCCAAGAAAGGGAGACAGATGAGCCAGAGGCTTGGACGAATGGATAAGGCTGCTGGGACAATGTTCTCCAACAAGATGCTGGAACCTCCCTGAGGAGGGTGCTATATCCTGCATGCCTAGCTTCAGGTCATGCCCAGCCCAAGAAACCAGAGTTACAGCTCACTCAGTTACAAAATTATTACAAAAGGTGAGACTCACAGAGCCAACTTTTCCTTTGAAAATCCCAACTCAATGAATCTAACATATCCTCTTTGTTTTGTATTGGATTGGAATAGATTGAGGTCTCCCTGGTTGGGCCCCTGAAGAAGTAATTTGGCCTATACTGTGCAAAAAGTATGCAAGTTTAAAGACTAGAATCATACTCAAAGGGCTGAGATGGTCCAAGTCTGGGAGATTGTGGAGATTAGGTGGGCTGAGAAGGCAGACAAGTCATGTTCTCCAGCTATGCAAACTCAGGAGAATGAGCTCACTGAAGAGAACAATGGGCAAAGACCCCACTACCATTTTAATGTTCCCTTTCTCTCTCCTCTCCTTTCCACTTGGGTTTATAGTGGAGTTACTTATATGTAAGATGCCTTCTATGAAAACGTGTTGAAGCCCTCACCCAGTCTCACTGGATCATTCCCCTCAACTTTGTTTCCTGTTGAGATCTCTCCAGCACCAAGATGTGTGTTAAGAGCTGGCTCAGTCAGTGGACTCAGGAATGGTCACGGGGAGTCCCTAACTGGGCTCTCTAGGGATCCTTTTCACCTTTATGGGTAGGCGTTCTGGACAACCAGGTGGGAGCCTTCTGCCATCAATCTTTCCATAGGTCCCAAGGCAGAACTTGTATCAGACCCCTAGCAAAGTACTCAGAGGGATATGTTGATAATTACTCTAGTTAAAGAACCCCCTCTCTCTTTCCCTGGCTCTTCAGACAAGAGCTGTCTGAGCTGAACAAATCCCATACCCTCCAGGGGTCTATAAATTAAAACAATTGGACTAGATGATCTCTAGCCATCTCCCATCTGGACCAACAATGTGTTGATATAGGCTGGAACTAGACAATTTCAAAAAGAGGCAACAGGCTGGACACATCCATCTTTAGCTAGACATGACTACAACCCTGAAATTTTTTAAGCATCAATTTGGAGCCCCATATTGAAAAACATGGGAATAAGATGTGACTTGAGATCCAAGGCCCAAAGTGAGGGGCTAGGAGCGCGGCTTTACTACTGAATACAAGGTCCCTTGTTTATTGCATTTAACAAATATTTATGTAGCACCTACTACTGCCAGACATTGTTCTGAGATTTACAAATATCAATTCACTTAGGCCTGTTTCCAACCCCATGAGGAAGGCACTATGATTATGTCCATTTTACTGATGAGAAAACTAAGGCACAAAGAAATCAAGGAACTTGCCTGAGATCATACTCTTGGTAAGTAAGCACTCATTAGCATATTTGCTCGGACATTAATATGACTAATGTTTAACATCAAGGGGCTGGAGAGTGGGAAGCAAAATCCCCAGGGAGGAAGAAGGAAGAAAGCTGGGAAATCCACCCAGGCTCTTTGACCTGCAAGCCCATCCTTGAGCCACCTCCACTGCATTTCTTATCATTTGCTGTATTGGCCCGTTCTCACACTGTTAACAAAGACATACCCAAGACTGGGTAATTTATAAAGACTTTAAGTGGTTTAACGGACTCACAGTTCCATATGGCTGAGGTCTCACAATCATGGCAGAAGATGAAGGAAGAGCAAAGAGATTTCTCACATGATGGCAGGCAACAATGGAGTTGTGCAGAGGAATTCTTCTTAATGAAACCATCAGATCTCGTGAGATGTATTCACTATCACAAGATCGACACAGGAAAGACCCGCCCCCATGAGCCAATTACCTCCCACTGGATCCCTCCCATGACACATGGGAATTGTGGAAGCTACAATTCAAGATGAAATCTGGGTGGTGACACAGCCAAACCATATCATTTGCTTTTTCAAAAGATATGAATGGGCATTTTTCCAACTACGAAATGGAGGTCTGGGTGGGGTTTCCACGAAATGTCGCAGGCAGCTGGCTGTAAGGCTTCCCGGAGCCTTTACTCTGCTGCTCTGCATTATGAGCTCCAAGGCAGCATGATGGAATACAACTTCTCCCAAACATGTTTGCCAAAGGAGCCCCCCCCTTTTTTTTTCAAGGAATATCTCAAAAAACTAAAATTCTAACAAACGCACTTTGGAAATATCAGCTTGATCAGTGGAAAGTTGATCGTGTTCATTACATCTGCCAAATGTAATAATCAGAACCCCATGTCCCATGGGCCTCCTTTGTCTTTCACAGGACTAACTTGCCACTTGGTGCTACAGTTATGGGCATTCTTGTCTTGCCTCCACTACAAACGGGGAACTTCTTACGGCAGAGCCTTGTCTGATTTATCTCAGTAGTCTTCACAGTAGTGAACACAGTTTCTTGCACACAGCAAGCACTCAGATGTTTGCTGAACAAATAAATGAGCATGTGTGAACTATTTCCATATGAGAACCACAGAAACTGGTTTCCTAAGAAAAGAACGAGAAAGCCATAAAATTAAAATTCATGGCATCCATTTTTGGTTGGGTTTTTATGGTGATGATGGTGTGAAAAAAAGCAAAGATCAGGAGAAAAATCTTATTCTCACATAAGAATTAGTTTGTTGGTAACAGAAAGGGCAGGGGAGCAGGGAAATAAGTTGCAGGATTACCCAACATTTAAAACTGTAGGGGACATTCCACCTCATACCCATTAGAATGGCAATTAGTTTTTCAAAGTACGAAAATAACAAGGATGTGGAAACATGGGCCCCTGTGCACTGTTGGTGAGAATGTGAAATGGTGCAGCTGCTATGTAAACATAATGGTTCCTCAAAAAACAAAAAATAGAACTACCATATGATCCAGCAATTCTACTTCTAAGTATCTACCCAAAAGAATTGGAAGTAAGGTCTTGAAGAGATATTTGGACACTCATGTTCAGAGCAGCATTATTCACAATAGCCAAAAGGTGAAAGCACGCCTAGTGCCCATGGACAGATGAATGAATACACAAAATGTGTTATATACCTACAATGGAATATTATTCAGCCTTAAAAAGGAAGGAAATTCTGACCCAGGCTACAACATGGATGAACTTCGAGGTCATTGTTCTACGAAAAATAAGCCAGTCACAAAAAGATAACAAAATGTGTTATATACCTACAATGGAATATTATTCAGCCTTAAAAAGGAAGGAAATTCTGACCCAGGCTACAACATGGATGAACCTTGAGGTCATTGTTCTAAGTAAAATAAGCCAGTCACGAAAAGAGAAATACTGTATGTTTCCACTATATGAGGTATCTAGAATCTAAATTCACAGCAACAGAATAGCAAGCAGAATGGTGATTACCAAGGACTGTAGGGAGAGAGAAAATGGAAAGTTGTTTAAGGATATGGATTTTCAGTTTGTAAGATAAAAAGAGTTCTACAGATGGGTGGTGGTGTGGTTGCACAACAATGTGAATGTACTTAACATGACTAAACTGTACACTTAAAAATGGTTACGCTCTAACCATTTATATTGTGTAAATTGTATGTGTGTTTTACCACAACCAGAAGAAAACTGAAGAAGACATTGAAGATATACCAGCCAGAGCCTAATATTGATAGGCGAGGAAACTGAGGCCCAGAGGTACATAGTGACATCCTCTAAGACAAAATATATCAATCCTCAGACTTTAATAATACTATCAAGGCTGTAAATACGAGGGATCATTCACTGGTGACCTCCTGAAATTATTTTTAAGAAAATGTTATTGTAAGTAAGCAGGAAAAAAATCAATCCCTTATTAGATTCTCCTCCAATTTGGAAAGAGCATAGGACAATCTGATTTGGAAGGGCCAAAGGGCAATATTGCCATCAGTTCTGAGCTCCTGAGCAAGCCCTCCCTCCCTCTTACATCACCCTGCTCCTATCCAGTTGCCTGGTCCAAGCTCGGATCCAGGCTGTCTACTGGGAGAGTGACCTGCAACTGCCAAGCCCGAGTTTCCATCCGTCTGTACCAAGCCCACAGAGTGACCAGGCTCACAGTAGAGAAACTGCAATTTCCGTTACTCGCCAATCAGCCAGCCTGCTTGGTGGATCATTTTTCAGCAATCTTGGTAAGAATTGAAGTAAAAATCGTGTTTTTCACTCAGATCTAAACCAAATTGTCAGCAGCTGACTTCCTCGGCCTAGGCACAAAACTGCAGTTATGAAATGTGAGAAGGAGCAAAGACCATTGAGCCAGAATATTTTCTGGTTTCCTATGAAATATCATGTTACCTTCTCATGTCCTGGGGTTCTCTCAGTGCTGATGGAAAGAAACCTCGGTCAGCTATGGGCAGGGGACAAAGAGCTGCCCCTGAAATTCAGGGCCCAGGCTAAACCTTACACATGGGTGAGCTCAGGGGACCGTTGTCTTTAAGTTCTTCTGAGGTCAAGGATATTTGTTTGTGGATAGGAATGTTTGCTGAGAACTGGCTGCAAGAAAGTGGGATGTTCCCACACACTGTTCTTTGGAAAAAGTCATGATTAATTGCTGCACTAGCCCTGCTCAATTTAACCAGATATGCCAACAACACCTGTCTGAAAAATTTGGTCCTGCTCTTGTTGCTTAATGGAGGATGGCCTTACATATAGACATTTGGACCAAAACAGAGGGAGGGGACCAGAACACAAGACAAAAAAAATCTATGTCTTTGTAAGCAAGAATAAACAGCAAGTCGAATTTCTAATGTCTTTCATATAGAAGGGGCAATGTTTACGTTTTTTTCCTTTTTCCTTTTTTTTTTTTTTTTTTTGCAGACAGAGTCTCACTTGGTTGCCCCAGGCTAGAGCTCAGTGGTATGATCACAGCTCACTGCAGCCTTGATCTTCTGAGCTCAAGCAATCCTCCCACCTCAGCCTCCTGAGTAGCTGGGACTAGAGGCTCAAGCCACCACACCAGGCTAACTTTTTGTAATCTTTGTAGAGATGGGGTTTCACTACATTGCCCAGGCTGGTCTCGAATTCCTGGAGTGAAACTCCTGAGCTCAAGCGATCCTCCCACCTCAGCCTCCCAAAGTGCTGAGATTATGGGTGTGAGCCACCACACCCAGCCAATACTTACATTTTTTAAACACTTTTATTCATCTTATCTCATCTGATTCTCACAATATGAGTTGGTGCTAGTTGTAGTAGTAGCATTAGCAGCAGTTGCACCGTTGTACAAACACTGAGGCTCAGAGAAGTTAAAGAAACTGGCCAAGGTCATACAGGGGATGACAAAGTCAAGATTAGGAGAAGGTTGAACCCTCATTCTGTCCAATTCTTCCTATACTAGGTAGATTCAGTTGTAGGTATATGACTTCCAGACAGTATTTATTAGATTCGACGGATCTTAAAGATGATATTCAAGTGCCTGGCTACAGAGAAAAAATTACCCAAAGCGTGACTTCAGTCAGTGATTCCATTCTAAAAGAAGCTCTTTATGGCTCCCTGGGCTCGCTACCTGCAGGGTGAGAGGGCTGCCAGGTGCACGATGGTTCCTGGAGTACAACCCCACGACAGAAGCAGGCAGGTGCTGGGGCACAGGTTTCCTGCAACACAGGAGTCCGTTCAGGTTCATTGTAAACAACTTTTAATAGCAGAGTGTGGCTATTATTAGCTTCTATTGCCATATCCAGAAATCAAATAAAAATTTATAGAGTAAACCAGCAACATGCAGTTTGGCCATTTCTTTATTAATTTTCAAAACTAGCATTTAATCTATCCCCAACCTTCTCTCACACTAAATTAGAAAACAGTCTTCCAGGGCAGAATCCTGGAATTGACAGGGCTGTGGCACATACACAGCTCTGGCTCTGACCGCAGATGTTGGCTTCTGCCAGCTCTTGCTCAGCTTCATTCCAGGTGTTTAAAGCCTTTGCCCACCACAGCCTCTGCACAGCACAGCTCCTGAGCTCATCTTGACCAGGCAAAAGGGCATGTTTGGGAGCCTTGGCTTCTCCTGTGAATGTGGTGTTCAAAGAGTTTTGCTGCTACAATCTGTGCACGCAGACAAACGGGTATTCATGCATGCATGCATGCACGCGCACACACACACACACACAGCACACACTTCAAAGAAGAGGGCCCTGGAATGTATTAAGTATCAACTGAGACACAAAAATGAGAACGCATTTCCTTCCCCAGGATGAGGGTTGAACTTTGAATAGAAGGAATGAAGCAATTTTAAAACGTCTTAGACAGGGGTTGTTTTCCTAGCTGATTCCACTAGGTTGGTAAACTTCGGGTTTGCTAAGCATATTGATTTAGACCTGCCCATAGGTATTATCATAGTCACATTTCACTGAAGCTAAGAAACCACAGCCTGCTAACAAATATCATTATTTTGTTTTATATTTGTTTAAGAAAAAAAGAGTCACTTCCAATTAAACTATGGCATGCTATCAGTGGTAAGAGGTCACTCAATTTAAGAAACGTTAAAATGTAGAAAAAGTGACTTAGAAATGATAAAATAGTGTATATGTTCATTTTGGTCACACAACTAGTATGAAATTCAGATGTAAATCCAATTGTATCTGACTCCAAAGTCAAAATTCTTTCTACAAAACAACATTACCATGTTCCAGCCTCCCAATCCAACTTTTCAGATGACAAAACCTTCCAGAACCAACTAGATTCCCTGTAACATTACATATTACAGAGCTGATTCCAGGCTGGAAATATTGGTTCACGCCTGTAATCCCAGCACTTTGGGAAGTCGAGGTGGAAGGATCACGAACCCAGGAGTTCAAGACCAGCCTGGGCAGCATAAGGAGACCCTGTCACTACCAAAAAATATACTTTTCAATTAGCCAGGCATGGTGGCACATGCCTGCGGTCCCAGGTACCTGGGAGGCTGAGGTGGGAGGATCTCTTGAGTCCAGAAAGTCAAGGCTGTAGTAAGTTGTGATCACACAACTGCACTTCAGCCTGGGCGACAGAGTGGGACTCTGTCTCAAAAATAACATCACTAATAATAATTTAATGAAGAGCTAATTCCCACCGCAGGGGGCAGCAGCAGCGTAGCAAGGCAGCTCCCCCAGCCCAGGGCTGGATTTGTCTCCTCCTGACTGCCCGTTTCGCCAAGGTCCTCTGTGCCTTATGCCTGGGCCTGCCCAATATGACAACAGGTCTACAGGTCTGTGCTCTAATGCAGTGATGCCAAAGAGATGCTGGAGGCATTTTTTTTTCTAGCACAGTAGACCAGGGTTCTTAATATAATAGACCAGCACAGTTGATACTGGGCTGGATAACTCTTTGTTGTAGGGGCTATTCCATGAACTTCAGCAGCATCCCTGGCCTCTACACAGTAGATACCTGTAGCACTCTCCAAGTTGTGACAATCAAAAATGTCCTGAGACACTGCCAAACTTCCCCTGGGATGGGGTAAGAAGCAAAATTGCCCCCAGTTGAGAACCACCAAAATAGACCATTTTTGGCCTCTTTTTTACTTAAAAAAAAAGTCAAGCCATCTCCTTAGCACTCCACATTAGCCTCCAGAGTGCTGCCTTGCATCTGTCTCCACCACAGATGGGAAAAGGAGAGGAAGCGGAACACAGATTCCAACTATGCTGCAGGTCCATGGTGATTACATTTGCCAATCAGGAAAAGTACAGTGTGAAAAGAAGGTTCCTCCCCCTTCCCATTAAGTATTTTGTCAACGGCACATTACTTGTTAAATAGATCATATTCTATTTGTAACCCACTTCTGAAGGATCAAGCTGCAATTTTACAGCTTGACACCAACAGTCTCTGAAGACAATCTGGCTTTTATTTCTTGAACATAATCTTCACAAATGCAATTAGTGAAGTAGCATATAACACAGTTGTTAAAATAACTGACAAAGATTCTACAACTAGGTAACATTCCCACTTATGTGGATTCAAGTTCAAATGTTTTCTCCTTTCCGTTTCCACCTTAGTAACTCATTTAATCTAAACAATGGCTGGATCTAAATTAGAAGCAGAGTCTAATGGCTTGATTTAGATTCTAGGGAGTTAATTCTCTTAGGATGGGATTTGAGATATCAGCTGAGTTCTCATTTACTCCCTTTCAAGCAAATCCCTGAAGCATGAATTTAGGAATAAGTTTAAATAGTCTTTGTATAATTTTAATGGTTATTAGTTTGTATTATCTTTTCTGTCAACTGCCTAGAGGCACACAGTGTGTTGTTATAACGCTACGGTAAGGCTAAACTAGCCCACTAGATACTAAGGATGAAGGTGCAGTCAGCAAAATAGAGCCTTATCCTGGTTTGCATATACTGTATTTTTTTTCCATGGCTATGCAAATTATCCCACAAGGAAACTGCATCTGAGGTCCAAGAAAACTAAGAAAATAAATATTTAGTCAGGGTGAAAGGGTTTCTATTAAACAGGAAAAAAATTTTTTGACCCATGTATTCCTTCATTCATCCATTTATTTCTTTTTCATTTTAAAAATACATATTAAGCCCCTACTCTGGGCCAGATGCTATGCTACAAACAGGGGAAATAATAGAAGCAATTTAAACAAGCCCTCAGAAAGCCTATACTGGGAATCAGACAAATAAGAAGTATTATTGAATGGGGTGATTATTGTGATGTGAAAAATATATGTAATATGGGCAATAAAAAGCATTAACTTAGTCTAGGAGAGGTGGGGGAGAAGGGCGGGAAGATTTTCTGGAGGAAGTGATCTTTAGGTTGAAATTGGAAGAGAGAGTGACTCCTTCCATCATAGCTAAGTGATGGGGCAAAGGAAACGTGTTCTAGTCAGACAGAACCTTAAACTACAGATTGCTAGAGGTTGGCAAGACCTGAGAAACCTCCTGATGCAATGTCTTCATTTTAAGTATAGGAAACTGAGGTTATCTGGACACCACTAGCAGAGCTAGGACTAAACCAACTCTTCTGACTCATCCTCCAGGGTTCACTCCATTACATCAGGCTTCCATGTGGCTAGAATGACTGGCCAGCTGATTTCTCCTGATTTGTGCATTCTTATTGCCATTTAAGTATTTATAGACAACCTCTATGTGCTCCGGATGATAAAAACGTGATCAGTCACACACTCTGCCTTCAAGAACCTTATAGCAAGTCATTGTGATAAAAGACAAAAATTGCTAAATGCAAAAGGAGAGGTTCTGGTGAGGATGTGAGGCAGCCCTTAGTCAGTTCAAGCTGCTAGAAAAAATTACCGTAGACAGGGTGGCTGAAACAACAAATAGTTATTTCTCACCATTCTGGAGGCTGGGAAGTCCAAGACGCCAGCAGAGCTAGTGTCTCGTAAGAGCCCTCTTCTTTGCAGATGGCTGTCTTCTTGCTGTTCCCTCACTTGGTAGAGACGAGGGGTTGGGGGGAGAGAGTGAGCGAGCTCTCATGTTTTTTTAAGAGACCCTATCCCATTCATTAGGGCTCCACTCTCATGGCATAATCACCTCCCAAAGGCCCCACCTCTTTTTTTTTTTTTTTCCCCTGATGTAGTCTCGCTCTGTTGCCCAGGCTGGAGTGCAGTGGCGCCATCTCGGCTCACTGCAAGCTCCGCCTTCTGGGTTTATGCCATTCTCCTGCGTCAGCCTCACGAGTAGCTGGGATTACAGGTGCCCACCACCACGCCCGGCTAATTTTTTGTATTTTTAGTAGAGATGGGGTTTCACCGTGTTAGCCAGGATGGTCTTGATCTCCTGACTTTGTGATCTGCCTGCCTCGGCCTCCCAAAGTGCTGGGATTACAGGCGTGAGCCACTGTGCCCAGCCCCAACCCCATCTCTTAATATCATCAGGTTGGGGGCTTGGATTTCAACATATTACTTTGCGGGGGGACACAAACATTCAGTTTATAACAAACAGGAATTCTCATTCATTGCTGGTGGGAATGCAAAATGGTGTAGTGACTTTGGAAGACAATCTGACTTTTTTTACTCTTACCATAAAATTCAGCAATCATATCTTTGGTATTTACCCAAAGGAGTTGAAAACTCTTGCCCACACAAAACCTGCACATGGATGTTTATAGCAGTGTTATTTATAATTGCCAAAACTTGGAAGCAGTCAAGATGCCCTTCAGTAGGTGAATAGATGAATAAACTATGGTACATCCAGACAATGGAATATTCGTCAGTGCTAAAAAGAAATGAATCATGAAAAGATACGGAGGAACCTCAAATGCATATTACTAAGTGAAAGAAGCCTGTCTGAAAAGGCTATATACTGTATGATTCCAACTATATGACATTCTGGAAAAGACAAAACTATGGAGACAGTAAAAGGGTCAGAGGTTGCCAGGGGTTGGAGAGAGGAGGGATTTTATGGGAGACTATTTTGTACAATACTATAATGGTAGACACAAGTCATTTACATTTGTCCAAACCCATAGAATATACAGCATCCAGACTAAACTCTAATGTAAACTGTGGGTGACAATGTTACGTCAGTGTAGGTTCACCAGTTGTAACAAATGTACCACTCTAGTGCAAGATTTTGATAGTGGCGGAAGCCATGCGTGTGTGACATATGTGAGGGGAGAGAGTATACGGGAATTCTCTACTTTCCACTTGATTTTGCCATAAACCTAAAACTACTCTAAAATAGAGTTGATTGAAAATTGAAAACTAAAAGAGAGGTGCAGATATGAACTCCGCAACATTTGATTGGTGTTGAAAGTATGTATTAATTAGAAGGTGATATACTATTGGAATCAGGAGATCCCCAAATATCAGTAGCTTAAATAACAGTAAAGTTTAGTTCTCTGTCACTTAACAGTTCAAGATGAGCACTTCAGGAAGCTCTGCTCTAATGGCCCTGTATCCCAAGGGTGTTGTCCTCATCCACTAAGTCTAAGGTATGTAGACCAATCCAGGGTCCAGCTGCAGAAAGGGAAAGAGGACTCCTTCTGCCTTAGTCTGTCCCTCCCAAAGTGAAATATAACTTCTACCCCCGTTCCATGGGAGAGAACAGAGACAGATGGCCTCAAGGGATTCGGAAATGAATCCCTACCTAGGCAGCCATGGGTTCAGCTGCACATCTGTTACTATGGAAAAGGGAAAATGGATTTTTGAAGACAGCCTACAGTCTCCGGCACCAAAGAGACTTCAATTATGTAAAAAACAATAAGATAGCTCTCTATTCCCCAAGGATCTGAGAGTCTTAGATAACGCTAAATTATAGCCCCAAAGGGCCGGGCGCGGTGGCTCAGGCCTGTAATCCCAGCACTTTGGGAGGCCGAGGCAGACGGTTCACGAGGTCAGGAGATCGAGACCATCCTGGCTAACACGGTGAAACCCCGTCTCTCCTAAAAACAAAAAATTAGCAGGGCGTGGTGGCGGGCGCCTGTAGTCCCGGCTACTCTGGAGGCTGAGGCAGGAGAATGGTGTGAACCCGGGAGGCGGAGCTTGCAGTGAGCCGAGATGGCGCCACTGCACTCCAGCCTGGGCGACCAAGCCAGACCTCCGTCTCAAAAAAAAAAAAAAAAAAATTCTAGCCCCAAAGTCTAGAAAAACTCGTCCCTGTAAGATTTCCCCAGGCATGCATCCACACGTGCACATCAACAGGAGAATGAAGGTGGTACCCTAGCACATTGCTTTTCTGGGCTGTGTCTACCCAGACCCTGCAAGACAATTGTGTTAGGGAGAAGGTGGAACTAAAGAGATACAGCAGAAGGAAGCTTAGAGATCGTGGAGTCCATCAGCTCACCCCTTGAGAAAAGAACATTGACCTCTGGAGGACTTAAGTAGCTGGTCAAAGGCATATAAAGGTTTAGTGCAGAGCAGAGAGAGCTCCTTAGACTCCTAACTCTGAGTCTTTATTCTTTCTGCAGCGTTCTCACCGTGGGACTCACTGTCTGAAACCCCTGGAGGCAGTTTGTGACTGATGGTCACCAAAGCATGACCTGAGATTTTCGAGAGGCGGTACCCTCTATGCCAGCAAGTGACAGATGCAAAGGGAACTGAAAAACAAGCAGCAAAAATCCTACTTTCCAATATAACGAACCAGGGTTCCTCTAAATATTGTCATTCCCTTGGCATTTCAAGGACTTAGTAATAACCACAACCCTCCACTCTCATTATTTTTCTTTAAGTTTGCTTAATGTCTTTACTTAAATTGTTTTAAAAAGATAGTTTATGTCCCTGCCACAAACAGGAACCTGTATAATTTGTCTTAAATGGAAAGTAAAATATAAAAATAAGTAACCGTTACAATAAAAAAGACATTCCTGTATGTACTACCTAAAATCATCTTGCTTGTCATCAGGGGAGCGCACGAGGGAAACACTGTCCTAAACCATAAGGATGACTTTGAGTTACAAAGAGCTTAACCGGGCATCCATGGACATCCCAGGTTTCTCACTGAGAAGTTTCAAGCACAAGGATGAATGAAAACCAAGGACCAAAGCAAGCATTATGGTAAGTTCCGCTTGAAGAACATAACAAAGTGAAGTGGAGGCGTGCGTTCACCTTTGCCATCCTGGGAAGATGGTGGAGGCTGAGCGGCCATGTCACCCTGGGACACACACAACAGCACACAGCCTGGGAAGGTAATAGACGCCCATTCCGGGACAGTCAGGGCTGGGTCAATGTCCTTTGCAAAGCATGACCTGGCAGCCTGAATTTAATACCAGAGACTCCAGTTTCCTAATGCAAGGCCAGGTCCTGAGAGTTCTTTAACTGTTCAACTCTGTTGCGTTAAGTGAAAGGGAAGAAACAAGGGTAATGAAGTGAGGGGAAAAA
The DNA here is from genome assembly GCF_028878055.3 of Symphalangus syndactylus. Taxonomy (NCBI): domain Eukaryota; kingdom Metazoa; phylum Chordata; class Mammalia; order Primates; family Hylobatidae; genus Symphalangus; species Symphalangus syndactylus. The sequence continues at coordinate 23,959,455 of NC_072427.2, read as the reverse complement.
AGTCTTATCAAATAACAGCTGGTTCTAGCATTTCTTTTGGGAAGGCAACTGTGTTCATTAAGGAAAATAACTTGATATGTATTTTGAGTTGAAGGTGATTGAGGGGCTTGAATGAGTCCCAAACTACCAAAGGAGAAATAGGTTTGATGATCCAGAGACAGGAGGAGAAAGGAAGAGAGAGACAGAGAGAGAGAAAGAGAGACTCAGAGAGAGAGAGAGAGAGAGAAAGGAAGGTTTAGTAAAGCATGAAGAAACTGCTCCCCACTGTCCAGCGGACTGAATGCATGCAAACCAAAGTGACCCAGAGGCTAATGTGAACTTGTCTTCTGGTGTCCACAGTGCCTCTCAGTCCTCAGGCTCTTCTGGCCACCTCTTAGAATGGGGATAGACAAAGAGATTTTAGGGCATCTGTCCCTACCGGCAGGGTGACTGCCTAGAACACTCCCTCATGCACAGTAGAGAGATGGTGTCTGCCATGGTGCAGAGAGGGCGGTTGGCAAATATGCCACTTTCTTGTCATCCCTGTTCCAGCAGAAGCATGCTCTATGTTTCTTTTCAAGCCTTTGTCTATTGCTTAAATTCCATGCCTACATCAGCTTCTCATCTATAAAATGGAAGTGATAATAATAGTGCTTTCTTATGAGGTTGCTGTGAAGATGAAATGAATTTAATCTAAGAAAAGGTGCCTGGTTCAATGAGTCTCAATGGTAACTAAAGTTAATATTATCCTTATCTTTTCTACTATCCCATCTCTTCCCTTAATAGACAGGAAATGTTGACTGTCTAGTAAGAACTCCCTTAATTTATTTCCCCTTGCCCCTCAAGTATCATATCTACTTCTCTCTGTATTTGCTGCCCTGTGTCTTACAAGAGTCCCTCCCCTGCTCAAGGCTAATGCTCTCACCTATGCTCTGATGCCATCTCTTTCTCCTCCTGTTCTTCCTCCTCCTCTTCCTCTTTCTCTCCATCATCTCCATCAGCAGCAACCTCACTATCATCATCTCATTGCCATCATCCTATCTATCTCCCTCCTTTTACTCTTTCTTTAGGATGTCACCCCCATCAATATCCTCCTTCCTCTTTCCTGTCTCTTTGGCTGACCCTCTTATGGCTCCTTCTGTTCCCCATAAATTTGCTCAATTGTATCTCACGCGTAGGAAACAGAGCACCTTCCTCCAACCTTCTCTCCTCCCTTTTCCAGAAACTACTGCTGTATTTCTCTTCAGGTCATCACTACCAAAATTCTTTTTATTTTTGTTTTTTTTTACTTTTGTAGAGATATGGTCTCACTATGTTGCCCAGCCTTGTCTCTACCTCCTGACCTCAAGTGATCTGATCTTCCTGCCTCGGTCTTCCAAAGTGCTGAGGTTATAGGTATGAACCACCGTGCCTGACCCAAATTATTATTATTATTATTCTGGTAGAGACAGAGTCTCACTCTGTCACCCAGGCTGGAGTGCAGTGGTGCAATCTCGGCTCACTGCAATCTCCACTTCCCAGGTTCAAGCAGTTCTCCTGCCCCAGCCTCCCAAGTAGCTGGGACTACAGGCGTAAGCCACCATGCCCGGCTAACTCCTTTCGTATTTTAGTAGAGGCAGGGTTTCACCGTTTTGCCCAGGCTAGTCTTGAACTCCTCAGCTTAGTCAACCCACCCACCTCGGCCTCCCAAAGTGCTAGGATTACAGGCATGAGCCACCCTGCCTGGCCTTTTTTTTTGAAACAGGGTTTCATTCTTGTTCCCCAGGCGGGAGTGCAATGGCATGATCTTGGCGTCAGCTCACTGCAACCTCCACCTCCCGGGTTCAAGCAATTATCCTGCCTCAGCCTCCCGAGTAGCTGGGATTACAGGCACACACCACCATGCCTGACTAATTTTTGTATTTTTAGTAGAGACGGGATTTCATCATGTTGGCCAGGCTGGTCTTGAACTCCTGACCTCAGGTGATCCACCTGCCTCGGCCTCCCGAAGTGCTGGGATTACAGGCATGAGCCACCATGCCTGACCTTACAATTCTTAAAAGAGTAGTGTACACATACTACAACCACTTCACCTCTCCTTCACCACTCAACTCTCTGCAATCTGGATTCAATCCTGACATTTCCTCATGTCTTATGGTCACGAATTTCACCTCTGTGCAGCATTTAGCAATAAGTAACAACAGCTGGTAATTATTGAGTGTGCACATTCTGCCAGTCACTGTGCTAAGCACTTCACGTGCATTTTGGTTGATGCTTCCCAAGCTACAAATCAAATCCAATCTTTTTTCCAAGCTCTAGACTAGTATAGTGACAGGTACCACAAATCCATACAGATGAAAGCAGGGCTCATTAGCAAAATCCCACTGCTGCATGTCTCCTGCTTGCCTTTCTAGTTCCACTTGCGACCCTTCCCCAACCTGCTCTGCGCTCCGAGAGGCTGACCTTTGTGAATGGCCTCCCTGGGCTCCCATGCCTCTAGCTTATGTTTGGAGAACCCAGTGGAGAGTCCCAGCAGACAGCTGGAAGAAGACAGGAGTGAGGTAAATGTATTGATTCCTCAGTCACCATCTGCTGTGGCCGTGTGGGCTGGCTGGGTCCACTTGGCTGTGTCCCTCTAGTGAAAGGCACAGCCGCTGTCATGCTGCCTGCATCGCACAGAGCTCCCTGGATTCCAGCAACTGCTCCCTTCTCTTTTCTCCTTCAGGAGTCACAGCCCCACTGCCAAAGCCACAGGGCCATGCACTGTCTCTCTGGGTCATCCGCCTACACCTGCCCGCACCTTTCAAGCAGGCTTTTTATTAAACGCTCCTCCTGTTACTTAATTGGAGTATATCATCTTTTCTGACCGGAATGATGACTGACACATGCCCTCCCCATTCTCTATCTTTTTTTTTTATTATTATTCTACTTTAAGTTCTAGGGTACATGTGCACAACGTGCAGGCTTGTTACATATGTATACACGTGCCATGTTGGTGTGCTGCACCCATTAACTCATCATTTACATTAGGTATATCCCCTAATGCTATCCCTCCCCCCTCCCCCCACCCTAAGACAGGCCCAAGACGGTGTGTGGTGTTCCCCACGTGCAGTGTGGCAATTTCCTCAAGGATCTAGAAGTAGAAATACCATTTGACCCAGCGATCCCATTACTGGGTATATACCCGAAGGATTATAAATCATGCTACTATAAAGACACACACACGTATGTTTATTGCGGCACTATTCTCTATTTCATTTAACGGAGTTGCTCCAACGTCATATTCCTAAAATGGAAACCAAGATGACCCTAGACTTCTTCACCCTCCACTTTACACCCTGTAAGTCCTGCCCATTTTCCTTCAGGAATGCATTCCCCAAATCCACTCTCTCTTCTGAACCCCTGTTCTCATTTCACTCACTGCGTAAGATTTCAATTCTCTCTTCTCACTCCAGAAAGTTACAGTTCTAAAATGACAATCTGACCGTTTCAATTGCTTATTACCTATTATCTCCATGGTCTGTAGAATGAAGAGAGAAGTTACAACTTACACAAGGGCTTGTATGAAGGCAAGTCTCTTTGAAATCTATAAACTAAGTACCACTGTGAAACAGAGAATTTCTACATAATTATGCATTTACCTTTACCTACATATCATTTTACCTATATCAAAGCAATACACATGTGATTATGTTTCATTAAATGTCTTGACAGCATTGAGGAGTTATTTCATGCTTTAGCATAAGGCCTACGCAAATTTGATTTCTAATACCTCGGCCAAATAATAACTACAACAGCAACAATATAGATTATTTCATCTTTCCCAGGTCCGTGAGAGAAAATAAATAACAAATCTCAAATCTGGGGAAAATATCTGCATCCTATCCAACAAATAAAAACACACCTGGCCTGGTGCTGTGGCCCATGCCTGTAATCCCAGCACTTTGGGAGGCTGAGGCAGGCGGATCACTTGAGGTCAGGAGTTTGAGACCAGCCTGGGCAACGTGGTGAAACCCCATCTCTACTAAAAATACAAAATTAGCCGGGTGTGGTGGTGGGTGCCTGTAGTCCCAGCTACTCAGGAGGCTGAGGCAGGAAAATCTCTTGAACTTGGGAGGCGGAGGCTGCAGTGAGCTGAGATCACACCACTGCACTTCAGCCTGGGCGACAAAGAGAGACTCCGCGGGGGGGGAAAACACCTAATTCTGTCGAGCCAACAAGTGACAATTGCCATAAAGCAATGCAACAAAGGGTCCAATAATTCTATTTAGTTTTTCTTTATGGGAAGGTTTTATTTTGTGATAATTTTTGTGCAATCCCCTCCCCCCACACCACCGCCAGATAAATAATTGAAGCAGAAAAAAACTAACTCCTGAGCCGGACTTAGATGCCAGCCAGTCAGTGGGCCCTCCAGAGAGGGTGTGAGGCCATGCGATGCAGCATCGCAGCAGGTCCAAACGACAGCAGCCAATTAGAGAGCAGACTTCTGAGCCACTTTGTTCTCCGCAGAGCAAACAGAGCCGAATGTTTTAATTCCCTGGGAGCGAAAATCTTTCACTGGAGAGACTCGCATAATTTCTTATTTAGGAAAGGTTTAAAGAGATTTGTGCTGGAGTATTTAATCCAAAACCCTGGAACTGTCCCAGCAGTGGGTATAGATTAGGGAACAGTTGACTTCACACATTGATATTCAAAATAGAAAGGCGCTCTTCGTCAAACATGGCAGGGAGATGGGGGAATGACAGCATCTAACACCAGCTGTGCGGGGGCATAGATCTTGCTCTCTCACAACCTTCAGGAGCTCCTGTATCTATTGGCAAGCCAACTCCCGCTTAACAGTGGACTCCCCTGAGTCTTTGGAGGCACAGTACTTTGCAAAATTAACCCCACAGTCCTGATTGCTCTCAAGGAAATAGCTCTATCATCTCTCTCTCTCTCATCTCTCTTTCTCTCTCTATTTCTCTCTCTCTCTCTCACCTTTTCTATTCTATTTCACTGGGTTTTCATGCCACAGACTAGGAATGCTTGCACTTGGCAGTGAGCCCACAGTCATAAAATCCAAGGATTGTTTATTTATAAGAATGCTGCATTTAGGGTAGGCTCAATAGAAAGTTTCAGTTTAAAAAGCAAGAAACACTGGGCAATCCATCACCAAATTATATTTTCCATTGAGAGAACAGCATGTATCACTCTCTGCAAATAGCCACATCCTCACTCTCAGGGTTTGCCAAGTCAAATGCCCACCCAGTGAATGGTAGACAACCCTGAGAGAAAGTGAATGCATAAATCAGATCCCTGGATTTTATAGACAGTATGCAGAGAGCTACAGGAAAGGCCCACAGACCTTGGAAAGAAAGTGACCCCTGATATTCAGAGTTAAGAATTGACTTTTTTTTTTTTTTTTTTTTTTGAGACAGAGTCTCACTCTGTCACCCAGGCTGGAGTGCAGTGGCACGATCTCGGCTCACTGCAAGCTCTGCCTCCCAGGTTCACGCCATTATCCTGCCTCAGCCTCTCGAGTAGCTGGGACTACAGGTGCCCGCCACCACGCCTGGCTAATTTTTTTGTATTTTTAGTAGAGACGGGGTTTCACCGTGTTAGCCAGGATGGTCTCGATCTCCTGACCTTGTGATCCGCCTGCCTCAGCTATCCAAAGTGCTGGGATTACAGGCGTGAGCCACCACGCCCAGCCAGAATTAACTCTTAATGCTTACTGCTAGCTTTAAACAGAAGCAATTCACTCCCAAGAGGCCGGGTGTAAGGTGAGTTACAAGACTCAGGAAAACCCAAGTCCAGTCAGTGACGTAGTGCCAAAGTGGTAGGTCTGGAGAGTGGGAGATGTCAAAAAAGGCTGGCAATGTGCCCCAAGAGAGAAACACCATATGAACAAAGAAGGCAACACACAGCACAAACACGAGAAAGGAGACCCAAAGAGCAACAATGTATGGGTTAGTCCCAGAGCCCAAGTCCTAGTTTCTGGGTTGGTAGACCAGTGAGTGAAAACCCAGTCACAGAAACCCCTCCAAAGTAAAGGACCCCATAAATTCTTATTGGAGCAGCCAGGTAGCTCTGGCTCTTCTCTCTTTCTTCTCTCTGTCATCTCTGTGACAAGTTGATGGCTTCCATCTCCTTGAATGCTTCTCTTTTTAACCCCATCCACCCACCAAATCCCAATCTACCTATCATAAATCCACATTATGTCATTCTAAAGGTACAACGCACAAAGGGATGGATGATGGCCAAGTACTTGCAACAGAATAGAGGAGAAAGGCAGAGACAAGGCCAAGGTCTAGACTCACCCTGGTGGTGGTGTGTCCGGAATTGGTGGGCTCTTGGTCTCGCTGACTTCAAGAATGAAGCCGCAGACCCTCGCGGTGAGTGTTACAGTTCTTAAGGCGGCGAGTCCAGAGTTTGTTCCTTCTGGTGTTCGGATGTGTTCGGAGTTTCTTCCTTCTGGTGGCTTCGTGGTCTCGCTGGCTCAGGAGTGAAGCTGCAGACCTTCGCAGTGAGTGTTACAGCTCTTAAGTCAGCACGTCTGGAGTTGTTCGTTCCTCCAGGTGGGCTCGTGGTCTCGCTGGCTTCAGGAGTGAAGCTGCAGACCTTCGCAGTGAGTGTTACAGCTCTTAAGTCAGCACGTCTGGAGTTGTTCCTTCCTCCAGGTGGGCTCGTGGTCTCGCTGGCTTCAGGAGTGAAGCTGCAGACCTTCGCAGTGAGTGTTACAGCTCTTAAGTCAGCACGTCTGGAGTTGTTCGTTCCTCCAGGTGGGCTCGTGGTCTCACTGGCTTCAGGAGTGAAGCTACAGACCTTCGCGGTGAGCGTTACAGCTCTTAAGTCAGCACGTCTGGAGTTGTTCTTTCCTCCAGGTGGGCTCGTGGTCTCGCTGGCTTCAGGAGTGAAGCTACAGACCTTCGCGGTGAGCGTTACAACTCATAAAAGCAGTGTGGACCCAAAGAGTGAGCAGTAGCAAGAGTCATTGCAAAGAGCAAAAGAACAAAGCTTCCACAGCGTGGAAGGGGACCCGAGCGGATTGCCACTGCGGCTGGGGCAGCCTGCTTTTATTCTTATCTGGCCCCACCCACGTCCTGCTGATTGGTAGAGCTGTGGTCTGTTTTGACAGGGCGCTGATTGGTGCGTTTATCATCCCTGAGCTAGACGTAAAAGTCCTCCACGTCCCCATCAGATCAGTTAGATACAGAGTATGGACACAAAGGTTCTCTAAGGCCCCACCAGAGCAGCCAGACACAGAGTGTCGATTGGTGCATCCACAAACCTCGAGCTAGACACAGGGTGCTGATTGGTGTATTTACAATCCCTGAGCTAGACATAAAGGTTCTCCACATCTCCACCAGACTCAGAAGCCCAGCTGGCTTCACTCAGTGGATCCTGCTCCGGGGCTGCAGGTGGAGCTGCCTGCCAGTGCCGCCCCGTGCGCTCGCACTCCTCAGCCCTTGGGTGGTTGATGGGACTGCGCGCCCTGAAGCAGGGGGTGGCGCTCGTCGGGGAGGCTCGGGCCGCACAGGAGCCCATGGAGGGGGTGGGAGGTTCAGGCATGGCGGGCTGCAGATCCCGAGCCCTGCCCCGTGGGAAGGCAGCTAAGGCCCGGTGAGAAATCGATCGCAGCGCCGGTGGGCTGGCACTGCTGGGGGACCCAGTACACCCTCCGCAGCCGCTGGCCTGGGTGCTAAGCCCCTCATTGCCCGGGGCCGGCAGGGCCGGCCTGCTGCTCTGAGTGAGGGGCCCGCCAAGTCCACGCCCACCCGGAACTCCAGCTGGCCCGCAAGCGCCGCGCGCAGCCCCGGTTTCCGCTCGCGCCTTTCCCTCCACACTCCCGGCAAGCTGAGGGAGCCGGCTCCCGCCTTGGCCAGCCCAGAAAGGGGCTTCCACAGTGCAGCGGTGGGCTGAAGTGCTCCTCAAGTGCCACCAAAGTGGGAGCCTGGGCAGAGGCGGCGCTGAGAGCGAGCGAGGGCTGTGAGGACTGCCAGCATGCTGTCACCTCTCACTGGGGCAAAATGCACCACAATATTAACAGGAGTATACACAGGCATGGTTTCTGATGGTTTTCTATATATTCCAAATATTACGGTGATACTTAGGGGAAAAATAACAAGAACTTAGAAGTATTACAAGCAACAGGATACTAAAATAAAAGTCCAAGAAGTGGTTTAAAAAGGGATTGATGTTTGGAGATAGAGGAAGAAAAATTTTATGAGGAGACATAGGTAGAACCTAACAGAAAGGCATACCAATAGATATTCAGGCAAGTGCGAAATCCAAGCATTAACAGGCATTAGGCCTCTGCCAATGGACTTGGGGTTGGACATAGCCATACCCCATGGAAAGAAAAATAAAAAAGGCAAAGCAAGAACCTGGTTCTAATCAGACATGAGGATACAAAGTAGGTGTCCTTAACATGAAATAGAAGATATTGAGACAAAATCATAGTAATGAGAACTAAGATATTCCAGAAACACAGGGGAGAAGAGACTGAGGTTTCAAAATGGAATGCTCGTCCTAGTAAGATGAGTTGCAAGTGATGGAAGGGGGATAGTTTGCCTCAGGTATTTTGATTATTTTTGTGCTAAAAATAACAAAACAATCTCAGTGGCATAGGAAGGTTAGTATGTATTTAGCTCACTCATCTGTGGATTGGTGGAGGGCCCCCTTATGTAGGCTGGTCTCACCTGGGGGCTCTGTCAGTCTTGGTAAGCTCCCTCATGCAACTGAAGTTCAGCTGGTCTTTGATGGACGTTGGCTCAGCATGGCTGGGGTGTGGGGCTGGTGTCACACTGCTCCACACGCCTTCTATGCTCCTCCTGGGACCAGTGGGCTAGCCCAGTCATGTTCTTCTTATAGTGAAAGCAGAAGTGCCAAAAAACAAGGCCAGTTGCCAACCTGCATTTTAAACTTTTGATAGAGCAGGCCACTAACATTCCACTGGTCAAAGAAAATGACAGCCAAGCCCAATGTCAAAGAGTAAAAGTGTACTGCACCCACGGAGGTGGCAGGAGGGTAGAAGGAATAAGTATTTCTGAAAAACAATCCACTAGCCCTGTGGCTTTAAAACATAATAAACCTAAGCGCTATGAGGAACAAAAGGAAGGATACAGAAGGAAAGAACAAGGCTAAGTCTAATTCAATGGTTCTTTTTGTCAGATAAGCCGCACATTCGCCAACCCCTCCTCAAAGGCAGCAGGAGACATAGTCCAGATGTTGATACTTGTAATTTTTCTTCCCACAGCTGAGACCCCATGGCCTCCATTTGCATATTTAGCCTTGCCTAACAATCTTGCTGCAGTCAGGTAGCTTTTAAAAGCAAACCTCATTCTCACATCCTGAACGTCCATGGTCATCCTATGATGCATACCGTTCAGCTGTCGCCCTCTGAATAGTTGGCCCATTTCCCAGAAATGATTATTTTTTAAATGTGGAGTAGGGATACATTATTATTTAAAATCAATTAAAGGTCGAGTATGATTAGAAGCCAACATAAGGACTTGGGATCAAGATAACATAGTGATTGGTGCTAGAGAAATACTTCAAGACACTTGCTCAGCACTAAATACTTAATGGTGATAAAGTATTGAAATAGGAAAGCCAATGACTGCCCTACTAAAAATGAAACAAAAATCTCCATGGGCCAGAGTGGAACAGAAGTCTAATTAATGAAGAGAAATGAAGTGGAGGACAGCTTCGAATCCAAAAGAAGGTAGCAGCGTCCAGGAGTTCAGCTTATGTAAGAGTAACGAGGATGAATGTTTCCGTAAGAACTGGGATAAGAGCCAGGCACACTATGTGAAGTCAGGGACTGGACTGGGGCACCCCACCATGTTTTAAAGGAGGCTGAAAAAATACTGCAGGTGACATCCTCCTAAGGCTGCTATTTCATGGAAACTAGGTTTGGTGCTATGAATAGACATAAATACTCCAATGGCTCTGCAGTTGGATATGTGATATCCTCAGTAACACAACTGGCCTTGAAGCCATTACAAAATCTAATTCTATACCATGGGCCTAGGGGTGGAGGTGGGAATCATATAGGGCCTGTAGAAACACAGCAGGATCATTAGACAAATAGGAAAGTATGAAAAAAAAACGAAACCAAACTAAAGTTAAACCACCCACTCAAAATGAGCTTTCAAAACAAAATTAAAGAGCTAAGAGGTTGTCCACAGAGAAGCAAAATCTGGTGCAAAATTTTGGTTCCTGAGGAAGGAAGGGCAGGCACCCACAAACAGAGGGGTCAGCCAAACACGATGTGTTGCAACATGGATAGGATGAAGAGACTTGCACACAAGGAACAGCAGCAAAAATAACACCTGTGTAGGGAATGGAACGGTGATGGTGATAGGATATTAGTTACATAAAAAGAGATTAATCAAGTAAGCAAATATATTGAGGATAATGAGAACCAGCTTTCTCACTGTCAAAGAAGGAAGGAAATTACAAATGTGAAAAGAGAGAAATATGGAATTAACACTGTAATGTTGAATTGGAATCGAAAGTATTGATGTAAATTCGTGTATGTATATAAACTCATATATGTATATACATACAATTTGTGTGTATGTCCAAATCTGGCACAATTTGAGCATCAAAATAAATAATGGCATGACTAATTATGATCTATTGAATAAAATTAAAACCACAAGTCCATACATACTGATAAAAATAGATCATTGAATAAATTGAACATTTGATGAAGAATGTGATATTTACATCCTTTGAAAGTACCACCCTTCAAAATACTTATTAATTACAAATGTTGAAAGGATAACTTTTCCAGCAGAAACCACCTTAATTTACTAATTATAGTAAATATAATCAGTAATAGAACAAATCTGAATTGGGTGCTACCTGATAAGATACGATGAAATAAACACAGTGTCACTTTTGTCATATTCCTGCCAAAAATGCACGACATGAGTCTAAGGGGGACATTTCCAATAAATTCAAAGTTGTCAAGAAGCTAAATGCAAGACATGACTATAGAATGGAATATTTGGTATAAGGAGCGTAACTGGGACAATTGATGAAACCATATGGGGTTTGATAATAAGACTGTCATAATGAATCAGTGTTAACTTCTTGATTTTTGTAGTTCTTTGTGGTTATGTAGGAAAACATCCTTGTTTGTAGGAAATACACACTGCAATATTCAAGGATGACCATGTCCGTAACTTACTCCCAAAAGGTTCAGGAAAAAAATCTTTGTACTGCACTTGCTTCTCTACTTTAAGCCTACAACTATTTCAAAAATTTTTTAATTAATAAAAAACTAAGTAAATGAAAATTAGAGTTTACCCATGAAAAAGAAACAGAGATACACAACACATGAAGAAATTTAATATTTAGAGAAAGCCAATAAAATACATCAAGATATAAATTCACTTCAGGTGAAGCACCTTTTAGAAGAGTCTGATAAAAATATTTAAATAATCACATTTAAGATAAACGAGTTAAGAGGATTTGTTGTACAACAATCTTTGCTAATACCTGGTTAACAGGAAAAAATAACTAAACTCTGGACATTAAACAAGTGAATCATTTAAATTATTTTTTAAATAGGATATGATCAAAGATTAAGTTCATGGTTTAAAAAGATATTAAAGAATTCCTCCAGAACAGGCACAGAAAAAGAGATTTTTAAAAATTCAACAGCATTTAGGAGGCATAGAGGATGAAGAATCTCAGAAGAAGAGAATGAAAAGAATAGCAGAGAATCAATCATTAAAGAGGTAAGAGCTGAGAATGTTCCAAAATTGAAGAAAGCCATAATCCGTCAGAACAAAAGTGCATTCTGACCACCAAGCAGGTGAATGCACATTATGATTGTTTATGGTGAAACTAAAAGGACATCAAAGATAAAGAGGAAATGTCATTGCTGATGGTAGGTGGGAAACTACCTATTAAGAAATTTAAACTCTGCTAAACTACTACCCAAAAATGAGGACAAAATAGGAAAATATTTTAGATATAAAAATTAAAATGTTGTATCACCTACAGAATTTACTTAAACAATTATTAAAGAAAATTCTGAACCTAATACTATACAATACATAGAAATTAATATTTTAATTGGTAAATTGAACAAACTACTCAATGTAAAAAATGACAATAATACTTTTTGTATCAAAATAAAGAGGTTAACCTAGAACCCCAGGCAACAGTAAGAAGACAGTCGAGGAGGGTATTTAATGAGTAAAGTATGTTAAGATATCAGTTATGTTCAGAAACAGAATATTGTTCAAATAATTTATATTTAAGTACCTAGATTAAAAATGTAAGAGTAGCCACTGAAATTATAGTAATAAATTTTAAAACAAAGCAAAACAGAAAAGCAGCCTAGGCACATGAGAGTGACACTGCTGAAAACCAGAGACAAAGAGCTAATCTTGGAAACATCCTACCTTGAATCCAAACATGTTACCTTGAACGAAGCACTAATAAGACTAATAGCATTCTAAGGACCTTCTATTGTCATAAAAGTGGTGAAAGCACTAATTTCTATTATACTTTAATAAGTCAGGATTTCATGCTGTATTCTCAAGAGTAACAACAAAAAGTCTAGTAAATGGATTAATATTCCAATAAAAAGACACAGCTTTTCAGACTAGAGTTTTAAAATCCAATTATGTGCTGCTTACAAGAAATGCATCTTAAAAACAAAGATACAGAAAGATTGAAAGGAAAAGATGGAAAAAGATTTACCATGATTATGGTAAATGGCATAATTATGCTAATATCAGACAAAGTAGGCTTTAAGCTAGGAAATATGACTAGAGTTAAGGAAGGGAAAATAATGATAGAAGATTCAGTCCACCAGAAAGATTTGACAATTGTAAATTTAAATGCTCCAATAACAAAGGCTGAAAACATATGAAGCAAAAACTAATCATAACTACCACAGTAATTTTTTAAACTATATCTTTCAAGCAAGTAGAGAAAAATCAAAGGAATTAACAGCAACAAAATCTGATCAATTAATTAAATGGAAAATTTTTTCAAACAACTCAGCTTTCCAAATTTGTTTTGCCCTTGGCAATTTCCTTTGTTATATTCCTGGCTTAGCAACCTTTAAAGTTATGTACGTGTGCTATCTTTAGTTGTATTTTAACAATAGGGACTTTCAGGATATCTAGTTCACCATACTCCCAGAAGCAGAGGCCCCTTTCACAGCCCTTCTCACTGTTAAAATCTTACATTCTTATTGTGATTGTTGGGTTAATATCTGTGTTTTCCACGACACTATACATCGTTAGATTTGAGGATTATGTCAGCTTTTACTCACTGGTATCCGTGCCTAGCACAGTCATCAGCAATTAATATGAAAAATCTGATCTTTGCTTTGAGAAGTTTAACAGCAAAGGAAGTTATTAAACAAATAATAATATGCAATCAAATAAATCTACATGTGCTAAGTGGTAGGAAGATGTACAGATTGCTAAGGAGTACATAACAGGAAAGCTGACCTAGCCTGGAAGGTCAAAATGAGATGGTGCTAAATAGAGGTTGCTACCAAGTGCTCAACTCATGCATAAAGAGGCTGAATTCTCCTAAGAAGAATTCCCTAGCACAGGTCACTCTCACTGGATGAAGCTTCCATTATCCTGCCAAGATGGGCTCTCATTACCTCAAGCCTGGTGACAGCAAACGTCAGTACCGATAGGACTAACCCATTCCACAGATCATGTCATGTGTTCAGGGGTCAGCCATGACTAGCTAAGACAGACCTAACTAGGTTAGCAGTCTACCCCTGGGAACACCTTTCCTACAAACGTATTCTCATACCAATGGGGGTTTTCCATAAGTGGTAAAGGGCCTATTTCCATTTAAAGCATCATAGTTCTAAGAGAATTTGGCTACTTTATTCTGTCATCAGTAAGCACAGGTTTTGGAATCAGACCAGGTTGGAAACCCCACTCAACTATTTCCTATCTACTTTTGGACAAATTGCTTATCCTCTCTAAGCACTTAGTTCCTCTCTGGCAAAATAGAAGAGCAGTGGCACATTGGCTTATGGGGACTACCTGAAATATGAGTCAAGTGCTTAGAGGGGATCATACCCATCTTGCTCAGCACTGTAAGACATTCAGTGCAATGCTTAGCACCTGGTAGATGTCAAATAAATGAATAACTTTCTGCCCCAGAGGTCTCCAATAATGTATTCTGAGCCTTCATAGTCACTACTCCCCTATTAGACATAAAGGGGTCTCAAACTTATTTTTCAATATTTGTTTCTGTAAAATACAATGAGAATGGCAAAGTGTGATCTGTTCACCGCTCAGAGCTTGTTCCATGATGCCTCCTGTGTGAAGCAGAGAAAGGGAAGAGGGACCTGTGCACTGTGGATAACCCACTCTGTAAGTCCAGAGGGAAGATGTGAGCAAGTAGATCATTTTGCTTCATAATGCTCACTTGGCAACATCATCAGTGGATTTCACAGATTGGATTCTCAGTTGAGTAGAAGAAAAACATAGTAGAGAATGGGAATGTAATCTTAAATTACTATTTCAAGGTGGGCCATCAGTTACAGAAGGAAGGTAGAAAACACATGGATGGATGGATGGATGGACAGACGGATAGAGTGGATGGATGGATAGAGTGGATGGATGGATGGATGGATGGATGGATGGATGGATGGATGGATGGATAGAATAGATGAATGGGAGGAAAATGTTTACAGATAAAACAAAAAAATTTCCACATGACACATGATCCAGTTAAGACTGTATGAAGGGGAGGTTTGCAAGACATGTAATGTAAATTGAGGATTCAGGAGTTTAGAATCTAAGAATAAAAGGTTTGGCCAACAAGTTACACGACCATTGCTTGCCTGTGCTGCAGAACCATTTATAGTGAGCAGTTTATTGATTTGGTAATCATTTCTCCTAGCATGAAGGTAAAATTGTCTCTAGGAACCCTTCACTGACGTGTACAAGAAGGACATCTGTGTTTCCTTTTATTTAGAGTGGACCAGGGAAAAATCAGAATTTTCTTCAGATAGTCTTACAAAGTGAAAACCGGGGGATCAGGTAACGGATAGGAAGCGTGATTCATGACTTGTGTGCGTGTGAAGTGGAATTCAGTATGTGGCACCAGCCATCTCTCTACATGATGAAATAGCACGAATACTTAGCTCTTTCTTATGTAGCAGAGACATTTTTCACATGTGCTGCAGCACAGGAATGGGGAGAAGTTATACCTCTAAAATCATTTGGGGATTGAGGGTACATCAGATGCCTGTGTGTGGACAGTACTTTTGTAAAGTTCAGCAATGGGATAAATCCATCAGAGCAAGTTCAGTAACTACCATAGCCTATTTCCCCAAGCTCAAATTATTTTGACACCTTTGTAAAATATTCTGGTACGTATGAAGGTTACATAGGTACACACAGGTCACAGGAGTTTGCTGCACAAAGTATTTCATCACCAAAGTAGCCAACGGTTGTCTTTTCTGCTCTTCACCCTCCTCCCACTCCCTCCCTCAAGTACAGCCCAGTTTCTGTTGTTTCGTTCTTTGTCTTCGTAAGGTTCTTATCATTTAGCTCCCACTTATGAGTGAGAACATGCAGTATTTGGTTTTCTGCTCCCGCATTAGTTGGCTAAGGATAATAGCCTCCAGTTCCATCCATGTTCCTCTAAAAGACATAATCTCATTCTTTTTTATGGCTGCATACTATTCCATGGTGTCTACGTACCATATTTTCTTTACCCAATCTGTCATTGATGGGCATTTAGGTTGATTCCATGGCTTTGCTATTGTGAATAGTGCTGCAGTGAACATTCATGTGCATGTGTCTTTATGGCAGAATGATTTATATTCCTCTGGGTATATACCCATAATGAGATTGCTGGAAAGAAATGTAGTCCATGGTTCTTTCCTCCTCCCACCCATCCTCCCTCACTAATGTAGGATGGTAACCCATAGAAAAGTCTACCCCCTACCCCCACAAACATTATAAATACATTTGCACACCCAGATATGCCCAATTAATTTTGGAAGAAACCAGGAGAGTTCTCACAAGTCCTTACCAAAAAATCCAATATGTTACCATGTGTCATCTGCAATTTTATTCTTCCTCTCCAATGACAGCCCTCTCTGCTGACTATCCCTGAAACACATCCAGCACCTATGAAGAAGGGCCCTCTCTCCCCCAATATCCTCTGCACGCTCATATCTGCTCAAGGCCCCAGTGTCTTGCAGACTGTTTACTGAGCCATCACTTTCAATATAGATGGCTCTTTACTTTCCACCATAGCACTCAGACATGAATCCAGTTGAGACTGGGCTGGGAGACAAATCCAAGTAAAAATACAGCAGGCTTGACTCAGAATGGCTCTTTCTCACTGATGACTCAGTTTTTGTTACTTGGCCAAGGTTGTTCTCTTTCTTTAAATCTGATTCTTTTCCATTAGGGTGAATTATATCCTAGGGGTGGGGGGCTCCTCAATCCCTCAAACACATCATCTCCTGGCAGGTCCACCCCACAGTTCCCCAGGCACACCGAGGCAGGTCTGAACGCCAGGGATGGGCTCAGCTGAGGCTCCATGTGGGATCCCTGCTATCATCATCAACAACAACCTTTGTCTTAAAATTGGGCCAAAAAAAATTTTAATGAATTGTTTAGGGTTGCAATCTGAATCCTGACGGTATTTAAAATACCTCTCGTGGGAAGAATAAATATTTCTAAAACCTAAAACAAACAAATTGCACTGGCCTACTTTACAACAAGTCCTAACAAGTCATCAACAATAAAAACTACCCATTTTCTTTTGGTCTTAACCAGACTAGGAAAGTGCTGAGCTTTGGTTTGCAATTTTCCACTGGTCAAAAGAGAGCACTTTCTTGAATCACAGTCTACAGACATAGGCACTCTATGGCAGTTTCAAACTCTGGGGGTTTTCCCCCCAAAAGAAGGGCCACAAATAATCTTTCTGCCCATGGTTAATAAATTTATCATTTGAAAGAAATGTATCTTCGTGGATAGGATTAATGACTTCTCTAACGAAAAGCACATTTCTATACATGTTCCTAACAAGATCTCATGGAGGGCCCATGAACGTTGAAGCAACTGAAGCCTGCACAGCTTTCAAAATTAACTGCTTCCAGGTGCCCAATGAATACAACTTGAGCTCAGCTACAGCTATTTTCAACCTAGTGCCTAAGCGTCTTTGTTCTTGCAAGTGTAAAGTTTCCCTCATTCTCCTTTTTATGGCCACAGGTTTCAGGGTTGCATAACACCCAATAAGAGAGCACCAAAGGGCTTAGTTTTATTGTTTTGTTGTGTTTTATTGACTAGATGTTTTATTCAGCTAATGTGTGCTGGAGAGGCAGGCAATAACAGCCCAATTATATCACTCATGCTCTTCCTCTCCTCCAAGTGCCCAGCGACCTAGCACACTTTTATTGCATCCACATGCAGATGTTAAAAAAAGAAGAAAGGAACGAAGGAGGACTGGTTAAAGTGTTAAAGCTGGAACCGCTCCTTTCCCAAGTGGTCCTTGAAGGCCAAGAGCCTTCCAAAGAATGGCAGTTTGTTCGTGCTTGCGGTCATGGAGTCAGTCACCAGATCTCGTCTTGGGAAAAGAATGCTGTTGCTCTTTGGAGAAACGCCAGAGGAAACGTTCTCCCCATTGGGAGGATTTGGGACTCCAGAATTGTGCCAGGAGTGCCTAACGATCCCTGAGTCTTTCTGCCAGCCTTGCAAATTCGATGGCATTTCAGTAAAGATAGAGTTCACTCACACCCACTTAGATTTCGCAGTTATTAATTTTCATAATGTTTTAAAATAATTCGTAGGAAACTGTGTAACCAAACGTTTATTTTTTTGGAGGACAAAGAAAACAATTTTATCACTGAATAAGCATTAAACCAGAATGCGATGTGCATCACAGGCAATCCACTACAAAGACAGAATCTTACTCCCTTGTACAGCTGAGTGGCTTCAGCCCATCACATTAGTTAGGTTTTGCAATTTGGAGTCAGGTGACAAGTTAGGCCCTTGTCCTCCCAGGAAACTGAAAGGGTGGGCCATATGTCCCTTGACAATTACATTTCAAAGAGACAGCTCCCAGGAAACATTCCTGAGTTGAGATTGGTCATAGGTTTATTTACCCATTAAAAGAACTTGCATATATTTGAAAAGGAGGGAGAATAAAATTCTGAAAGAGAAAGGGGGTGGTATGGAGGGGACTCTTAATTTCCACAGGGAGAATAAAGCCCAATATTTAATTTGTATTTGCCCTTCTACCTGTATCACCTTTCCCATGTGCTAGTCCCACAGGTAGGTTCCTGTCCATTCCCAAGGCCCTGCTTCCCTGTCTTCTTCAGCCTGGGTCTTCCAAGACTATGTGGCTGCACTAGGAAGACCCTGCATCCCCGCTGTACTCAGATATTTCCCCTCTTACCTGTACAGCCACCATAGGGGAAGGCTCTACCACTCCGGGGCTCAGCACACTTCTCCCAGCCGGGCGGCCAGGGCTCTGTCCTGTTCCATGCCCTTTTAGCTGTGGGACCCTGGAGAGATTACATAACCCCAGCCTTCAATCACTAAAGGGGTACCCAAGGACAGTGAAGCAACTTCACTGAGTGGACACAGAATCCTCAGGATGCCTCCAACCCTCCCTGCCCCCTCAACTTAACCAAGGCTTTAGAATCAGAGAGGGTGGGGTTCAAATCCCAGCTCTGTCACTTCCCAGTTCTCTGATCCTGAACAAATGGTCTAAGCTCTAAGCTTCAGTTTCCTCATCTATAAAATGGGAATCATGTAACTTGCCTCAGGGTTGCTGTGAATATTTAATAAGATACTTACACAGCACGTAGCATATCACCTGAATTCACAACACTTGGTAGCATATTATACTTTTTACATCTCTATAAACAGATGCATTCAATTTTTATTCTTTGCTTGTCGTCACTTGTTCCATTAAAAGTATACCTGTGATTTTACACCCTCTTGTTAACATTGTTTTCATTGCATCATCATGTTCTACTTTTAGCCATTTCGTCATTGCTAAATATCTAAGATTTCACTAATATCCATGTAAACAATGCCATAAAATGCACGTTTGTGCGCAAAATTAATCAGCTTTAATTATTATACCCTTAAAATAGATTAACAGATGAGGACTTACAGGATCAAAAGATGTGAATATCTTTAAGATTCAACATATATCACAAAAATATTTTCCAAGAAGACTCTCCTTACATTTTACAACAATGCTAGCATCTCCTATCATTCATCAGAAAAGGGAAGAAATATCCCAAATTTGACTTCTTTCTTTTATGAAAGATTTGTGTTTGGACATTAGGTTCACATTCCCTTCTACATAGCAAAAAGGACAGAAAATAGTGTTAACTATGCAGCTAATAAAACTTATCCATAAGATTGAAAGAAAAGTAAAACCAAGCTGTCTGAATATTTTCTTAATTCTCTACATTTCCAGACATAATCTCAATAGCACAGAATTATCGTTTCTACAATTTAAGGTCCAAATGTTTTCATCCTAAAGTAAAAAGAGTTCCAAGCTAAGGCATCCAGCAACCTGATGGGGTCTTTAGTACTCAGCAAGTAGAAGAACATGGGTGCCCAGATAATGAATTTGAAGGTTGTGTAGGAAATGGGGTTTCTAATATGACCATTGGCATAAGGTTATTATCACAGTGGATTAGAGTATACAAATGATCCATCTCAACATTTTTGTAAGTAAGTAAGCTGAAACCAACAGAATGCAAGGGATTTGCCCAGTTACAGGATTTGCCTAGTAAGTGACAGAATAAGGACCATCCTGCAAGCAGTGCTTGCCCAGACTGTCTTCCTCTACATGGCAGCATCTACATCACCCTAGATGATGATCACCACCACTTTCTGATGATGATCACGCATCCCTAGAAATGGCCTGGTTCTCATATCTGCTATCCACCTAATGGAGATATCCTGATGGGAACTGAGAAATAAGCCCTGATAAGGAAAAGCAGTAAATCATTAACTGACATAGCTATGTATTAGGATAATATACTATTGGACTCTACTTTATCAATGGGAGGCAGACAAACCCCTATATGCTCGCCATTGTTTACTGCCTTATTTAACTATATCAGATACAAGGCTATTTCTTACCTGAGTTGATGAATCAGTAAGCAGTAATTGTCCCAGGGGGTCTCATTTTCTTTCTTTTCTCTCCACTCATCTTATCTTACAACAAAAATTATTTAGTTTGTCCATGAGCTCAATACCATACAGACACCTTTGAGTTTTCCAAAAATATGCATCCTTTGATACATTTGCCTTCCATATATTGTTTCAATTCAAAAGACAGTGAGTCATTGTAGGTGATCTGGAAATAAATATAAACAAGCTTCATATCACTTTAAAATGAATTTTTATTTCAGATTCAATATTATGAGTAAAAATACCTTTCATCTGTTTAAGATTTTATAGGTTATAAAAAAAGTATATATAGTTGACCCTCGAACAAAGTGGGGATTGGAGGCACCAACTCCCTGCCCCCCATTCAGTCAAAAATCCACTTACAACTTTTGACTCCCCAGAAACTTACCTATTAATAGCCTACCATTAACTGGAAGCCTTAACCAGTAACATAAACAGTCTATTAACACATATTTCATATGTTGTTTGTATTATATACTGTATTCTTACAGTAAAGTAAGCTAGAGGAAAGAAAATGTCATTAAGAAAATCATAAGGAAGAGAAAATACATTTACTATTTATTAAGTGGAAATATCAGAGAACACTGAGTAGAAGCCACAACTTTCATGACTACCAGCTGCTAATAAGCCCCCACCCCACACTGACCTGTGGGAGCTGGAACTCCCATCCTGCCCATTAAGAGACAAGAAACCTCTCCCCCTCTTCAGGTATCAACAGGGCTGAGTGGCAAAACTTGACTTCTACCTCGCCTGGTAGAAATTATATATTATATTATATATATGTAATACCTATAATATTATATATATGTAATACATATAACACCTATATATATGTAATACATATAATACCTATATATATGTAAAAAGATTGATAAGATAGGCTTACATAAGATCCAGGGTCTTATAACATAATATTAAAATGTCCAGAATTCAATCAAAATCACTTATCATGCCAAGAACCAGGAATATCTCAAAATGAATGAAAAAAATCAACAGATGCCAACACCGAGATGAAAGAGATGTAAGCAATATCTGACAAAGATTTTAAAGCACAATAAAAATGCCTCAATGAGCACTTATAAACAAGTCATAAACATGCTTGAAACATGAAAAATAGAAAGCCTCAGCCAAGAAATAGAAAGTCTCGGCAAAACACATCTCATTGGCCAGAATTGGGTTAGTTCTGGTCAATGAGATGTGTTCTGCTAAGACGATTACTAACTCCAAGGGGTTAGTTCTCCCAAGGGGTTAGTTCTCCCTTGGAGTTAGTAACCATCCCTGACTACAAGGGAGTCTGAGAAAATGCCTTAGCTTCCTAGCTTCTTGAGTAGAGTAAAATGAGGCAACACAAGGTTTGGGGATAATAAATCCATGCTGTCTTCCACAAACCTACTTGCAAAATATTTTTACAACCTGCCGTTTTATTTTAAATCAACAAACTAAAGTTAGCTTTTCTGTGTATCTTCTTCTCAGATCCTTCTGGTGTTTGTTGTGTAAACTTGTGTATTTGGCCCCAGTCCTTTGTGGAAACTAATAAGAAAATGAATCATTACCTCGCAGTTGGGTGATGATTAATGATTATTGATAAATGGTCTCTGTGAGAAAATACTTTAAAGACTGGAATCCTTTCACTTTCACATTGATATTTTAATGACTGATTTTAAACAAGCTATTAAAAGGTTAATATTTCAGAGGAAATATACAGATGTTTTTTGAAACTTTCATACCAAAGGCTGTGTGTTTGCTATGACAGCAGAGGCCATAACAAACCTTTTTTCTAAAGTGGCTATGAAACACATCCACTCAAACAAATTAATGTTCCCCCGACTGTCTCCTGTTGCCAGAATGACATCACAAGTCAATTTGGATGGAGAGGCACTTTACCACTTTATAACAGATGATCACAGGCACCTCATTAAAAAAATAAAAAGTGGGTCTGCATCACTAATATTTACCAAAGGGGTAGGGGATGAACGGAGAGCGGAAAAATACCTGGATATTTCTAAGAACAGAAGAAGCCCCCATGATTCCAAACTGAAGCCCTTGTTTCATGGTGTGGGGCTCAGAACAAGAAGGCTGCTAACTTTTTTTTTTTACAAATTAATAAGAATAAAGAATGTAGTGAAAATATTTTGCTGATTACATGTCTTATGAGGTTGTGTGTTAATGCACCTTCCAAAAGTTTAATTTGAGAAAAATGTATTTACAATATATGGTGCTTCGAATACAAGTTGCAACACAGTGAGGTGCTGTTGAGGGAGAGGTTAGTAATGATGGGAAATCAGGCAAGGGGTTTTGCGTGGGAAAAAAAATAAAACTAGAAGAACAGGCAAGTGGAGAGAGACTTTTCTAGAAGGGGAAGTAACAGCCACTGGATAAGGGTGATTGTGCTCAGAATCACCCCCTACCGGCCTCTGAGGGTGTTTTCTTTGCCAGGTGGGTGAGAAAGGCCAGGGCTGTGAGAAAATGTGTCCTGCCCTTGGATGGTCTCCCTCAGGGCTAAGGAGAGCTGGAGGCCTGCTTCAGGTTATATCTCTTTGAGTGCAAGTTACAGAAACAGCCTCCAGGTACCAAAGCACTAATAAGAATTGAGTTGGAAGGGCCTCATCTCAATAAATCAGCACCACACATCTCCCTTCAAGGTTTAAATGCCCGGTAGAGAGCACATGATCAGTGTCCTGTGGGCCAGATGCCGCCAGCTGGCCAAGGACTTGATGAAGACTAGAAAAATTGTAGCAGTGACGATGGCCAAAGATGGAGTCATTAATGCCCAATAGGCCAAAAAACCAAAGATGTCCAGTATGTTAGTAGAAGTCTCAGAGGAGTAGGCTAATTATGGGAAGGTCAAATCAGAGAGTTTGGAGTTTAAGACGAATTGGTCAAGTTATTTTTGGTCAATGGGGTTAAAAATGGAAATTAGAAGAAGCAGGCAATGAACACTATCAGGAAAGAGGAGAAAGTAGGTTGCCTGTGGTCTTATTCTTAGCACATGTGCCAGGCACTGTGCCATGAATTTTATGGGCATTACCTCTTCCATCCTTACAACAACCCCATCAAGGAAGTACTAATATTTATCCCTATTTTACAGATGAAGAAAGTAAGCTTTGAAGCACTTAAGGGATTTTCTTAAAAATCACATAATGAGGGCCGGGTGTGGTGGCTCGCACCTGTGATCCCAGCACTTTGGGAAGCTGAGGCAAGAGCATTGCTAAAGCTCAGGAGTTCAAGACCAGCCTGGGCAACATGGTGAGACCCCATCTCTATAAAAAAAAAATTTAAAAATTAGCCAGGCATGGTGGTGGCAGGTGCCTGTAATCCCAGCCACCAGGGAGGCTGAGGCAGGAGAATTGCTGGAAGCTGGGAGTTGGAGCATGCAGTGAGCCAAGATTGCACCACTGCACTCCAGCCTGGACGACAAAGTGAGGCTCCGTCTCAAAAAAATAAAAAAATAAAAAATTAGCCAGTCATGGTGGCATGCATCTGTGGTCCCACTACTCAGGAGGCTGAGGCAGAAGGATGGCTTCAACCTAAGAGGTCAAGGCTGCAGTGAACCATGACCACATCACCGCACTCCAGCCTGACAACAGAGCAAGACCCTATCTTAAAAAATAAAATAAAATAAAATCACACAACAAGTAAAGAGATGAGGGAAGAAGTTGGGGGTCCGGGAGAGCTGACCCTCTTGTTAAGAGTCACAGAGTTAACCAGTAACAAAGCAAATGCACAGACCCATGTAACCCCATCCCACCCCCTTCCTTGGCTATCTCTCACACACCCATCCCTACGCCACTGGAGTTCTGTGTAAGATCTTTTTCTTGGAAAACAGAATTTGCTCTGTTGCTAAATATACAACAAACAAACAAATATTTATAAAACCTCTGATAGGTTTTAGACACTTCTAGATTCCAGCCCCTAAATGGATGGCAGGCATCATATAGGGATTCTATAATGTATTGCTGAAATGTATGGGTAGAAGCATTCTTTGACAAGAACTATAGTAACAGAAAATGACTTTAGCAAGTATTTTATGCTACAGTGGCAGGGGGATGGAATCTGTATTTGGTTAAATGTCCATGTTAATTCCTTACAATTTGCCTGTTGCTACAGTATATGACTCACTGAGCATATTTTCGTTTTCAATCCTAAGCATAGTAATGTATTATATAGTTTAAAGTTGAAGTTTTTAAAGACAGAGTCAAAATTAAAACCATTTTCATAAAAGGCAGAAAATTATTACATGTCATCTTGATGCTTTAAACTATATATTTAATGTTTTATTTTTTATATCAATTATTGGTATGAAATGTTATCTATTTGGCACTTTTTTCAACTCAATGCACTCAAACTATATTCTTTAGTACTCATATTAATTGGAAATATCCCACTATATCTGATTTTGTGTGCAGGAACTGTGCTCTTGTAACGACAGTATTTAATTTTTAAGTCTTTTCTATATTATTGTATAGGGCATAATTTGTGCCCAAAAGCTTTTGTTAATATTTCTACAAACTGTGACTCTTTTATGTGGGTTTCATTACACCATTGATCTCCAAAAACTGAAATGCATGCCCATGTCTCCCCTGCCTTTACTAAACAATTCAGCTTTCAAAATTACTATTTCTGAGTCCACTGCAACCAAAGGATTCCTGCATCTGGCTGTGACACCGAGGAGCTCACATAAAGCCTTCGGAGGGAAAAGGATGGGGAACAATGGGTCTGTGACTCCTGCATTTTATTTCTGGAGTTTCTCTGATCATTTCTAAATGTGTGATGCAGTAGAAGAATCATAATTGAGGGTTAGAAATTCAGGTCTCCATGGCTAAACTCCCTGGGTCACAGTCTCTTCCTCTGTGAAATTGAAATAGCGAGTCTCGCCTCTCAGCTCTTTGGATCTCTGTTCTAGCAGAAGATCTACAATCTTTTGTGACTTTTTAAAAAAGAATGTGAGTTGTGAGGGGAACTAAAATGAAGCTGTGATACTACATGTTTAGGAAAACTATTAAAGAACATTTGCATGATGCTTCACAGGTGACACAGCCAGGTCGCGTGTTCGTATTTGAAGGATTCAGTACTCCTGTCTGGCAGAGAGGAGAGGTAGCTAAGAACATGGGTTACGCCCCGCCTCCACTGTCAATAGCATTGTGACTTTGAGCAACTTACATAACTGCTTTGCACCTCAATTTTCACATCTCTAAAATGAAGATTGTAAAAATGCAAACACCGTGTTGGGAGGATAAGTTGAGTAAAGACACATACGCATAAAAAATGTCAAACAGCACACGGTGTTTGCTTGGTGTTTATATGGAAGCCAGCTATCATCACTATCATCGTGACCACCATTATTATTATGCCTACTGTGCTTATAAGGAATCTAAGGTTCTGAATGGTAGATACTGTGGATTGCCTCATGCAGTTCCCATCCCAGCCTACTTCCAGTATGCCTCCCTGAAGTCACAGTCCGCAAAGCTAAAAACACTTCCCAGAATCCATTAGAATAGAGTCCTAAATTATTTCTGTTCCACCATTCAGATAAATTCAGGCAAGGCTCAAGGCATTTACTTTACTAGAGGGGAGTTTAGCAGAGGAGTGTGATTCTGGAGCTAGGATGACCATATACAGGCAGAAGTTCCTTAGATGGCTCAGTCCAGTGGCCTGGCTTTTGGTGGTGCTCTCAGAAGCACAAGCTAAAGTTTGTTTCTTTTTTTTTTTTTTTTTTTGAGACACAGTCTCGCTGTCGCCCAGGCTGGAGTGCAGTGGCGTGATCTCGGCTCACTGCAGGCTCCACCCCCCGGGGTTCACACCATTCTCCTGCCTCAGCTTCCCGAGTAGCTGGGACTACAGGCGCCCGCCACCTCGCCCAGCTAATTTGTATTTTTAGTAGAGACGTGGTTTCACTGTGTTAGCCAGGATGGTCTCGATCTCCTGACCTCGTGATCTGCCTGCCTTGGCCTCCCAAAGTGCTGGGATTACAGGCGTGAGCCACCGCACCCAGCTTAAAGTTTGTTTCTTCTACACTCCCTATGATATTATGAGCTCTGTATGTCTATTAATATATCTCATTTTCTTAGACCAGGTAGAGAGGATTCTCTTTGCCTGCTACTAAGAAGACTAGTCATTATGGGAGGTAAAACCACTTTAATTAAATCATAGGCATCAACTGTAGAAGACCAAACCAGGTTTATGACTCTTATGTTAGTGCTCATGTTACTACTTTAGCCAACTTTAATCCAAATTAATTCATTAAGTCTAAGACATGATTACATTCTTCCTCTAATCCAGGAACTGTGCTAGGTACTAGGAATGTTGCTGAGTTAATATGCAGCTAAGTTACTTGCCCTCAAAGAGCTTTTAATCAATAGAAGGGACAAAACTAAAGCAAATAATAAATATAATATGTGACGTAAGTGCCCTAAGGAAAGCATATTTTGTACAGTAGG
This sequence comes from Symphalangus syndactylus, assembly GCF_028878055.3. NCBI lineage: Eukaryota > Metazoa > Chordata > Mammalia > Primates > Hylobatidae > Symphalangus > Symphalangus syndactylus. The sequence goes on along the minus strand of NC_072427.2, from coordinate 23,932,889 downwards.
AACATAGAGAAAGTAAATATATCAGGAATTAGTAGGGTGGAATTCTCAGGTGAGGGGGACAGAAAGGATAGATAGGGAGGAATTAATTATGGACAAAGGGAACAGCCCGCACCCACAGAGGCTTAGAGGGCATAACTGTTCATGGCAAGGTTGTTTTAATATTCAAATAAAAAACAACATGATTTTATTTCAAAACTGGGTTGCTTTAAAATCGTACATCACAACTGTTTTGAACCATCTTGGCTCCATTTATTACAGCACATTCAAACAATCAACATAGAAGCCATAGGCTACTAATTAGTCAAATAAATGCATATGGCTATAAAGCTTTTTGGCTTATTTAATCACATTAGTATAAGCTGTCATTCTCTTTAGAGGAACACCAGAAGCCATTGTGAGTTATAATTGTAAAGATACTATACTCAATCCACAGGCATTCTTCATTTTTTTTTTTTTTTTTTTTTTTTGGAAACGGAGTCTTGCTTTGTCACCCAGGCCGGAGTGCAAAGGTGTGGTCTCAGCTCACTGCAATCTCCGCCTCCCAGGTTCAAGTGATTCTCCTGCCTCAGCCTCCCGAGTAGCTGGGACTACGGGTGCATGCCACTACACCCAGCTAATTTTTGTATTTTTAGTAGAGATGGCGTTTCACTACGTTGGCCAGGCTGGTCTCAACCTCCTGACCTCGTGATCTGCCCACCTTGACCTCCCAAGTCCACAGGTATTCTTGAGTACTTGCAATGTGCCATGTGTTGCTCTAGACTAGGAATGCAACAAAATCCTTGCCCTGAAGAAAATGACATTAGTTTTTTGTTTTATTTTCCTTAAAAGATTCATGGCCAGGCACAGTGGCTCACGCCTGTAATCCCAGCACTTTGGGAGGCCGAGGTAGGGGGATCACTTAAGGTCAGGAGTTCAAAACCAGTCTGGCCACCATGGTGAAACCCCATTTCTACTAAAAAAAAAAAAAAATACAAAAATTAGCCATTCGTGGTGGTACACACCTGTGATTCCAGCTACTTGGGAGGCTGAGGAAGGAGAATCACTGAAACCCAGGAACTGGAGGTTGCACTGAGCCAAGATCACACCACTGTGCTCCAGCATGGGAAACAGAGTGAGACTCAGTCTCAAAAAAAAAAAAAAAAAAATTCACTGACCACTAGTAGGAAGAAGAAAATGTTATAACTTCTCCACCCCATGCCTTTGCAGAACTTTGGACACATATTATTCTAAATAACCCTTATTTCATTCCTGACCCTGAGGTCAACATTCCAACTGCTAACAGGCTTTCCGTCCTTCCTTCTCTACTCTCTTTCTTACCTAGCCCTAACACTCAAGCATCTCTCAAAGCTTTCTTTTGATTGGTTCCTCTCCCCTACTTTCTTATACTGATCTCTTGCTTAAGATCTCAGGAAAAGCCTGTAGCATGTTGTGATGGAATTAACAAAGAAAGGGGAGTCAGGAATTCTAGGTTTCTACAGCTGTGAGACAGTTATATCCCTATTCTGGGATCCCAAGCCTCTAATCGGAAAATGAACTCACTGAGATAGATGACCTCCCAAATTCCTTCCAGTACTGACAATTTGAGTGCTCGTGCCTCTGTGGACCAGGGGAGCTTCTTTCAGATGCAGTTATAATCGTGTTTGCAGAGGATAATTGAGATGGAACATGAGCCATAGAACATTTGTTGTTTAAACTTGTTTATAACCAGAGGAAATTGAACTAAAGATAGAGCTTCTCCACTTCTGATCTAAAGAATTCAGGGGGAAAAATCAGACCAATTCTGGAAATTCCCACTGTAGAAGCATCTGGAGATCAACTGGATGGAATAAATTGTGTGCACAACCCCTATAGAATAAATAACTAAAAAATTGATTGCTATTCCTAGTGAAACATAAATGTAATTTTATAATTTGGCCAGCTGGTTTTCAACAGGCTTCCGTCATCATCTTGATATAGAATATTTTTTTTCAAATCTAAAGCAGAATAACACAAACTGAAATTAAATTACAATGCAGCCTGGACATCATGACTTCCAGGGACTGATGAGGGCAGAGAAGTAGTCAGAAAACCTGGTTCTGCATCTGGTTCTGCATCCTTACTTGTTGTATAATTCTAAGTAAGCCACTCAAAACTCTGAATTCATGCCAACCCTAGTCACAGGGCTGTTGTGAAGTTCAGTAGAGACCACAAAAGCGAGATAGAATTTTGCAAGTTGTAAAACACTGTACCTCTTTGGGGAATTCTTATTGTCTAAGAATCCGGAACATTCGTGTTTTATCTTGTACTTAAGAGGGACTTCAATGCATGGGTCTTCTGTTGTTCCAGATATTGAGCTAAGGGCTTAAAATACATTTTGATTCTCACAACAGCCCTCCTATCCCAATTCTATAGATGAGGAAACTGAGATTCAGAAAGATGAAGTAACCTGTCTAGGTTCACCCAGCTAGTTAGTAAAAGCAGAGTCAAGACTCAAACTCAGATCCGACTGGCTAGCACAAGTAGAAGTTTGTCTTGTTTATGAATGCATATCCTTTTCAAGGTAGAGTCTCTTTTTCAGAGTAAGACTTGAGGATTCATTATTGGATTTCCAAGTGATAAAGGAGGCAAGAGCTATTATTTGTCTATGGATGGTCCAACTCTGGCATTTTCCCAGCCTGCACGTTTCCAGGATCTTCTCAATTCCTATAGAAAAGCACTGTGACGTCCTCCGGGTCTCACAGGTGCTGGCATTTCCAGATATCACACGGAGATTGCAGTATCGTGGCCCCTTAGGAGTACCCTACACATTTCCATGACTGGTCAGCCTTATTGGTCTGAAGATATTCAGCTCCCTGGGTTATCACCATATTAGATACTTCCCGTGGGCATAGATTTAGAAGAGAAAGCCTTTTGGTAAGTGAAAGGGGGCCAGAACATGCCATGCCAAAATCTGACACTTTGGCATATTGATTATTTTGAGATGAAGGCACTTGAGAAACAGCAGATGCAGGAAAGGCTCCCTGACCTCCCCCTTTCTACCTAAAAGCAGTTCATAAAATTTCCCATGAGAAAGGTGTCCTCCCTGTACAAGGAAGAGAAGGACATTCTTATCACCAGAGACTGGGAGTCAACGGACCTGTACAAACAAACCTACTAAAATAACCCTTATCTCCCATTAGTTTCCCCCATATATTTCCTAGTCACTGTCCCACAATTTACTGCCCTGAGTCCCAGCCCCTTTGTCTTGTCAGATCCTGCAATTTATCATTCTTTGTGTAAAAAGGCATATGAGCTTTTGGGCTTCGTGGCTTCTTCGGGTCTTTATTTCCCTTTTGAAGACTCCTGTGTACACATAAAGATATTGCATAAAATGTGTATGCCTTTTCCCTGTTAATCGGTCTTATGTCCATTTAATTCTTAAGCCCAGACACAGAACCTAGGAGGACAGAAGGAAGTTCTCATTTCCCTAGATAAGCATATGGAGAGGGTTAAGAGTATTCCAGCTGAATGATGAGATGCTAAGGAAAGCTGAGGCCCACATGGGCCAGCTTCCCCAGGTTGCCATCACACATCCCAGGGAGGACGCAAGCTACACCTCATACCAGCCTCTGCCCTGGAGGCATTTACACTCAAGTAGTAGAGATAAGACAGATGTGCAATGGCTCTTTAATGAATGCAGCAGATTTCTGGGCCTTTAATGCATCTCATTTCTATATAAGCGAAGCCTTGCTATTAAAGGTGTGGCAAAGAAACAGAATGAAAAACCATTTTTTAAATAAACTGACAAACAACCACTTGTCTAGTCAGGAAATTCATCTGACATTCATATTTATGCATGGCTTAAAATCCATGGCAAGGATTGATAGCTGTTTGAAGAATTCAGAATGGTGAATGTCCAACACCACTTCCCATCTGTACCACAAAAAATAGGAGACTGTAGCCACAGGGAAGTACAGCATTAACAGCATCCATTATTGTTCTCTTTGTCAGAATGCTGAGTCTTTATAAGAAAGAGGAGAAAGGAAAAGAAAAATATAAGAAATCCTGTTTCTAGAATCACAGCATCATTCTCTATTGGAATGTTTGTAAGTGATATTATAAAATGCCTTGTGGCAACTTTTCACTTGGCAAATGAGAAAACTGAGGCTCAGAGAGAAGAGATGGCTTCCAAAAATTCCACAGCTAAACAGCCAGGGCTAGAGCATCCGGCCTGTTTGAATTCACTTGGCTTATAAATTAGTTTCTGTCGATCTGAAGAGAGGAACACTGATGAAGTAAAAAGAAGGAAGGAAGAAGGAGGGAAGAAGGAAGGAAGGAATGCAGGAAGGCAGAAAGGCAGGAAGGCAGGAAGGGAGGGAGGGAAGGAGGCTACCCCCTTCCAGAGAATTCTCCAGGTTTCCAGGACCACAAAATTCTCTGCCCAACTGTCCTCAAGCTCACACACCACCAGTGTGTGAATCACCATGCCCAAGAGGAGACCAAAGTGGGGATGTGACTAGCCTGGGCTCAGCTAGGAAGCATAGGCTGGGAGGTCCAAACACAGACATGAAATAGGACAAACCCAGAGGTGTGGGGAGAGCAGGGTTGGCCACTGGTCAGAGTCTGGGAAACAAATCTTCTTGACAGCCATGTTCTGATGCCAAAATCCAGAAAGTCCAGATTTTAGTTCAAATCTAAATTCTAACTTAGTTTTTCAGGTCATCATGAATGAGGGCATATTTCTCATGGTAAAAATATAAGACATACTGATTTAATAATGTGTTAGCTTGACTGCTAATGTTTAAGTGTTAGGACATCTCATAAGTGGGCCTCCATTTGTACTCTTACCTTGGACCCAGTAGATGAAGCTTCAAGTTGTCTTCTGCCTCAAAATGCCTTCCTTGCTGTGAAGAAAGCATTGACTTTATGCTAGTTCTGGTGTTTTACTATCAAACTTGAAACCAGCCGCAGTGGAGAGGAGGGGACCTGGTTGTTTCTTCTTATTCTTGGTGTCATCTCTCATGAGGAGAAAGCTCTGTTACTCTAATACTCCTAGGCTGTCTATCCTTTCACTCGATCCAGCCCAGGAGAGATGGAGTGAGTTCTCCGATATACTTCTTCCCCTTTCCTATTGGGATGAAGTTTCTTTTTTTTTTTTTTTTTTGAGACGGAGTCTTGCTGTGTCGCCCAGGCTGGAGTGCAGTGGCGCAATCTCGGCTCACTGAAAGCTCCGCCTCCCGGGTTCACGTCATTCCCCTGCCTCAGCCTCTCCGAGTAGCTGGGACTACAGGCGCCCGCCACCACGCTCGGCTAATTTTTTTTGTGTATTTTTAGTAGAGACGGGGTTTCACCGTGGTCTCGATCTCCTGACCTCGTGATCCGCCCGCCTCGGCCTCCCAAAGTGCTGGGATTACAAGCATGACCCACCGCGCCCGGCCGGGATGAAGTTTCTTAAGAGGAACAGGAGTCCTCCTCTTTCTTCCATGCATACATCTGTTACCTGTGAGTGGATAGGTAATTCTGTTCAATAAACTACAGGCTAATATCTAAAAAAATATAAATACCAAAATTTAAACAAATTGAATTCAGATATCAAAGTATACTGTATAGCCAAGGTAAGATCTATTCTAGAAATGAAAGAATGGTTTGGGAAATGTATCAGTTATATTAGTAGGTCAAAGGAGAAAAATCACATGATTAACTTGATAGTTGTTCATTTGATAAAAATCAAGATGGATAATTGATGAAGCTCTTTGTAAACTAGAGATAGAATGATACATCCATAACACGACACAGAAAATATTAAACCAACTATACCCAAAACATAAAACACTAAACAAGGCTTCCCAAGATATTTTCAGCTAAGCAAGAGCTCTGTGAATGTGTTGTCCACTACCTTCCCTCTCCCCATCTTACCTTTCCTCCCCAGATTTGGGGAAGACGTTTGGAATCAATGATGAAAAGAATTTAGAATGCCAGGCATGGTGGCTCACACCTGTAATCCAAGCACTTTGGGAGGCCGAGGCAGGTGGATCACCTGAGGTCAGGAGTTCAAGACCAGCCTGGCCAACATGCTGAAACCCTGTCTCTACTAAAAATACAAAAAAAAAAAAAAAACTAGCCTGGCATGGTGGCACACGCTAGTAATCCCAGCTACTCGGGAGGCTGAGGCAGGAGAATCACTTGAACCCAGGAGGCAGAGATTGCAGTGAGCCAAGATGGTGCCATCGCACTCTAGCCTGGGCGACAAGAGCAAAACATCATTCTCAGTAAACTATCGCAAGGACAAAAAACCAAACACCGCATGTTCTCACTCATAGGTGGGAATTGAACAATGAGAACTCATGGACACAGGAAGGGGAACATCACGCTCCGGGGACTGTTGTGGGGTGGGGGGAGGGGGGAGGGACAGCATTAGGAGATACACCTAATGCTAAATGACGAGTTAATGGGTGCAGGAAATCAACATGGCACATGGATACATATGTAACAAACCTGCACATTGTGCACATGTACCCTAAAACCCTAAAGTATAATAAAAAATAAAATAAAATAAAATAAAATAAAATAAGGAAATTCAAAAAAAAAAAAAAAAAACTCAAGAAAGGAAAGAAGAAGAGAGGGGAGGGGAGGGGAGGGGAGGGGAGGGGAGGGGAGAGGGGAGAGGGAATTTAAAAAAAAATGCATACTACATCCTTATATTTTTAGTACAATAACCCATTCAGAATGATGAAATACAGTATAAAAAGTTTTGAAAATGACTACAATGAATAAAATTTAAATCTTTAACTGTAAACACTTTGACCGTGGAAGATTTTATCATTAATGTCCCCAGGAATGGACTACTATTGAGCACATTTTGTAAACTAATGTGTAGTATGTCATAGGTTCAAAAAGAAAGCAACCAAGCACATTATCCTACTATATATATATATTTTTTTGAGACAGAGTCTCACTCTGTCTCCCAGGCTGGAGTGCAGTGGTACAATCACAGCTCACTGCAACATCCACCTCCCGGGTTCAAGGGATTCTTGTGCCTCAGCCTCCCAAGTAGCTGGGATTATAGGCATGTGCCACCATGCCCAGCTAATTTTTGTATTTTTAGTACAGATAGGGTTTCGCCATGTTGGCCAGGTTGGTCTTGTACTCCTGGCCTCAAGAGAGCCACCTGCTTTGGGCTGCCCAAAGTGCTGGGATTATAGGCGTGAGCCACCAGGCCCAGCTAATCCTACTATTATTTATACATTTCTAAATGAAACAACAAAGAATAATAGAAATAAGTAGTGAACATTAAGAAACAAATTATTGCCATTTGGAGATGATGTAATTGTCTATCTGGAAAACCAGGGAAGTCAGCTAGAAAATCTAACACAACTAATCACAATTAATGAGACAGTTCGGTAATACAGCCAGTCACAGAACAATATACAATAATATATAGCACTCCTGTAAGCCAGAAACAATCAGTAGTAGCATAAAAAAGTTTAAATCATCACAGCAACAAAAATACATGTTAATATCTAAGAATAGCCAAAACAAAAATAAACCGTATACATAAAAAGAAAAACTATAGACCTTTACTGAAAAAAATCACAGAACAAGAGTTGAAAAAATCAGAAGATATAGCATATTCCTCTTTTGGGAGAATCAAAACATAAAAACATCAGCTCAGCTCAAATTATCTAATGGATTTAAAATGATCTCCATACAAATTTCTAAGGGATTTTTTAAAATGTATCTAAAAGTATTTCAACATTTATCTTGAATACTAAATAAGACCAAATGTGTTTTATCAATTAAATAAAAGAGGTACCCTGCTAGATATTAAAATCTAATATAACTGTAATAATTAAAACATTGTGATCTGGTATTAGGTTAAACAAAAAACAAAGACCAGAAATAGAACAGTAAACACTAAAACAAACCCAATTATAATTAAGAATTTAGTACAATCTCCAACATTTTTTAAGGCCGAAAAAAGAATTCAGCAGTAAACAATAAAAAAGAATATATTCAATATAGTTTTGGGGCAATTGAATAATCGAAAATAAGAAATGTAAATCCTTTCTCCCCACACTTTGAAAATAAATTTTAGACAAATACAATATTTTAACTTTAAAATATTTTTATATAAACTTCAAGTAAAAATGATTTTAAAGCAGGATACCATAAGTGGAAATAATAAAGGAAATGATAAGTGGAAGTAGATTTAAAATTCATATATACTTTATCAGACATCTATTAAACATCTACTGTGTATCAGGCATTGTACAAGACCCTGGCCTCACCACGTTCGTACTCGAGTGTACTTACTCCAGTAGACTATATTTTTAGCTGCTTTACATCTGGATAGAGCCATGTGACTGAGTTTGGGCAATAAAATATGGAAGGAAGAGATGCAAACTACTTCCCGGACTGGCGCCACTTAAGAACAACAACAACACAATCTTCCTCTCTCTTCCCTGTTTGCAGCAACCTTGCTGGCCACATACTGGTGGTGTTATCACATGGTGGAAGAAGCCTTAACTTAGAGAAGCACCACATGGAAAAGGACCAGCTGGGAGAGCCTCCTAACCATGAAAATAGCTATGGAACTTTGCATGAGCAAAGAAGACATCTTTATCACATTAAGCCTTTGAGATTTGAGGCCATTTATTACAGCACTTTGCTTTTCCTGACTAGTACAAAAGTCATCACTGAAAATGGGATTGGCTTAGGAGGGAGTAGCGGTAGCAGTGAGGAAACATAACAGGCTGGAGACTGGATATCCATGTTATTCAGAAGCAAAACATTTGGAAAACCTGACATCTGAAGTGACTTAATAGGTAGACCATGTGTCTATGGACCCTAGAGGAGAGAGAAAAGGTTAGAAAACAAAACACTAGCTGTGGATGCTGGTTGTTATTTGCTGAATCTGGCAAGGTATTATGAGAAAGAGCTGCACTGAGGAAAGAAATGGCTGGCTTATATGCAAAAATAAAAGAGAACAGAAAGATTTCAGATATTTGCAGCAATGAGGAGTGAAAAAGCGAACTGCTTCTAGACCCCAAATAGGACAAGTCAGAATTTTTAATGGCTTTGAGTCACAAAACCCAGTAAAACTTCACAGAGGAATCAAGTGACTCCAGGCTATGATTATAGTAAGGATGTATCCTTCTTGATATGGTTTGGCTGTGTCCCCACCCAAATCTCATCTTGAATTCACACGTGTTGTGGGAGGGACCCAGTGAGAGGTAATTGAATTATGAGGGCTGGTCTTTCTTGCACTGTTCTCATGATAGTGAATGAGTTGCACGAGATCTGATGGTTTCATAATGGGGAAACCCATTTCGCTTGGCTCTCCTTCTCTCTTTGCCTGCTGCCATTCGTGTAAGAGGTCACTTATTCCTCCTTGCCTTCCACCATGATTGAGAGGCTTCCCCAGCCAAGTGGAACTGCAAGTCCAATTAAACCTCTTTCTTTTGTAAATTTCCCAGTCTCAGGTATGTCTTTATCAGCAGCGTGAAAATGACTTGTACGCTCTCAAAGGTTGTTCTAGATACATTCAGGTAGATGCCTGTATTAATAGTGTGGTTTAAAGTGGGGAAGCAAAGAAACTGATAAAGAAATGAGGGGAGGAAGTGGTTGCTTAGCACATAGTACTGAATGAAACCAAAGAAATCAGAAGTCTTCCAAGTTTTAAAGGGAATTATGAATTGCTAAAGAAGCTAACATTAAGCAAGCAAACTGTTCAAGATACAGAACTTTGGCTTCAAGTTGCAGGAGTAAGAAGAGAGCAGAGGCTGGGTGCAGTGGTTCACACCTGTAATCCCAGCACTTTGAGAGGCTGAGGTGGGTGGATCACCTGAGGTCAGGAGTTCAAGACCAGCCTGGCCAACATAGTGAAACCTTTCTCTACTAAAAATACAAAAATTAGCTGGGCATGGTGTTAGGTTTCTGTAATCCCAGCTACTCGGGAGGCTGAGGCAGGAGAATCACTGGAACCTGGGAGGCGGAGGTTGCAGTGAGCCAACATCGTGCCACTGCACTCCAGCCTGGGTGACAAGAATGAAACTCCTTTTCAAAAAAAAACAAAGAGAGAGAGCAGAAAAAGCTGTGTAGCTCCCAAATATGACCATTGCCTCTATACCCACTTCTCATATGGTCAAGGAGGATAAGAGAAAAGGAACTCTACCAGAGAGAGGACCAAGGACCACCGAGTACAAGGCTAGAGTAGCCTTTTCCAACCAGGCTCCCTTCCAGGGGAGAATTAAGCCCAAAGCATATCATGTAGGTAACCCAATTAACTTTTCTCCCTATCTGTCTAGGGTGGTTCTACCTATACACCAACCTTGGGAGAATTGGAAATAGTCACTGGGATCATTTTCTGCTTTATATTATCATGGAACCCCCATTAATAAAGGATTCCAGAGAGTTTCTTCTAGAAAACCAAACCTGTTTCTAATTAGAAAATTCCTCCACTTCCAAGACAGGAGACTTCAGGATTTCAACCTTGACGTGCACCAGGAACGGCTATGTGGAAAGTCAACACTTTTGAATTATACTGATGGGTTTGAAAATTAAGTCAACGTTTTTTAGTATAATTTAAAAGGTCTTTCAAAATATGCATCTCTTTTAATCCTGCAATTCCACTTTTAGGATTTCATCTCAACAAAATGAGTTTGTGTATTTGCAAAGAAATTCACTGAAATGTTAGTCATGGAGCAAGTTTCTTATGTGTAGATTTGGGTGTGCAAGAAATATCAACATACTTTATAAGCTTAAATCAAGCTAAATATAACAGCCTCCCCACACAATCCTACCAGGAAGGTGAGAAATCAGTCTTGGCCCTTTTTGAAACCTCCTCTCTCTTCCTGGGGTGTCTGGTGGGCACTGATGGTTTCCTTGTCCAAGCTGGCATGGTCTCTTGGAGGCAATGCACCTTGCCTTCTCTGCCTTGCTTGGAGACCAGAATATTTGCCAACACCAAGAGCCTGCTGCCCAAGGTCAGCCCTCCGCAGCTGTTCCCGGTGAGGTTCTGCCACCCCTGGGGGTCCTGTCAGGCCCAGACTCACATCCTTCCACTCTCTCTGCTTCCTTTGATGACTCCAAAACTCCTCTTTCAGACAAAGCCCCTTTGTACTTGCTCTTTGCATAATCCCCTCAATAAACTGAGACTTACTCAAACAAAAGCCAGGAAGAATGTCTTCATGCCCCTGCAGCAAAGAAAGTGTTAAAAGGAGGGAAAGAGAATGGAACTCAAAGACCTCTTTTCCTTTCATATCCTTCCACAGAGACAAAAATAAAATACAAAATCGTCTTTGTAAATTGTTCTGCACTTTTATGAGAGCAAAGCTATCAGCAATAAACTAAATTATTTGCAATGTGAGGGTTTTAAATTCATTACAGATTATCCAATGTAAGGCATGGTATGCAGCTGTAGAGCATACAACTCTACATACATACACACACACACAAAAGCATTTGCCAAGTGATGTGGAGGGGCAACACCCACCTTTGCCCCTTATTGGAGCCTCCTCTCTCTTCTTGGGGTCTCTGGTCCAAGGAATCCAAGAAGCTTACATTGAGGCCAATCTTATGGACACTCATGGCTTCCTTTTCCAAGCCGGCATGGTTTTGGAAGCAATGAACCTTGCCTTCTTTGCCTTGCTTGGGGACAGAAATATTTGCCAGCACTAAGAACCTACTGCCCAAGGTCAGCCCTCAGCAGCTATTCCCAGTGAGGTCAGGAACTAAACATGATGTAGACTGTTTAATAACAGGAAAACAACAGAAAAAAGGTAGGAAAGGTGAGAAACAAGTGACAAGAAGAATTTAAATATGTTGCTTTTATAAACCCAAAGTTTATAGAATAGAAGGGAAACTATAGCATGCATATCTACACATCTATAAGCCTGTGCATACATGTATAAGATATGCAAAGACACACTGCATAGCACTACACCACATGGTGGAATTACATATTTTTTCTTTTCACTTTCATCTATGTAATGAGATTTTATAATGACTTATTTTATTTTCATGATCAGGTTTGTATAAAGAACCCAGAACCCATTTCCCCCCGCTGCCACCCGCTCCATGCCTCTGTCCTGCTTAGCTTAGGGCTCTGGCAGCTGCTAACTCAGACTTTGGAAAAGCAGAGCCCAAGTCATGTGAATTATAATTTAAAACATTCTTCAAGCGCTTTAAAAGCACTGTTGGTTGTTCATATCGTGCTGAGGATGGGCCTGAGTCTGGACTTCACAGGGACCCAAGGGAAGGCAGGGAGGGAGCAAGGTTCCTGTCGGATCTAGAGAATCAGGGAAGGAAAGGAAGGGAAAAGACTGAGAAGCAGAGAGGAGGGGGAGGTGGGCAGCAGGAGGAAGAAGGAGGGGCCAGGCACTTCCTGACTGTCTTTTTTAAAGAGGAAGCAAAATATTAGGTTGATGCAAAAGCAATTGCTGTTGCATCAACTTAATATATGGAAAAGGCACAGGCTTGGATCCTTGCCTGTTGAATGTAAATAATGCCTGATTCATGATGTGGTGGTGAGTATTTTACAAGAGTGTAATTTTGGAGTCTAGTATTTACCCTGCCCTAAAATTCATCTTACTGTGCATGAACCTGTGGTTACCAAAGTGGCATCAATGAATCCTTATGGCCAAACCAAATTAAAGGTTTCTGAAGTATGGTCTAAGAAAATGAATGCTGCAAAGGAGCCCTGGGGCCAACATGGGCTTGCTGCTGACAAGCCCTGGGGCTTCGGGTAAGACTCAGCCTCCTGGCACCACTGTTCTTCCCTGAAATGAGAAGCCGAGGCCAGGCTGGACCAGGGATTGTCAGGGCCAGCTGTAGGAACCCATGTTCCAAAACTTCCAGAGACCCCCACGGGACCTCGTGTGTGTGTGTGTGTGTGTGTGTGTGTCTGTGTGTGTGTGTGTGTCTATAGCTGAAACATGGTTTGCAAACTATGGCACTTGATGACTTTTGCATTCCCTTTCTCAACTGTCATTTGGTGGTTTTTTAAATTGATATAGAAGCAAGGAGTGATTCAGTACCAACGCTGGAAGAACACCTGAGGCAAGACAGCAACACAGCACAGATTCCCGTCCCAGGTCAGCCTCAGCCGCTCCACTAATTATCTGTCTCCTTAGACAGATAATTTTGGGTGTTAAACATGGATTCATAAGAAGGAAGAGAGAAATAAACAAAGAGAAAGGGAGATTGAGAAGTACCGAAAAGAGAGCAGAAGGGAGGGAGAAGGGAGAGCACCTGTGATCTTTGGCATTGACAGAACACGGGCTGGTGGTATTATGACTTCCACGGGCCCTGGGTGCTTTTGATTTCATGGGCTTCTTCCTCCATAAAGCAATATTAAATATTCTATTTTATAAGTGCACTGATATAAAGAAAAATACACTCCAGCTTTGATTATATTCATTTTCTTTCTGCTAATTTTAGAAGAAATTAAGGCAATTCCAGGGGCTCCTAAAAGTACGGAGAGCCCTGGGCATTGGGCCTGCTGTGCTTGGTGGGAAGTCGGCCCTGAGTACCCCCTGTCTTGGCCCCTTATCCACCTTCAGCTCATTCTGGGATGGACTTGTCCCTATCCTGACCCCAAGCTTGAGACAAATGTCTTAAAAGAGGGATCTAGTTTTAAAATGCCCAGAAGACAGAAAGTTAAACACAATGTTCTGTAGGAATTTCTGTGGATCTCTGGGAGAAAATGATCCTAAAAATGATAAATACATTTGAATTAACAAACTCTCTCCCTCCTCTTCCCCTCTAAATCCCTTCACAACTGTGAAGAAAAAAAGTAGACAAATAAATAAATAACAGTTTGGAAGAAATTAACAGATCATTATGGTATGATTTCACTCGGTTTCTGCAAAGTGCAGTTGGCATTCTTTCTAGTATAACAGGCAATTAAGTCCACAGTGGAGACAAGAGGCAGAGGCTCATTATAAAAATAAACCGGTGACCGGAGCACCAAAAGGGAAGAGGCAGGGCTGCATATCATCACAGTTGGGGCTTTTTAAAAATAATTTGAGCTCAGTCCAAGTGTCTAACACACAAAGTGAGCCAGAGGCCTCAGAAGGCCCCCATTTGAGGACAGAAGTTGACTATGGGAGATCAAAGTAAAAAGGAGAAATGCAGCAGGAGAAAGACAAAGAAAGAGAGGCAAAGGGGCTGTCGGGTTCCCTGCCATGCTGAATGTCAGAGTGAAATAGGGAACTCAGGCACCATATTTGCACAGTACCACCAAAGAAGAGAGTATGAACAATCTTTTGAAGACAGTTGGCACTGGGTGGGTGGACAGCTTCCATGCTTGTGTTTGGGAGGCAGAACACTGCCAAAGAGGTGAAGGGCATTGGCTTGGCAGGGCCCTTGGACTGGCAGGCTTTCAACATTATCACGAGGTTGCTGGGTGACCTTGGTTCACCTCTGCTCACCAAGCCTCTGTTTCTTCATCTGTAAAATGGGGATAATTCCATTACCTGCTTCTCAGGGATGTGAAGATTAAATGAGAGCATGCATATGCACTACCCGGTTTAGAATAGGAATTCACTAAGAGGTTGCCATCATTATCATCATTCATAATATTATTATCATCAGTTTACAGACATAGCCAACTCTAGCGGGGGCACTATCGAGAAGTGGTATGGCAGAGACTTAACTTTTGGTGCTGAGGGCCCTCACTTACAAAGGTGTATTTAAGATTTGGGGGACTGGAGAATAGGACTGGGGAGGAGCCATGAAGGTTTATTAATTGTGCTCTTGCTCTCTCTCTCTCTCTCTCTCTCTCACACACACACACACACACACTCTTAAACTACTTCACACAAGTTCCTCATTGCTTGTTGCAGTGAGGTCAGGAGATGAAGCCTCACATATAAATAACATATTTCTGGATTATCACCAGCAAGTGCCAGCTCTCTCTGTCCTCTAAACCTATCAAACTATAGCAGGATCCAGCGCTTTCTGCACTGACAGCTTGACACCCTCTGAATCCCACACCCTTCCCTCGTTCCCTAAAGCCTTCTAGCCACCTCTGAGTTCTACAAGTGAGAGAGTCTATGACACCAAAGAGTAAAGAAAGAAAACAAAGACCTAGCTCCGCAGAGGGGAGAAGCATAGGGCTGGGTAGGATAAGGGATGCTAGAAACAATTCCCAGGACGCCAGCTGACCCAGCCCAGGGGCAGCCCGTGCCCAAAAGGAAGCCCTGAAAAATAAGATGCTGCTGGCCTCCCTCCTTCCTGACCTCCTTCTGTCCCAACTTTCTTTTTTTTGTTGTTGTTTTTTAGATATTTTGACAGAGTTTTGCTCTTTTACCCAGGCTGGAGTGAAGTGGCATGATCTCGGCTCACGGAAACTTTCGCCCCTGGAGTTCAAGTGAGTCTCCTGCCTCAGTCTCCCAAGTAGCTGGGATTATAGGCACCCACCACCACGCCCAGCTAATTTTTGTATATTTAGTAGAGACAGGGTTTCGCCATGTTGGCCAGGCTGGTCTGGAACTCCACCCGCCTCGGCCTCCCAAAGTGGTAGGATTACAGGCGGGAGCCACCGCGCCCAGCCTCTGTCCCAACTTTCACTGAGTCTCTGCCAACACATCAGACTTGTCTCCTAACTGCTGAGCTATGAGGCTTCATGAAAGTTTCTAGCTGTATGTTTAACTTTTTCTGAGAAAAAAAAAAAGAGCAAATTCTTATTTCCTTTTTCTAAAGTTAGCCAAATTTTTACTTTTCCCTTCCTCACCTGTCCAGCTCTAGCCCTGAATCCTGCATTTCCGCATGCTATTCATTGTGAGGCTCACTCTAAAATCAACAGCCAGAGTTGACTACGTGCTTACTATGTGCTAGGTGATGTGCTATGCATTTTATATGCATTATCTTTATTATCTCATTTACAAATGTTGGAAGCAAAGCTCAGAGAGGTTAAGTTACTTATGCGAAGCCACACAGAAGAAATTAAGCAGAACTCAAAGTTGTCTGACTCCAGAGTTCATGCTTGGAACACTAACTACCCTGTACTAGTTCATTAGAGGCAACTGGGTAAATGTGGAACTAGGTCTGCCCGTGATAAAGCCTGTGATTAAGTAGTTAAAATGAGGATGGATTCTGGTAAGCCAAACTTACACGTAAGGTTTACCACACTACAGCCTCTGAGAACTGGACAAGTAACAGGCTAGAACTGACACCTGGTGAAGGTGGAAGAGGGTTGGCAGGTTTAACTCTGAGTTTAGCTTGATGAAGCAGGAACAGGATAAAGTCTTGAGTCTGAAAATAAACAAGTCTCAGCTACGTAAAGTCTATGGCATTGAATAAAGGTCAGTGGGTTTGAATAAAACCCAAGATATGGATAAAATTGTGAGAATAATCAGAATAATCCAATAAAAAGTTCTGGGGAAAGCACCTGAAGTGAGAAGTAGCCCAGGTGTACAGTAAGTCTGGGGTCCACATGAAGCCCAGAATGTGCCTGAAGCCCAGAGGCGGGTGAGAGTAAATAAAACCTAAATACTAATGAAGTCCAGGGCTCGGGTGCTGGCTGAAGTGTAGGCTCCACTAGGAATCTGCTCTTCTCTGTGAGGCACTGCTGAAGAGCATTCCTTAAGGACCATGCCTCCACTGTCCCTCTTTCCTTTCCTGTGAGTGGCACTGCCTTAGGCTAAATCCTCTTCTCTCCTAGAGGCAGGACCAAACACTCAATTCCTTTGACACTTTCCCAGAACAGGACAAGAGAACCCAGTCCATATGCTTGAGGCCACCCATCCTTCCACTTTCTCCCAAGATTCTAACCAGTCCCAAAGAAGTTCTTTCTTTTGTCTTCTTCTGGGGCATGACTGGAAGGAGCCCCTGCCCAGTGTCCCGGACTTTCAGCCTTTATATAGGAGGACGAAGCTGACCCCAGGTCTCCCAGCTCCATGAGCTTGCAGTTTCCTCCAGGGTCTTGACTCAAACCTCTAACGATGCATCCTTCTGGAGGGAGGGCCTCCCTTTGCCCAGCATCTGAAAGTGATCAGACAGGGCTTCCCCTAGGTATCTCAGGACAGACAAGCAGCTCTCCTGGCCAGACTGGCTTGATACAATCCCTGAGTGGCTTCAGTCTTCTGAGCCCCACTGGGACTCACAGCCTGGGCTCTGGGCCCTGGCTCTGCCCCACAGGTCAGAATCTCACCCTCTGTCCTGTTTTCCATCTCTACCACCAGGGGGTTCCAGGAGACGAGCATGGCCACGCTGCTTCACAGACCGCCAGGGGCCCAGGGAGTTCCCAGGATCTAAATGAGTTCTGCTGCTAACAGTTTTCTGTATTGGTTTTTTCTGCCTGCAATTTCATTCGAAGAAAGATCTCCACTGTATCAAAGGGTTTGCGAACCACTGGGCCACATGGTCACTCAAGTCCCTTCCAGCTGTGGCCTCCCATCATTCTATGACAAGTCCCTTCAATCAGTCACTCCCCGCACCAGGTGTGGGGGGCCCTGCTGGAGCAGGCCAACTCGTATTGATTTCCTTCTGGCCCCCAGCCAGGAACTGGCACGGCCTCTGCTCCATAACACTCCAGGGACCAGCCCCAAAGGAGGCTCTGGTTAGCTCTCTGGCTGATGGACAACAGCTGGCCAGATGCTGGCAGCAATTTCACGGATCTAAAGACTCACTCTCTCCCCTCCTCCATCCAGTAAGATCCTAGTCCTGTCATCGGGCCGTGAAGCCTCGGCCAGCTTCCTAGTGGCCTTTGGAGCCTCAGGAAGGTTAAAGAAGACAGACCCAGCCAGAGGCTGGGACGGCCAGAAATAGCCACTGTGCCCTTGGAGGGAGAGGTGAGCCTGGGCCAGCAGGCAGCCTCATGCAGCAGGCACAGCTTCAGGAAACCCTGCCCTATGTCCAGCTTCACTCTGCGTTGTTCAGCCAGTTTCAGGCTAGATGCCTGGCTGAGGACAGGAACCCCTGCCAGTGGCCTCTTCCTTGTGTGGAAGCCGGGCCAACACTGAGAATCCCATTGAGCCTGCTCACCTGCTTGGCCTCAATCAGACCCGCATTTAGAATTTGAATCTTGGTTCTCCGACTTATTAGGTAGAAGACCATGAAAAGTTGTTTTGCCTTTCTGAGCTTCGGTTCCCGCATCTATAAAATGGAGATAATAACATCTATTTAGTTGGGTTGCTTGAGGAGCAAAACCTAATGCCTGCATATAGTACTGGTTTTTTATTATTACAGTTGTTTGATGAGATGTGTGCATTTTAGCCCATTTGGGCTGCTATAACAAACTCCCATAGACTGGGTGGCTTATTTCTGGGAAATTCAAGATCAAGATACTGGAAGATTTAGTGTCCAGTGAGAGCTCGCTCTCTGCTTCATAGAAGGCATCTTTTTGCTTCGTCCTCACATGGATGAAGGGGCAAACAAGCTCCCCTGGGCCTCTTTTATAAGAGCCCTAATCTCATTCATGAAGGTGGAGCCTTCCCAAAAGCCCCATCTCTTAACACCAGCACAGTAGGGAGTAGCTTTCAGGACATGAATTTTAGGGGATACTAACAGACCCCAGCAGTGTGCCTCTGATGCTGTTAAAATTGAAAAATCTCTTCCTAAGTGCATTCCTGGGAAGAATCTATAATTTAAACATTTATCACAGAGTTCAGATGACCTCCCCGCCAAGCCCGTCTCCAATCCCACCTTTTCTACTTACAAGTTGAATGACCTTCATTGAGTCTCTAAAATAAAGGGGCTTGACTAAGTCAGTAGTTCTCAAACATTAGCATGTGTCAGCTTCAAAACGTCGATTTCCGGAGATAGAGCCATTGGCAGATGATTAGGTCATGAGGGTGGAACCCTCATAAAGGAGGCCTAAGGGAACTCATTCATACCATCTGCCATGTGAGAACACAGCAAGAAGTGCCCTCTATGAGCCAGAAAGTGAGTCCTCACCAGACACCAAATCTCCCAGCACTGTGATCTTGGACTTTCCAGCTTCCAGAACTGTGAGAAACAAATTTTTGTTGTATCTAAGCTGCCCAGTTTATGGTATTTTATTACAGTAGTCCAGACAGACAAAGTTTAGCATTTTGCAAGCTGGAGACTTACGATGAGTGGTGGTATGTTTCCAAGGCCTAGAGAGAAAGTCCCTGGTGTGGATTCCAGTCTGGGTCTTCAGGCCTGAGAACCAGGAGCTCTGAGAGCTGAAGAAGGTTAATGTCCTGGGTCAGTAGTCAGGCAAGGAATAAATTCAACTTTCCCTGCCTTTTTTGTCCTATTCAGGCCCACAACCAATTGAATGATACCTATTCACATAGAGGAGTCCCATCTGCTTTTTACTCAGTCCACCAATCCAAATGCTAATCTCTTCTGGAAACACCCTCGAGACACACCCAGGAATAATGTGCAGTAAACTATCTGGGCATCCCATAGACCAGTCAAATTGTCAGGTAAGATTAAACACCACTGTGACCTTGAAAAAAATGACTTATCCTCTCACCAGTTTTCTCATTTATAAAATGAGGTAATCACAATACCATACCTTATGTAATTTGACGTGGAGACTGGGGTTCATGTCCTCAATCCCTCACAACAGAACATCCATTTTGTGCCCAGCCACAAGATGTGTATCATCACTAGCCAAAGCCAGTTACATTCCTCTTTTGTCAGAAACTGTTGCCGGGGGTGGGGAAGTGTTATGATATAAATTGGTTTTCATCCACAGATCCTGGCTTTTGACTCCCATCACCCTAGATATAGTTTTTTGTTATAGTGTTGAATGTGTTCAGTCTCAGAAAATAGAATCTCCTACCCGCCTTTCACCTTCCCCAAGGCAAAACTCTCATCTTCCCCCATCTTTCTGATTGTTGGTCTTAAGATCTTCCCCAGGGAGGTCCCCACTCCAAAGCCTGGAGTAAGGAATGCTGACATCATGAAGCTTCCATAAAACCCAAGAGGTTTGGGTTCCTGGAGCTTCCAAATCCCATGGAGGTTCCAGGAGAATGGTGCACACAGGGAGGGCATGGGAGGTCCATGACACTTCCCCATAGCTAACCCTATGCATCTCTTCATCTGTATCCTTTGCAACATTCCTTATAATAAACCACTAGACATGTTTCCTTGAGTTCTGTGAGTCACTCCAGCAAATTAGTGGTACACGAATGATATAGTTTGGCTGTGAGCCCACCCAAATCTCATCTTGAATTGTAATCCAAATAATCTCCATGTGTCTTGGGAGGGACCTGGTGGGAGGTAATTGAATCATGGGAGCAGTTTCTCCCATGCTGTTCTTGTGATAGTGAGTTCTCAGGAGATCTGATGGTTTTATAAGCATCTGGCATTTCCCCTGTTGGTACTCATTCTCTCTCCTGCTGCCTTGTGTAGAAGTGCCTTCCGCCATGATTGTAAGTTTCCTGAGGCCTCTCCAGCCATGTAGAACTATGAGTTAATTAAACCTCTTTTATTTATAAATTACCCAGTCTTGGGTATGTCCTTATAGCAATGTGAGAACAGACTAATACCAAGGTAGTGGAGCACTGCCATAAAGACACCCAAAAATGTGGAAGTGACTTTGGAACTGTGTAACAGGCAGAGGTTGGAACAGTTTGGAGGGCTCAGAAGAAGGCAGAATGATATGGGAAAGTTTGGAACTTCCTAGAGACTTGTTGAACAGTTTTGACCAAAATGCTGATAGTGATATGTACAATGAAGTCCAGGCTGAGGTAGTCTCAGATGGAGATAAGGAACTTCTTGGGAAATGGAGCAAAGGTAACTCTTGCTATGCTTTGGCAAAGAGACTGGTGACATTTTTCCCCTGCCCTAAAGATCTGTGGAACTTTAAACTTGAGAGAGATGATTTAGGATTTCTGGCAGAAGAAGTTTCTAAGCAGCAAAGCATTCAGAGGAAGCAGAACATAAACGTTTGGGAAGTTTGGCTGGGCATGGTGGCTCATGCCTCTAATCCCAGGAGTTTGGGAGGCCAAGGTGGGTGGATCACCTGAGGTCAGGAGTTCAAGACCAGCCTGGCCAACATGGTGAAACCCCATCTCTACGAAAACACAAAAATTAGTCGGGCATGATGGTGCATGCCTATAACCCCAGCTACTTGGAAGGCCGAGGTGGGAGAATTGCTTAAACCCAAGAGGCAAAGGTTGCAGTGAGCTGAGATCATGCCATTGCACTCCAGCCTGGGTGACAGAGTGAGACTCCATCTCAAAAAAAAAAAAAAGTGTGGAAAGTTTGCAGCTTAATGATGCATTAGAAAAGAAATACACATTTTCTGGGGAGAAATTCAAGCCTGCTGCAGAAATTTGCATAAGTAACGAGGTGCCATATGTTAATCACCAAGACAATAGGGAAAATGTCTCCAGGACATGTCAGAGACCTTCACAGCAGCCCCTCCCATCAGAGGCCCAGAGGCCTAGAAGGGAAAAATGGTTTCTAGGCCCTGCATCCCAGTTGCTTTAGTCCCAGCCGTGGCTAAAAGAAGCCAACCTATAGCTCAAGCTGTTGCTTCAGAGGGTACAAGCCCCAAGCCTTGGCAGCTTACATGTGGTGTTGGGCCTGCAGGTGCAAAGAAGTCAAGAATTGAGGTTTGGGAACCTCTGCCTAGATTTCAGAGGATGTATGGGAGTGCCTGGATGTCCAGGCAGAAGTTTTCTGCAGGGGTGGAGACCTCATGGAGAACTTCAGCTAGGGCAGTGCAGAAGGGAAATGTGGGGTCAGAGCCCCTACACAGAGTCCCCAGTAGGGCACTGCCTAGCAGAGCTGTGAGAAGAGGGCCACCATCCTCCAGACCCCATAATGGTAGATCCACAGACAGCTTGCACTAGGCACCTGAAAAGGCTGCAGACACTCAGTGCCAGCCCATGAAAGCAGCCAGGATGGGGGCTGTACCTTGCAAAGCCACAGAGGCAGAGCTGCCCAAGGCCATGGGAGCCCACCTCTTGCATCAGCATGACTTGGGTTTAAGACATGGAATCAAAGGAAGTCATTTTGGAATTTTAAGGTTTAATGACTGCCTTATTGGTTTTGGACTTGCATGGGGCCTGTACCCCTTTGTTTTGGCCAATTTCTCCCATTAGAATGGGTGTATTTACCCAATGCCTATAGCCCCATTGTATCTAGGAAGTAACTAACTTGCTTTCAATTTTACAGGCTCATGGGTAGAAGGGACTTACCTTGTCTCAGATGAGATTTTGGACTTGGACTTTTGGGTTAATGCTGGAATGAATTAAGACTTTGGGGACTATAGGGAGGCATGATTGCTTTTGAAATATGAGGACATGAGATTTAGGAAGGTCCAGAGGCGGAATATGATTAGGCTCTGTGTCCCCACCCAAATCTCATCTTGAATTGTAATCCCCATAATCCCCATGTGTCGAGGGTGGAACAGGTGGAGATAACTGAATTATGGGGACTGTTGCACCCATGCTGTTCTCATGATAGCGAGTGTGTTCTCATGAGATCTGATGGTTTTATAAGAGGCTTCCCCCTTCACTTGGCACTCACTCTGTCCTGCCACCCTCTGAAGAAGGTACCTGCTTCTCCTTTGCCTTCCACCATGATTGTAAATTTTCTGAGGTCTCCCCAGCCATGCTGAACTGTGAGTCAATTAAACTTCTTTCTTTTATAAATTACCCAGTCTTGGGCAGTTCTTTATAGCAGCATGAGAATGGACTAATACACAAAGAGAGGGTCATGGGAACCCCAAGTTGAAGTTGATGGGTCAGAAGTTCTGGAGGCCTGGACTTGTGACTGGTGTCAGGTGGGCAGGGGACAGTCTTGGGGACTGAGTCCTCAAGCTCTGGGATCTGATGCCATCTCCAGGTAGATAGTGTTGGAATTGAATTGGAGGATACCCAGCTGGTGCCCGCTATTTGATGTGTGAGAGGAAAAACCCTGCACCTTTGGACACAGAAGTCCTCTTCTGTGTTGACGATTGTTGTGGTGGTGTAAGAGGAGAAGAAAAACATGGTTTGAGAGAGTTTTTCCCAACACAAGCGGGAAGGGCATGTGACATGATTCTATAAAGGGAAGTCTGCCAGGGCCTTCCAGGAAAGATGTTCATCCCTAATCAATGGTGAGAACTTCTCAAAATGAAAGTGCTTTTCTCTTGGTCCTTCCCCCACTTCTCTCCTGCTCAGGTTACTGTCCTGCAGAAATATAATACTGGAGCTTCTGCAGCCACCTTGCAAGCATGAGGCCACCAACCATGGACCAAGGATAGCAGAATGGAAAGACCAAAAGGATTAAGGTCCTTCAAGCAGCTTTTGAGCCACTGAGCCACCCCTGAGTCCATCAACTTCCAGAGTTTTGTTAATAAGATGCCACATTGGTGGACACTTACTATACTTATTTCATAACCAGATGGGCTGTTGTAACAGATGATATATGTGAAGTGCATTTTAGCAGAATGCCTGGGGCATAATATATACTCAGTAAATGTTAGCTCTGGGCAATTATAAAAACCCCAATCTTTTCCTGTAGGTAGCACCTTCTTTGATTATCAGTGAAATCTCTGAGTCAAGGAAGCACCGTTTGAGAGTGACTGTGTATTCACTAAGTGCCCACTCTCTACTATTTCTGCCCATGAGGACATTGTATGAAGTGCATGCACAGAACTTGTCTGTAAGGATGTTACAAGCTGATGAGGG
The DNA here is from genome assembly GCF_028878055.3 of Symphalangus syndactylus. Lineage (NCBI taxonomy): Eukaryota > Metazoa > Chordata > Mammalia > Primates > Hylobatidae > Symphalangus > Symphalangus syndactylus. Next base: position 23,909,328 of record NC_072427.2, on the reverse strand, counting down.
AGAACAAACTTACAACTGGAAAAAAAAAGATTCCTAAAAATTGTAACGTGCAGCAAGCACTAAGAGAAGTGGTGTAGATATTTTTAATTTTCAATTTACAATTAAAAGAAATATGAGTAAGCGGTTTAAAAACTTTAACACTACAGAAGGGTATAAAATGGAAAATATGAATCTTTCTCTGCTACTCCTTTTTGCCAAAGGTCACAACTGTTTACAATATTTTATATATCTTAGGAAAAACATTATGTATGTACCAAGATTTAAAACACACACACACACACACACGAGTATATATAACAGTTTTATTGAGATATAATTCACATATACAATTCACTGATTTAAGATGTACAATTAAAAACATATTCACAGAGTTGTGCAACCTACGTCACAATCAATTTTAGAACATTTTCATCACCCTAAAAAGAAACTCCATAAGCAGTCACTCTTCATCCCCCCTGTCCCCCCCCCAGCCCCTGGAAATCACTAATCTGCTTTCTGTCTCTCTGGATTTGCCTATGGTTGGTATCCTATAACATGTAGACTTTTGTGTCTGGCTTATTTCACTTAACATGGTTTTGGGGTTCATGCATGTATGTATGTATCTGTATTTCATTCCTTTTTATTTCCAAATAATATTCCAGAGTGTAGATATACCACATTTTATTCATCCATTCATCAGTTGATGAACATTTGAGTTGTTTCCACTTTGGACTATTATGAATAATGTTGCTATGAACATTCAAACACAGCTTTTTTAAAAAAGTTACAGAAAGGGATTCATCCTGTTTTCCTTCACAGTTCATTTTTCACTGAAACATCCATTTCAGAGATGTTTACACATTAGCACATACAAATTGCAGGGTAGAAAAATAAATGCATTGTGAATTTTATAGATGCAATGAGCAGAAGGAATTTGTTTGTGTGGGGAGAAGCCACCTTTTATTTTCAACTAGGCAAATGTACAGCAAAAAGGAAAGCTAAGAAGAGACGACTTGCAAGCAACCAGAAAAGGTATAAATAAGGTTAAGTGCTATTATCACTTACTTTGGCAAATACAGTAGCATCTCTTGACATTCTTGGCCTCGTTTCTTACAACAAGCCCTGTCAGCGCTGGGGAATCTGCTCAGCTCCCATGCCATAGCCAGACATGCCCACACACCACCGTCAGAGCAAGCAGTCCTTCCCACCCCCACCTCACATCTCTTTCTCTTCCCAGCCCAGCCCTGCATCCCTCCCTCCTAGTCTCAACAGATGGAATGTAAGCCCCTCATGTGCCCAAATCTTGAATATCTCCCACTTTCATAAGGAATGAGTCCCAGTAGGTACCCTGCAGTTGTTGTCTTTTAACCACAGGTGCAGTTTCAGTTGCTGAGAACCGTGAAAGGAGGGGGAGTTGGTTTTTTGTTGTTGTTTGTTTGCTTGGTTGGTTTTTTTTTGAGTCGGAGTCTCGCTCTGTTGCCCAGGCTGGAGTGCAACGGCATGATCTTGGCTCACTGCAAGCTCCACCTCCCGGGTTCACGCCATTCTCCTGCCTCAGCCTCCCGAGTAGCTGGTTCTACAGGCGCCCGCCACCACTCCTGGCTAAATTTTTAGTAGAGACAGGGTTTCACCGTGTTAGCCAGGATGGTCTTGATCTCCTGACCTCTTGATCCGCCCGCCTCGGCCTTCCAAAGTGGTGGGATTACAGGCACGAGCCACCGCGCCCGGCCAGGAGTGGGAGATTTTACGGGAAAGTAAGAGTGATGTTCCTCATTTTTTCCCTTTGTGACTGTTACTAAGGTAACTACCCTAATATCTTGAACTGCCCGCCCACCCTCAGGGAAAACCAGCACACAATAATGCAGGATCTTCTTATTTCCACACTTTAACACCCCGTCATTGTTTTCTCCCCCTAATTCAGAATTGGCTGCTATATTTGTAATTATTCATTACTGAAATATTCCACCTGGCGACAAAATCAGACTGGCAGCAAAGTGAGGCTGATTATACAAAAACCCATCTGTCCTCATTAATCTGGGTAATGATGGCAGAAGCCCAGCCGGGTACCCTGGATGTCAGTGCTGAGGTCCTCTGTGCGGGCGATACAGGCAGCGACATGGCTGTGCACTGTTTCTCTCTTTGATCTACAGGAGCCACTTCAGAGGCGATGACAGCCCGAGGTCTGAACACAGCCGTGGAGACAAATCATTAACTGGTGTCAGAGAGGACGGGACAAGTTTTCCACAATATTCAAGTTCTGACCTATAATGCACTGGGGACTTAGTTAATTACTCTTTTTCCCCTGTTCCGCTACTGCCACCCGTTATCTCATCCTACACTTGAAAAAAATAGTCTTCTTTAAAAATTTGGCTTAGAACATCGTGGAATTTGTAATTCAGAAATACAGATTCAAAGTGTGAAAACTTTATCATCATCCTCACTGACCAGCTCGGATCCGGAATCTGAATCCTGACGTTGTCCCAGGAACTGACAAGGTTGGGATTTGGCTGACACGCACATCTGCTATACACTCATTTGCTGAGAGACCCCTCTTCTCAATAGCAAAGAGGTTGCCCACACGTCTCACCTACACGACTTGATCTGATGCCCTGACCAATACTAACCTACACTTGGTATAATGAGGTGCAAATCCAAGTGACTTCAGAGGGAGCAGCTATTTGTCTAAAATAAGGATTCATCCTAATCTGTAATTACCCGACAACCTGCTGGATCCTTCACTTGAACGTCCCATGGGGCCATCAACTCTACCTGCCTAAAACTGGATTCATTCTTTTTTCTTACAAATAAAGTTCTCCTCCCTCTCAGAATCCCTGTATCCACTGGATCAGCTTCCAAGCACTGGCAGTCATTCACCTGCTTCTGTTTCTACATCAGTGGCTACCAAGTTCAGCCATTCATTACTGCCCATCAATTTAGTGCAGTTTCTTCTTAATAGGTGTCCAGTTACCAATCTCCCCAACCTCTAATAAAACAAAAAAGAAATAAGATATTAATATTGGAAAGGAAGAGACAAAGCAGTGGTTGTTTTCATATGATATGACTGTTTAGCCTAAGTCCAAGACAAGGCCACAGAGAAGCTATTGCTATGGTTTGAATGTTTGTTTCCTCCAAAATTCATGTTGAAATTTAATTGCCAATGTAACAGTTTTGGGAGGTAGGGCCTTTAAGAGGTGATCAGGCCATGAAAGCTCCACTCTTGTGGGTGGGTTTAATGTCTTAATGAAAGAGCTTTCCAGAGTGGCCTCTCTCCTTTTGCCCTTCTGCCTTTTGCCACAGGATGATGCAGCGAAAAGGCTCTCACATGATGCTAGCACCTTAATGGTGGACTTCTCAGTCTCCAGAACTCTGAACCAACACTTTTCTGTGTATGTATTTCCCAGTCTACAGTATTCTGTTGGAGTGTCACGAAACGGATAAATACAGCTATTAAACTACTAAGCAAGTTCAGTAATACATCAGACATATGACAGTCAAAACAATTTTTGTCTGTCCAATATACAAGCAATAATTAAATAGAAACTATAACAAAAAAAGATTGCCTCCTCAAAAGCAATAGAAATGTAAATATACCTAGAAATAACATTAAACCAGAAGAATGCAAAACACATGAAAAGTACAAATCTTTACTGAAGAAACATGATTATGACATGTCCTTGGATGGAAAGAATTTATTATAAAGATGACAATTTATCTCCAAAATTAATCCACAAATTGAATTCAATCCCAATTAAAACCACCACAGAATTTATCACAGAATTTGACAGCTATTTGACAATTCTGAGTCTATAGAAATCTAAAATTCATAGTGAAGAAAAAATACACTAATAATGAAGAATATTTTAAAAATAAGAACAGTTTGGCAGAACTAACACTATTAGAATTCAAAACATATTACAAAATTATAGTCATGTGTGTCTTTTCTTGTCAGAAGAAAAAAAAGAGATCAGTGGAGCAAAATCATTAATCCAGAAATGCAGCTATATAGGAACTTAGTTTATGATATTTCACGCAGAAAGAGGGGGTGTGATGGTTAATGTTGAGTGTCAACTTGATTGCATTGAAGGATGCAAAGTATTGTTCCTGAGTGTGTCTGTGAGGATGTTGCCAAAGGAGATTAACATTTGAGTCAGTGGACTGGGAAAGGCAAATCCACCCTCAATCTGAGTGGGCACAATCTAATCAGCTGCCAGCATGGCCAGAATAAAAACAGGCAGAAGAATGTGGAAGGACTAGACTGGCTGAGTCTTCTGGCCTCCATCTTTCTCCTGTGTTGGATGCTTCCTGTCCTGGAGCACTGGACTCTAAGTTCTTCAGCTTTGGGACTCAATGGTTTCCTTGCACCTCAGCTTGCAGACAGCCTATTGTGGGACCTCACCCTGTAATTATGCGAGTCAATACTCCTTAATAAACTCCCTTTTATATATATCTACCCTGTTAGTTCTGTCCTGCTAGAGAACCCTGACTAATACAGGGGGTTAGAGATGGGGGACAAAATAGTCAGTAAATGCCATTTGGAAAAACATAAGGATTCTAACCTTACCTGATGCCATACATAATACTAAAGATAGAGTAAAAAGTCAAATATAAAAACCAAAACTATAAGAGAAAACATAAGGGAATATTTGTACAGTCTTGGAATGAGGAAGGCCTTCTTGAGAAGAAAAATAAAATCCAGAATCCATAAAGTATAAGACTAATTTAGCTATATTAAAAGTTAAAACGTTATAAAAAAGACACTGCTAATAAAGTTCAAAGATATTTTACACACAGAGGGGGGAAATATGCAACAAAAGGAATGGGGGGATGGTATGAAATAAGAAGTGGGGTAAACTATGGAGGACTGCAAGGGGCATGCTTTGGAATTTCAACTTTTGTTTTTGTATGAGACGAGTCTCGCTCTGTCGCCAGGTTGGAGTGCAGTGGCTCGATCTTGGCTCACTGCAACCTCCGCCTCCCAGGTTCAAGCAATTCTCCTGCCTCAGCCTCCCAAGTAGCTGGGACTACAGGCGCATGCCACCACACCCAGCTAATTTTTGTATTTTTAGGATAAGAGATGATGACCAGGCTTATGATGGAAGTGAAGAGTAGTGGGTACATCCAATCTACATTGGAGAGATAAGTGAGGGAGTAAAGTTTACAGCCGATGGTCATAAAATGGCATGGGGCCAGGAGTGAGGCAAAGGAAAGTGTCAGGAATTACTTCAAGCTTTTTGACTTGTGTAACTGGATAGGTGGTAGATCCACGAAGTGGGACAGGAAACAATGGAATAAGCACATGCTTGGGGAAAAAAAAAAGTAAAAGGTTCAGTTTTAGACATGTTGGATTAGGATGGGTTTAAGACCTTATTGCCAATGTATCTGAGTTCCATGGGTTGTGGTTAACAGGATAACAGGAAAACAAGATAACAGTATAAAGACGTCAAAGTGTTGGCGTCTAGGAGAAAAATGAACAGATACTCTTTCTTGGCTCCAAGGAGCTTTTCCTCCCAAGAGGAAAGGATATGCCCATACCATGAGTGATAAACAGCCATCCGTGAGGCCACACAGACCCTGTTGTCCCCTCATGTGGGGACACTTCATTTGACTCCAACTGAATCTGTGAAAAGTCTTAGGACTGGTTGAGTCTGAGGATCAGAACCAGGCCACTAATATCCCAAGTTGGTGTGATCACAATAATCAAGATAGTGAGATTACAAAGAAACGTAATTTTCTTCCGCTGGTTCATCACTTCTAAATTTTCTCTAATGAATTTGTATTACTTTACTGCAAGACTAAAAAATCAGTATAGATGAATTTTTTTAAATATGTCTTACAAAGAAAGAAAAGTTGAAATACCGAAGATCACAAACGATTATTTTTCTTTTATTTTCCTTTAGCTTATAATAACACATAATATTTTAAAGACTAATCACATTTGGGAGGAAACACAAGCGTGGAGGAGGCCCTGCAAGCCATCCATGTCCCAAGGCATGTTAAGACTCCATGGAGGAGGGGAGGGACATGGGAGGAAGAGCCCCAGAAGGAACATGGAAGAGAAACCACACTAACATCGAAACCAGCGACAAGCTACAGCTGACTTCTTAGCTTAGAGTGACAGTCCTTTTTTTTTTTTTTTTTTTTTTTGAGATGGAGTGTCTCTCTGCCACCCAGGCTGGAGTGCAGTGGCGCTAACTTGACTCACTGCAGCCTCTGCCTCCTGGGTTCAAGTGATCCTCGTACATCAGCCTCTTGAGTAGCTGGGATTACAGGCCTGCATCACCACACCTGACTAATTTTTTGTATTTTTAGTAGAGATGGGGTTTCACCATGTTGGCCAGGCTGGTCTCTAACTTCTGATATCAAGTGATCTACCCTCCTCAGCCTCCCAAAGTGCTGGGATTACAGGTTTGAGCCACGGCACCCAGCCAAGGGTAATTTCTTAACAAAAATGTATTCAGAAAATTTCAAAGATGTCCTTTTTCTGTTTATCAGGATTACCCAATGCAGCTTCCAATTTGGAGTCTTTAATATTAAAACTTATCAAAGAAATTGAAATTAAACAAACTTCTTCCTTTCCACTGCCAGTTCTCTCTTATTTTCTTTTTCTTTTTTTTTTTTTCCTCTTTCTTCTTTTTCTGGCTCTGCCACCCAGGCTGGAGTGCAGTGGCATGATCTCAGCTCACTGCAATCTTCACCTCCCTGGTTCAAGCGATTCTCCTGCCTCAGCCTCCCAAATAGCTGGGATTACAGGTATGCACCACCATGCCCCACTAATTTTTTGTATTTTTAGTAGGCAGGGTTTCACCATGTTGGGCAGTCTGGTTTTGAACTCCTGACCTCAAGTGATCCACCTGTCACGGCCTCCCAAACTACTAGGATTACAGGCATGAGCCACCACACCTGGCCTCTTTCTTCTTTTTATCTTACCTTTACCTAGCAATATGGATGCTCAAAAAATATTTCTTTTTGGTTGACTCGCTGATTCCCTGGCCCTATAGGATTTGGGCAGGAACATCTTGACACTTCCTTAGGTGCAGCCAGGATTAGTCTGCCTGGTGAAGGCTGCCCAAGGCCCAGTTCTGCTAAGCTCCAAATCCTGTCTGGAAGAGGGTTTGTACCTTTCTGGACCTTCCCTGTCACTGACAAATCCCTCTCGGTGCCACTCTGAGCTGCATTTTAGAGTGTAAACAAGCAGATTATCTGACAGCTGCTTCCTGTCTGTGGGTCTCTTGTCTCATTTCCATCTCCTTCAGCCTAAAATTAAATGACATCACTAGGAAGATGTTCATCCCAAGAAAAGCCATCCACCCAGCAACACAACATGGCCCCAAATCTCAAGCTACCATTCTTGGAATCAGCATCTAATTTACACAAAAGGAGGCAAGCAGGAAGGATTGCCTTGGGGAAGGAACCACATAAGTAATTCAGGGTACCATCCTTCCCCAAAAGGGAAATTGGGCCCTCTATTACATTGAAGTTTCTCCCCAGCACCACAGAGAGCCCAACTCATGTTCAAAGTTGGGGTGGGAGACCTTAATGTTCACAACAGCATAAAATACAAACCTGGAGCTGTGTTAGCATCTCTGCTTTAATTAGAAACTGCTAGGAAGCAGCTAATTGTAAGACCATTAGAAACATCCCTTCTCTGACCATACATATAAATATAGGTATGTTTGTGAATATGTGTTTGCGGCTATAGATATAGATATAAACATAGATCAGCAAACTAAAAAACTAAGGAAGCTAGGCTCATTTGCTTTTTTTTCCCTCTAATCAAGATGCATTTTTTTGGAGTCTGCATTCAATTCCAATTAAGGGATGTTTTTATACCTTTTATAGAGGAACAACTATATTTAACACCACCATTCACTCTAAATAGTAATTGGATTTTACAAGGTATGAAGCTTTTAAAGCTACCTTGAGTCTCAAAACCTTCTCTCTGTTGCTAATGAGCCAAGTTGGCTGAGCTCAAAGTACAAGTGCACTGGCAGAGGCTACCCAGGCACCAAAGAATCCCATTGCACGTCTGCTGGTGTAGAGCAGAATCATCTGTGAACGTTTGGCTAATTTTCACAATTAACAAATAAGTAATTCCTTTAAAAAATATATATATATATGTGATTTAAGGTAATTGGCACACTGGCTTTTTAAATAATTCACAATTAGGTTTTAAACATAGCAACTAAAAAGAAAAAGGAAAAAGACATGTTTTCAGAAATATGTAATATTCTGTTGGAAAAATGTATCAGCTTTTTTTTTTTGGACGGAGTCTCACTCTGTCACCAGGCTGGAGTGCAATGGTGCGATCTCGGCTCACTGCAACCTCCACCTCCCAGGTTCAAGTGATTCTCCTGCCTTAGCCTCCCAAGTAGCTGGGACTACAGGTGCATGCCACCATGCCCAGCTAATTTTTTTTTTTTTTTGAGACAGAGTCTTGCTCTGTGGCCCAGGCTGGAGTGTAGTGGCGCGATCTCGGCTCACTACAAGCTCCACCTTCTGGGTTCACACCATTATCCTGCCTAAGCCTCCCGAGTAGCTGGGACTACAGGTGCCCGCCACCACGCCCGGCTAATTTTTTGTATTTTTAGTAGAGACGGGGTTTCACCGTGTTAGCCAGGATGGTCTCAATCTCCTGACCTCATGATCCACCCCCCTCGGCCTCCCAAAGTGCTGGGATTACAGGCTGAGCCACCACGCCCGGCCATGCCCAGCTAATTTTTGTATTTTTAGTAGAGACGGGATTTCACCATGTTGGCCAGGATGGTCTCGAACTCCTGACCTCGTGATCCACCCGCCTTGGCCTCCCAAAGTACTAGGATTACAGGTGTGAACCACCGTGCCTGACCAAAAAAAAGGACTTTTATAATATCCATTAAGATTAATCATAATGTCTTCCATCTCAGTCTGCTTTTATGGCCACAAATCAAAATTTCTCCAATGTCACAAAACAATTCTCTGTGCAAAAATTCCAATAAGCCCGAATGAAACATCAATTGTGTCAACAAGATGATTTTTTTTTTTTAATTGACCCTTCAGACATTCTATCTGGAATGGGTGAGGCTTTCTTTACTACCATCTAGCTTTCTGCTAGCACCCACACCACTTCCCTCCACATGCTAGTCAAGAGTTGATGGACAAAAATGCATCAAAAGAGGTCTGCTGGATTCTGAGAAGATGATGATGCAGTATGCACCAGAGATCTGCCACCTAGACAACAATTGCACTGGCAGAATTGTCCGATGTAACTATTTTGTAGCACTGGAGTCTATTGAAGGCTTGCAACTTTCAGGGGAAAGCTTGGATGGTAAACTCTGGTTAGTTGCAGTCAATTTCAGCTCTTAGCTCCCCAGTGGCAACCCATCCCCCCTATCATCAGTTCCGTGGTTCACATTTTCCTGAAGCAGCTGGCATGCAGCTTTCAGGTGCCAGGATTGGCAATGAGAAGCCTGTCCTCCAAAAATTGGGGATATATGTTCTGATAGCTGATTGCTGCTTCTGATCATGAAGGTGCAGACACAAAGGTGGGCAGCCGTTGTTGCACTCCCTCCCCATTGGAGCAAGTCCCTCCCCATTGTTGCAAGTCCTTCCGCATTGTTGCACTCCCCCTCATTGTTGCAAGTCCCTCCCCACTGTTGCACGTGCCTCCCCATTGTTGCAAGTCCCTCCCTATTGTGGCAGGTCCCTCCCCATTGTTGCAGGTCCCTCCCCATTTTTGCACTCCCTCCCCATTGTTGCAAGTCCCTCACCATGGTTGCAAGTCCCTCCCCATTGTTTCAAGTCCCTCTACATTGTCGCAGGTCCCTCCCCATTTTTGCACTCCCTCCCCATTATTTCAAGTCCCTCCCCATTGTTTCAAGTCCCTCCTCATTGTTGCAAGTCCCTCCCCCTCTTGCTGAAGTGACTTCCAGGGGGATTGAAAATGTTGGTGCTTTTTTTCTTCTCTTTATTTTCATCTTTTTCTACTTTGAGGAGCTAGACATTACAGACTGGGGCATTCAAAATCAATTGCATAAACAGGAGATGTTAGAAAATTACTGCACATGCCCAGGAAAAGGCATCAGCTCAGAAACGACCTGAGAGAGTGTTACGTTTACACCTGAGGCTGATTCTTGGCACAGGGATAGCCTAAAACCTTTTTAAGCAAAACAAAAGTAAAAAACAGCAAACCCTTGGGGAGGCAGAGAATCTGACTTCCAGAGTTACCACATTATTACATTCAAATTTTTCAACAACGACAAAAATCACAAGGCATACAGAGAAACAGGAAAGTATGGCCCACTAAAAGGAGAAAAACAAACCACCAGAAACTATGTCAAAGAAGAAACAGATAACAGACCTGCTAGAAAAAGACATTTAAACAAAAGACATCTTCAAGATGTTCAAAGAACTAAAAAAAAAGTAGAAAGTCCAAAAATGATGTACAAACAAAACAGAACTATTAATAAAGAGATAGGAAATCCAAAAACAAATTATAGAACTATAAAGTACCATAACTGAAATAAAAAATTCACTAGAGCGAGTCAAAAACAGATCTGAGCAGGAAGAAGTAAAAATTGGTGAAATTGAAGATAGGGCAACTGAAATTATTGAGTCTGAGAAAAAGAAAGAAAAAAGAATGAAGAAATGTGAACAGAGCCTAAAGGACCTGTAGGATGCAATAAAGCAGACCAACAAATGCATCGTAGGAGTCCCAGGGAAAAAGAAAGAGGAAATGGGGCAGAGAGATTGTTCTCTCTATTGGAATAATGGCTGAAAACCTCCCAGATTTAATGAAAGACATGCATATAAATATCCAAGAATCTCAACAAACTCCAAATAAGATGAACTCAAAAAGGCTGACACAAAGACACATCATAATTAAACTGTTAAAAGACAAAGGGATGATTTTTTTCTCTCTGCTTTCTCTCTCTTGAAAGCAGAGAGAAGAAATGATCACATATGAGGGGTCCTCAGTAAGATTAACATCGGATGTTCCATCAGAAACTTTAGAGACCAGAAGGTAGTGGGCTGATATATTAAAAGCACACACACACAAAAAAACACTGAGGAAGTTCATTACCACTAGACCTGCCCTGCAAGAAATGTTCAAGGAAGTCCTACAGATTGAAACAGAAGGATACTAGTCAGTAACTTGAAGCCTTATGAAGAAATAAAGATCTCAGCAAAGGTAAATAACATGGGCAGTTAGAAAAGCTAGTATTGTATAACAACAGTTTATAGCTCTACTTTTTGTTTTTAACATGATTTAAGGGACTAAAACATTTTTTAAAAAATAATTATTAGTCTAAAAGCTAGTATTATCGTAACTTTGGTTTGTAACTCCACATTTGTTTTCTACATAATTTAAGAGATTAATGCATGAAAACAATTATTAATTTACGTTTTTGGACACATAACATATAAAGAAGTAATTGTGTGACATTAATAAATGGAAAAGATGGGATTGGAACTACAAAGGAGCAGATTTTTTGTCTGTTATTGAAGTTGGTATAAATTCAAATTAGAATGTTTTAATTTTAGGATATTAAATGTAATCCACAATAACTACAAAGAACATAATTATAGAATATACACAAAAGAAAATTATAAGGAAATTAAAACATTTTACTAAAAAAGTCAACTAAGCATAAAAGAAGACAGTAAAGCAAGAAATGAGGGACAGAAAAAAGGTATCATGTATGTAGAAAACAAATAGCAAAATGACAGAAGTCCCTCCATATCAGTAATTACTTTAAATGTAAATGTATTAAACTCTCCAATCAAAAGACAGAGATTGCCAAAATAAATTTTTAAAACATAATCCAATTATATACTATTTACAAAAGATCCACTTTAAATAAAAAACACAATAGTTTGAAAATGAAAGGATAGAAAATGATATTCTATGAAAATAATGACCAAAAGAGACCAGGGGTAGATATACTAATGTCCAACAAAATAGACTTTAAATTTTAAAAATTCACAATAGACCAAGAAGGGCATTATACATTAACAAAAGGTTCAACACACCAGGACAATATACTAACTATAAATAGTTACACACCTAACAGACCATCAAGACATATGAAGCAAAAATTGACAGGATAGGTTGGGTGTAGTGGCTCATGCCAGCACTTTGGGGGGCCAAGGCAGGTGGATCACTTGAGGTCAGGAGTTTGAGACCAGCCTGGGCAACATGGTGAAACCCTGTCTCTACTAAAAATACAAAAATTAGCCAGGGATTGTGGTGCACACCGTGGTCCCAGCTACTCAGGAGGCTGAGACACAAGAATTACTTGAACCAGAAGGTGGAGGTTGCAGTGAGCCGAGATCATGCCACTGCACTCCAGCGTGGGCTACAGAGCAAGACTCTGTCTAAAATAATAAATAAATAAAAATGACAGGATTAAAAAGAGAAATAGACAATTTTACAATAATAATTGGACACTTCAACACCCCACTCTCAAAAATGGGTGGAACAACCTGACAGAAGATAAATAAGGAAATAGAGGACTTGGACAACACAATGAACCAGCTGGATTTACAGACATATACAGAAAATTCCACCCAACAACAACAGTATATACATTCTTCTCAAGTGCACATGGACATTCTCCAAGATAGACCATATGTTAGGCCACAAACTGAGTCTCAATAAAGCTAAAAATCTATGTATTATACACAATATTTTATTATATCACAAGATAAAATTAGAAATCAATAACAAAAGGAAAACTGGAAAATTCATTAATCTGTGGAAATTAATCAACATGCTCTTAAGCAATTGAATGATCAAAAAAGAAATCACAAGAGAAACTAGAAGCAAAAAAATATATATAGGCCAGATGTGGTGGCTCAGGCTTATAATCCTAGCACTTTGGGAGGCCAAGGCAGGAGGATCGCTTAAGCCCAGGAGTTCAAGACCAGCCTGGGCAACACAGAGAGAAACTGTCTCAAAAAAAAAATTAAATTAAAAAAATACATACATAGATATACAATTTCCATACGATTTGGCAATTCCACTTCTGGGTATGTATCCAAAAGAATTGAAAGCAGAGTCTTTAAGAGTTATTTCTTTGAGAGCAGCATTATTTACAATAGAGAAAACATGGAAGAAACCCAAGAAATGAACAGATAAGCAAAATGTGGTATTTACATGCAGTGGAATATTTTTCAGTCGTAGGAAAAAAATTCTGACACGCTACAATATGAATGAACTTTGAGAACATCATGCTAAGTAAAATAAACCACTATCAAAAGACAAATACTGTAGGACTCCACTTACATGAGGTACCCAGAAGAGTCAAATTCATAGAAACAGAAAGTAGAATGGTGGTTGCCAGGGGCAGAGAGGAGCAGGGAATGGGGTACTGTTTTTGAATGAGTATATAGTTTAAGTTTTGCAAAATGCAGAGTTTAAGACATGGATAGTGGTGATGGTTGCATAACAATGTGAATCTACTTAATTACACTGAATTGCATACTTTAAAATGGTTAAGGTCATAATTTTTTATATTGTATGTGTTTACCACAATTTTTAAAAATTTCATTGGCTGTAAGCATTGCAGCTAGAGGACATTTCTCGGAGTCTACCAAGGTCTGTTCTCTGTGAAATGTGTTGTTCAAGAGCTGTGGGGCTGTGCTACCTAGGTTTGATCCCAGCTCTGCAACTCATTAGCTGGGTGACCTTGGGTAATTTATTCAAACTCTCAGTGCCTCGGTTTTCCTATATATAAATGAAGATAATAAGAGTCCCTACCTAATAGAGTACTTTTAAGATAAAATGTTAAACTGTGTATACAGACCTAATCAGAATTCCCAACCCATACTAGATCCTCAATCACTACTATTACCATCATTGCAGAAAAACAAGCATTTTAGAAGAAACCAGTCAGGCCCCAAAACTCATAATTCTACATTCTTCTTTTGTTTTCCACTGTTTTCATGGTCTTTTTAGTGGTCTCCCTTCCTCCAGTCTCGACTCCTTCCAATCTGGTATTCACCTTCAGGCTAAGGAAAACCTTCATAATGGCAAATCTGATCATGCACCTTCTCTGTCTAAGATCGTTCAAGTGCTACTGCCATGATCCGGCCCCTGTCAGGTTCTTGAACCCTACCTCTTGCTGTTCTCCAAGGCTTCACCCACGCTGCATTTGCACTGAACTGCTTGCGGTTCCCTGAGACTGCTTTTTTGCTTCTCACACCTCAGTGCTTTGTCCACACAGCTCCCCTCACGCCTCAGGAAAGTCCTTCCATGCTTGGTCTACCTGGCAAACACCACTCATCTTTCAAAGCACAGCTTTATGGTCACTTTTCCATGAAATGTTTTCTGGCTGCCTTGGCAGTTGATCACAGGAGCTGTAATACTTGAGTGCATTACTTGTCTCGCTCTGGCAGGAGCTGATGCTTATTCCACTTCATGTGCCCAGTACCCAGCATGGGCCTGGCATATACTACAGAAATAACATGGAATGAATGGACCTACTGTGCACCAACAAAGACAAGCAGACCTAAGTCATGGTGTCTGCTCTCAAGGAACCTAATATTGAATTAAGGTTAGAGAATAATCCCAGTCAATAGTTCAGAAGGGATGCAGTTAAATGTCTCATGAGGGTGCAAATAGAGTCTCACCTTCAAAATGATGGCATGATTTGGGGAGATTTTATAAACATTAAAATAGCAGCCAGTATCTATCAAGCACATTTATTATATATATCAGGAACATGCTAATTATGTTAACATTATTATCTCAGTTAAGTCTTTTTGTTTTTTTTTTTGAGACAGAGTCTCACTCTGTCACGCAGGCCAGAGTGCAGTGGCATGATCTTGGCTCACTGCAACCTCTGCTCCTAGGTTCAAGCAATTCTCCGTGCCTCAACCTCCTGAGTAGCTGGGATTACAGGCACCTGCCCCTACACCGGGCTAATTTTTGTATTTTTTAGTAGAGATGGGGTTTTGCCATGTTGGTCAGGCTGATCTTGAACTCCTGACCTCAGGTCTGCCCCCTCAGCCTCCCAAAGTGCTGGAATTAAATCTTAATATATTAAAACATCAGTCTGAGAAGATAGAAATCAGACACTGACATTTTACATAACTGAACTTACATCAGGCAGTCCTTGGTTATTACATCCATTTTCTCTTCATGTGTATATGTGTTGATTTGTATTTATTAACCCTGTTATAGAAAGAATGCAAACAGAAAGAAAAGACTTAATGTAATCTTATATAATCTTGGATTCTACAGAGGAGCAATGGTTTTGAAAGCCAAACTTTAAAAAAATAAAATAAAACCAGAGGAAGGGTGACCTTACCTCCAAATACTTCTTGTTCACATATCAGAGGCAATTCTGGCCAACTTGAAGGAGATAGTTGTACTGTAAACTGTGGATAGGGGGAACCCAGCTATGAAGTCAGGGAAGTTTCTGCCACAAGGAAAGGGGAAAGCCCATTCTTTCTGGCCCTCTGGAATGTGGGGAAAAGAGAGATGCAACAAGAGGTGAATCAAAGATGCCAGAGCACTCATCAACTTCACTTAGGGTGAAACCTAGAGGTAGAGGAGCAAAACCTAGAGGTAGAGGAGCAGATTTTTCCAACTCTGAAGGGAATCTGGAAGTTCCGTGTGTCCCAGAGGAGAACCCAGAGGGATTGGAAGGGCATATAGATACATAGCTTTAGAGGTGAGCCAAACAGGCTGCAGAACATGGGCCTTAGGATCAAAGGAAAATGACCCAGGCCACAGTTTTCAGCATTAGGTGCTCATGCAAGATCCCAAAGTACCATATGACTTAGTCACACCTAAGCAGACACTCTGCAGGGATCCAGGAACAGGGTTAGACCAGTCACCCGGCAGGGAAACCAGTAAGGACACAGAAGACACCATAAGATCATATACTTGCACAGACTGAGATGGACCTCTCTTCTCCAGGGCCATCAGGTCTTAAAATCTCTCACTGTAGGCCCAAATCATTTGGGGACAAGCAAGGAGAGAGAAAGAAAATCTGAATGACTGAACATTTAATAAAAGAGATTTATCTGGATGGGCACGGTGGCTCACGCCTGTAATCCTAGCACTTTGGAAGGCCAAGAAGGGTGGATCATTTGAAGTCAGGAGTTCGAGATCAGTCTGACCAACATGGTGAAACCATGTCTCTACTAAAAATACAAAAAAATTAGCAGAGCACAGTGGCACATGCCTGTAGGCCTGTAGACCTAGCTACTTGGGAGGCTGGGGCAGAAGAATCGCTTGAACCCGGGAGGCAGAGGTTGCAGTGAGCTGAGATCATGCCACTGCCCTCCAGCCTGGGTGACAAAGCGAGGCACTAGGAACCAGAAAAACAAAGAACCTACATGCACAGATCTTGCATTCTGGTAGATACGACACACACATATCATAAAAAAATAAGTATGTCTTATATCAGAGGGTGATGAGTACTAAGGAGGGGGTTGAGAAGTGCAGAAGGTTGCTATTTTATGCAAAATGGACAGGAAAACCTCAATGATAAGGTGGCATATGGGCAGAGATCCAAGAATGTGAGCAGGGAGCCAGAAGGATGGCTGGGAGAAGAAAATTCTGGGTAGAGGAAACAGCAAGTGCAAAGGTCTTCTACTAAGAGTATGTTCTGGGTGTTCAGAGAAAATCAAGGAGGCCAATATATCTAGAAGAGACAGACCAAGGGGAAGAGTGGTCAAAGAAAAGCAAGGGGCCAGATCATGTAGGTCGTATGGGCTTCCATAAGAACTTCAGCTTTTGTTCTGAGAAAAATGAGAAACAAATGATGGATTTTGAACAGAAGAACAGCATGATCTGACTTATATCACAAAAGGATCACCTCTTGGCTAAGAAATAGTAATAGAGGCCGGGCACGGGGCCTCACGCCTATAATCCCAGCACTTTGGGAGGCTGAGGTGGGCAGATCACGAGGTCAGGAGATCGAGACCATCCTGGCTAACATGGTGAAACCCCGTCTCTACTACAAGTACAAAAAATTAGCCGGGCATGGTGGCGGGTGCCTGTAGTCCCAGCTACTCTGGAGGCTGAGGCAGGAGAATGGTGTGAACCCGAGAGGTGGAGCTTGCAGTGAGCGGAGATGGCGCCACTGCACTCCAGCCTGGGTGACAGAGCAAGACTCTGTCTCAGAAAAAAAGAAAGAAACAGTAATAGAAGGAAAGAAATGAAAAGAAGCCAAAGAAAGACAGACACATAGTAAATTCATAATAAGGTAATATACACATACACATACACATACATCAATAATCACAAACAATACAAATGGACTAAACTCTTTAGTTAGAAGACAAATACTCTCAAAAGGGTAAAAACATCAGCTGCATGTTCTTTATAAAACACGTTTTAAACATACAAACACAGAAAAATTTGAAAATAAAAGAAGAAACTGCTAACCAAAAGAAAATTGTCAAAATAGACTTTAAAATAGAAAGCATCACTAAAGATAAATTAAGTCATAAATGATTGAAGTTTCCATTCATCAGTAAGATATAAGAATTCTGGTGGCCTCCGTGCTTTGTAGATTAATGAAAACCTCTCTGGAGGAGAGTGCATCCATGCTAAGCCTTAGGGAACTTCACAAATGATACTTCAAGGGAAATGGTGAACACACAGTCAAAGATAACCAAAGATAAAGACCAAGATTATTGAAGAAAACGTTCAACTGTCCACTTTTCATAGAAAACAGCTAAAACTAGGAAAATAGAAAGATTGAAGCTAAAAAGATATCACTTACAAAGCAGCTAAAAATAAAAAGAACACAGAACACGAATAGAATCAAATATAGGAAGAAATCTAGCATAAGGTTAAGGCTTGAGGGACAAATTGTAATACTTATTGAGAAGCACTTTAAAAAGGCAAATGATTGGAGAAATGTACAATATTCCTGGATAGGAAGATAATAGCCCTTTGTCAGATGAGTAGGTTGCGAAAATTTTCTCCCATTTTGTAGGTTGCACTGTCAATATTAGACAGATCAACGAGACAGAAAGTTAACAAGGATACCCAGGAATTGAACTCAGCTCTGCACCAAGCGGACCTAATAGACATCTACAGAACTCTCCACCCCAAATCAACAGAATATACATTTTTTTCAGAGGCGGGTTTCGCCATGTTGGCCAGGCTGGTCTTGATCTCCTGGCCTCAAGTGATCCTCCCACCTTGGCCTCCCAAAGTGCTGGGATTACAGGTGTGAGCCACGGCGCCCAGCCCAGAAATGTTTCTATTTTTTTATTTATCTCCTCATCAAAAAAAGTTTAAAGAAAAATTGACTTCATGAAAATTTCCATAGTTTATTGTCTTTTTATTGTTCACGTTTGGCTTAATATCATTCCTTCTTTTTGTTGTCGTAAAATTTTATTTGCCTTTATTCTTCAAACTCGGGTTGAATCTTTGGTCAGTTTCATTCATTTCCCAATTCCTATTGTTTACTTTCATTATTTAATTTGAAATCTATTTCTTTCATCACTGCTTTTATAGTACCTGTGAGTCTGATATGGAGAACTCTCATTTTCACTGTTTTCTAAGATAGATAGATAGATAGATAGATGATAGATAGATAGATAGATAGATAGATAGATAGATAGATGATAGACAGATGATAGATAGATAGATAGATAGATAGATAGATAGATAGATGATAGATAGATAGATAGATAGATAGATGATAGATAGATAGATAGATGATAGATAGATAGATTAGATAGATAGATAGATAGATAGATGATAGACAGATGATAGATAGATAGATAGATGATAGATAGATAGATAGATAGATTAGATAGACAGATAGACAGATAGATGATAGATAGATAGATTAGATAGACAGATAGATAGATAGATGATAGATAGATGATGATAGATAGATAGATAGATAGATAGATTAGATAGATAGATGATAGATAGATAGATAGATAGATAGATAGATGATAGACAGATGATAGATAGATAGATAGATGATAGATAGATAGATAGATAGATAGATAGATGATAGATAGATAGATAGATAGATTAGATAGACAGATAGATAGATAGATGATAGATAGATAGATAGATGATAGATATAGATAGATAGATAGATAGATAGATAGATAGATAGATAGATAGATAGATAGGTAGATGTGTGTTTTTGTTTCGGGTTTTGTTTTTGTTTTGTAGAGACAGGGCCTCGTTTTGTTGCCGAGGCTGGTCCTGAACTCCTAGGCTCAAGCAATCCTTTCATCTTGGCTTCCCAAAATGCTGGAATTACAGGCATGAGCCACAGAGCCCAACCTATAATATCTCCAAGATATTTTAAACCACAAGTTTAAGTTGAGGGTTTTTTTTTTTAGGGGGATTTCGCTCTTTTCCCATGTGATTAAGGTTTAGGATAACAGAAAATGCACATATCATTTCTCCCATTGGAAATGTATTAAGGTTTTCTTTGTGATCTAATTACATCTCATAGTTGTTCAACGAACTCTTAACAAGGAGTATTCAACTGTTTGTAAGATACAAATTTCAGACTGGGCGCCGTGGCTCACGCCTGTAATCCCAGTACTTTGGGAGGCCGAGGAGGGTGGATCACGAGGTCAGGAGTTTGAGACCAGCCTGGACAAGATGGTGAAACACCGTCTGTACTAAAAAAAATTTAAAAAATTAGCCAGAGGCTGAGGCAAGGGAATCGAAATTTTAAAAATTAGCCAGAGGCTGAGGCAGGGGAATCGCTTGGACCCAGGAGGCGGAGCTTGCACTGAGCCGAGATCGCGCCACTGCGTTCCAGGCTGGGCGACAGAGTGAGACTCCTTTTCAAAAAAAAAAAAAAAAAGACACAAATTTCAATTTAGTCTATTTAATTAAACTTAGTAATGTTATTATCCAGATTCACTATGTTCTCTTTTTTTTGAGACGGAGTCTCGCTCTGTCGCCCAGGCTGGAGTGCAGTGGCGCGATCTCCGCTCACTGCAAGCTCCGCCTCCTGGGTTCACGCCATTCTCCTGCCTCAGCCTCCCGAGTAGCTGGGACTACAGGCGCCCGCGACCACACCCGGCTAATTTTTTGTATTTTTGAGTAGAGACGGGGTTTCACCGTGTTAGCCAGGATGGTCTCGATCTCCTGACCTCATGATCTGCCCTCCTTGGCCTCTCAAAGTTCTGGGATTACAGGCGTGAGCCACCGCGCCTGGTCCAGATTCACTATGTTCTTAATTTTGGCTGCTTAATCCTCCAGAAATGTAGAAAACTATGCTTAAGTCTTTCTCTTCTGGGCTTTAAATTTTTTTCTTCTTGTGTACCTTATATAAAAATCTTTTACTGCATATGTCAATAGCATGTTATGGATTGCGTGAATATTCCTAATCATTACGTCTGTAATGTGCCTTGTACTTTTCACAGGAGTAAAATGACCCTTCCATCACTTTTAATGCTTTTATACTTTTAATTCTTAATGATATATTAATATAGGAGTCTTTTAGTCATGATTTTTGCTTCTTTGTTTGTTGTCTGCACATATTAATTAACCCAACATGTTGGTTTCGATCTTACTGGGTTTTTTATTCGTCTTTCCTTTCTTAATAGATGTAACCTTTACAAATAACACATAATAAGATTTTGTTTGCTGGGGTTTTTTTCCCTATACTAAGGCTAATTTTATTTTACTCGAATATCTTGACCTATTTATGTTTACTGTCATGAATATGTAAAATGTATAAAATGTTCAATATTATTTATGTTCATCTTGTTTCATGCTTTTGGTTTTGGGAGAAATCTTTATTGTTTTTCATGTTTTCTTATAGTTTCACATCATGTTCTATTTATTGTGCCTTCTGTAGTGATATGAAAATTGTCAATTTTAAAAATGTATACTGGTGATTACCCTTGAGTTCTACATTAAGACTTGAAACAGGCCGGGTGTAGCGGCTCATGCCTGTAGTCCCAGCACTTTGAGAGGCCGAGGCGGGTGGATCACTTGAGGTCAGGAGTTTGAGACCAGCCTGGCCAACATGGTGAAACCCGGTCTCTACTAAAAATACAAAAATTAGCCAGGCGTGGTGGCAGTCCTCTGTAATCCCAGCTTCTTGGGAGGCTGAGGCAGGAGAATCACTTGAACCCGGGAGGCAGAGGTTGCAAAGACTTGAAACGTCTTATAGTTAAGTATTATTTCCTAGTTGATACTTTCCTACTACAGCAACCCTATTTTTTACTTATTTTGGTTCATTTCCTGGCCATCTTCAACGTCTTGTGGATAATATCCCAGAGAAAAGGTTCATGGGTATTTTACATTCTGGGCCTTTTAGTGTCTCCTAACACCCCTCCCTACCCACCAAAGAAAAAAGGTCTCATTGGTGCCTTCACTTATGAATAATTTTGGTAATACAAAATTTAGGGACTCAGATTTTTCTTTCAAAACAGTAAGTTCAAGAAGACTAGAGTCAGCCTGGATAGAAATAAATTAACTGCTATTGTGTTTTCCCTCCTGGATTGGATAACTATAGAGCAATCTATGGATATGAATATAGACACATCTTTATGAAGGTACCACACCAGATGGCCTTCGTGTTTCCTTATCTTTATTTTATTAACTGTATTTGGTACTTCTTGGGCTTCAGACAGGTTTTCTTCTAGGTCTTTATCATTATCGCTTCTCTTTCCTTTGATCTCGTCTCCTGGATTTCTGCTACTTTCAATACCACACTGTGCTTCAACACTACGCTGTGCTCCATGTCATCTTCTCTTACCATTATCTTTTTTTTTTTTTTTTTTTTTTTTGAGACGGAGTCTCGCTCTGTTACCCAGGCTGGAGTACAATGACGTGATCTCAGTTCACTGCAACCTCTGCCTCCTGGGTTCAAGCAATTCTCCTGCCTGAGCCTCCCAAGTAGCTGGGATTACACGCGGCTGCCACCACGTCCAGCTAATTTTTGTGTTTTTAGTAGAGATGGGGCTTCACCATGTTGGCCAGGCTGGTCTCAAACTCCTGACCTCAGGTGATCCACATGCCTCAGCCTCCCAAAGTGCTGGGATTACAGGCATGAGCCACCACGCCTGGCCAACCATCATCGTTTTTTTGTTTGTTTGTTTGTTTGTTTGTACGTTTCTTCCAAACATTGGGAGCCTTTCTTAATTTGATTTAACATGAGGAGTTTTCTAATAGTTTTAGCCATAGAAACAATTTCCAACAAAATCTGATGCCCAAATTATAAAGAATTATTTAAAAAAAAAAAAGATCAAAAATAAGCTGCTGTGGTTGTGGTTGAAGTGGGGCTAAGGAGCCCTTGGCCCACTCCCTAAAACCCCTTCACCCCCTACCCCAGCCTCTGAGACCCTATCAGGTGGCTCAAAGTTGCTCAGTTTGAAAACCACTGCATTTCTGATTAAATTTTCTGCAGGGTTAACTTGCTTTTTTACTACTTCTAATGTTGATTTTGCTTCTATGATTTCATTGTTAATACCAAATACTGTTTTGTGTATTAGACTCATTCCTCACTTCCTAAAGTTGTGTATCTAATTCCTGTATACACCTGTAACTTTAAAAAGCTTAGACCCTACCTATAATTGGCAACAGAACCAAATACTTTCAGAGAAGTAAGATTTATTAACATTTGGAGAAATTTTAACAGCACATTTGGCATTCATTGATGGTATGTCTCCTCGAAAAGCCAGAGTAGTAAAAAAGGAATCTGTTTAACAATTTTCTATTCATGAAAAGAGGCTAAATGTACATTTTAAAATAAATTTTGAACTACTAAAAACAACTGTCCAAAGGTGGGAGGATTACAGGATGTAGAATTAGCCCTGGTAACTACATAAATTAAAAAGGAATGCGATGTGCTATATATTTGTTGTTAAGTTTTTGCTTCCAGATCCTTTATCAACCATTTAAAAAGTCATTAAATTTTAGTTTCCTTAAAAGCTTTCCTTATCACAGTAATCTCCCTTTTCATCAAAGTCTATTGTGTTTTCATCTCATCCTTGCCTTCCTGAAGTTTATTGAGCTCAAATTAGATGTTTTCTAAAATTTTCTGCTCTTTCCTAATAATAAATTTTTTCCACGGGACGCTATTTCTCTGCCTCTCTGGTTTTATGTTTTCTCTCTTCCACGTTCAATCCTTTGATCGGGGAGAGATCTGTTTTGATATTTGCTCATAAAAGCATGTGTGGTTTTGCTTTGGTCCCCGTGCCTGTCTCTCTGCCTCCTGTTATAAACCAAATGTCTCTGCCCATTCTGAGACAACTTTCCCATGATTGCAACTTACTTAACCTACAGAAGGGTCTCCAAGTCATCTCTCTGGTCTGAAGCAGTGTATATTTCCTTGTCAAAAACATTGAATGAGAAACTTAGTCTCCTATTTGTACTAACCCCTGTTTATTCAGTTGCCAAATTCTCATCTCTTCATTAGCATTATTGGGAATTGTAGCCCAGGAGTAGGTGAAGAGAGAGATGGAAAGAGGGAGAAAGAAAGAGAGAAAGAGAGAGACTCTATAATGGGGAAAGAATTTCCTATGACCTCTTTTTCCCTACATGGCCTTATTTTGTTCCTTGAGGCTTCTTCTAAGTTCTGCAGAGTAGAAATTTCTCCTGGCTTCCAGTAAGTTATTAAGTAATACTTCTGGCTTCCAACTCTTGGAAATTTGAATACCTTTCTATATTTTCATAATTATGTCAGTGGGAAGGTGGGAGGGGTAAATGGGAAGTCTCTAGTATCCTGCCATCTTAACCCAGAAACTAGTGTGGTAATTCAAATACGTCAGGCCACTGATCAAACCTGCGATCTTCTCTGAAATTTTGGAATGATTGGTAGTATTGAGACTGAAATCTGTGAACATGTACAAAAGGGAAATGTTCAACCCTAGGCAACCCTTGAAAGTGAAGAAGGCAGTGGAGGACTTGTGTGTATGCATATGTGTGTGCCCGAGCATAATGACGTGGACATGTCCGTGTCCATTTATATACACGATGCAGAGGTGGTAAAAAAGAAGGCAAGGGGTGAATAAGTAAGAAATTTAATAACATTTAAAATCAGTTTGTATACTAACTTCTGGAGTGTTCTTTGGGGAAACACTTGAAGGTCATTAATTTTCCTTTCCTCTGGACTCCAATCTACTTGGTGCATAGAATTGCGAGGTGCTTTGGTGGTGAGCCACTCAGCATCTACTCACCTCTCTCCCATCTTCACAGCACCCAATTTTTGTTTAAATCCTCCAACTCCCTCACAGAGCCCTTGTGCTTTGAGGAACATTGACCTAACACTAGTGCCCCAGGTGGATCCTGATTGGTCTAATCCAATCAGGGTCATCCCATCTCCCTACCACAGGGGTTAATCAGGTAATTGGCCTAAGCCAATTAGCGCCTGGCTATCCCCAGCCTCAGGGACTGATCTTCATAACCTTGGCATAGGCCAATGTTTCTTTTAAAACACACATACACACACACACACACACACACACACAAAGGAAAAGATAGGCAAATTGAACTTCATTAAATGAAGACTATTTATCAAGACACTATTAAGAGAGTGAAAGGCAAGCGGCTGAGTGGGAGAAGAGGATTTTCATGCAGCACGTATAAAGAACTCCTACATATCAATCGTTAAAAAGAGAGACAACATGTTCAACCCTAGGCAACGGTCTTGAACAGGAACTTCACAAAAGAGCATATCCAAATGGCCAAAATCCATGAAAAGTTTCTCTACATTATTAGTCATCAGAGAAATGCATGTTAAGAACACAATGAGATATCTCTATACATTTGCTAGATAATGTTTAAAAATTTCATGTAACAATACCACTTATAGACAAAGATGTTGGGCAAATGGAACTTTCATAGACACCTGGTAGAAGTAGAAAGTGATACAGCCACTTCAGAAAACTATTCCAGTATGTACTAAAGCTACAGGTATGCCTACCCTATGACCCATCAGTTCTATTCCTATACACATATCCAAAGAAATCGCATACATATATACACCAAAATACATTATAAGAATATTCCTAGTATCATTATTTTAATAGCCAAAATTGGGAACAATCCAAATGTCCATCAATAGTGGAAAAGGCATCTGGGGTGTTGGTAATATTTTATTTATTAATCTGGGTAGTGTTTATGCAAGTACTTGCCCACATTGATCTAAAAAGTGGAAGGATTTCAAACTCAAGTATATCTGACTTCAAAGTCCTGTCAATTACAGTATTTTAATAAATGTGAGTATGTGGTGGTGATGAGGTCGACTTTAAAATGTGTATGAATTGAAACATGTTCCAATTACGTCTACTTTTATCATCCTTTTAGTGACCAAAATTATATAACCATGACTAAGAAACTACTGCCACCTAGTGGCACCCTTCCCTAATTGCAGGATAAAGTATTGTGAGCGTGACTCAACTTCAAGCGTGTACAGTCAACTTAAAATAGCATGATGACAACAAAAACTTCTGTTAGATTTCCCCACACCCACCCAATATTTGTTTCCCAGGAAATTACTTATGGAAATCAATCACTTCTTACTCAGATAGCTTCATCCGAGTAATGTAAACATTTTATCTTTATCCTATTCTTATTTTTATATATAAAAATAGTTAAAATGATAACCTGCCAATCATTGAGCAGTTACTACATGTCAGACATTGCATTAATACCTTTGCATGGATTATGTCATTTAGTTGTCATAACAATTCTCTAAGGAGTCTACTACTATTACACCCATTTTAGAGATGAATAGACTTAGATATGTTGAGGTTTCCCAATGTCAACATAGCTAAGTGATCAAGTTGGAATTTTAATCCAGATCTGCAGGATTTCAACCCTCTTGCTCTTCTATCTTCCAAGCATCCAAGTTGGATATTTTTTCTTCATAGTAGGGAATCCAGAAATGTGAGTTCCAGTGCTAGAGGTGACAAGAACTCACTGTGGACCATGAGCAATTCACTTTACTTGTCAGAGACTCAATTTTCTTATCTGTAAATTAAAAATCTTGCCCAGGTGATCTCTGAGCCTCCTTCCCACACCATCACCTAATAGTTCCTGATCACAGAAGAAAGGTATTAATCTAAGCCACGGGCAATATGTTTTTGTGGTTTGGTGCAACTATTTTTAGACCATCACAGAATAAGAGCTCATTTCATGGAGCCAGTCACAAATTTCCCACAATCTTTGGGGGAAATCCAAGCCTGAGCGATTCTGGTGCTTAATGAGATGATGTAATGCAGGAAAATATATAGCTGGAAGAAAATTTTATTGGTGTGAGTAAATGTGCATTTTCAAGTGAATTACAAGACCTTAAGAAGTAAATGTATATGCCCCAGGGGAGAAATCACCTAAGACTTTAAAACAGAGCACGTAGTGTTCATTTGTAGGCATTCTAAGAACCTTTGCAGATGTGACGGAAAAGGAAAAATTGTGCAGAACCTTTAACCCTAGAAAGAAAAACAAATGACCTCAGAAAAATATCTTCAATTAAGTAAATTGCGGATACCCCATGACAGGTGCAATTGTCAGATAAAGGGGCTTTATAATGCAACATGAGCTAACATATTCATTCAGGAGAGGTGTACTTAACGTAAATCTGCTAACGGGAAACCTACAGGATTAGCAACTTTAAAGAATAATGCATGAAACTAGTCTGGCATTCAAATAATGAAGCATGCACTCTCTAACATGCCTATTTTTCACACACACAAAAAGGCATGTTGGCTGATGCAAACACAAGAAGTAACATTCTGAGTCATGTAAATTTCTTGAAGTTTTTCTAAACTGCCACATACCTATAATATATTTGGCATATACATCCTAGCAAATTCCAATCCTGTAATGTCCATTTCAGAGTTCACAATTTTGACAGACTGTTAGTGACTGGGAAATTTGGGGCTTTTCCCTCTATTATTTCAATAGCTAACTTTAAGTAGATATAATAAATAAGGTAAAACATTGCACAATGAGAAAGATGCCCCAGAGAGTTGCCTTTTTGTCCTGTTTTACCTGTTTTATCTCTGCAAAGGCACTCCTGGTATTTTTCAACCACAAAACAAGGATTTATCAGTGTATAAGCTAAGAATCAATTCAGACAAGTCCATCTTAGGAAATACCACTCATGGATGCTTTCAAAATCAATAGAGCATTGCAAGGAATCAAGGGCTGCACCATAAACTTGACAGGACTAAGGCAAATAACACATCTCCGTGCTGCAGTTACCATGCTAAAACAATCTGGCTCACAGCATGCAAGTGGCCACTGTGTACACACTTACAGACTAGAACGCTGAAGCACAGTAGGACAGCTAAACTGTGCCTGCCTCCAACAGACCAAACTGTTGGCGCCTCCAAGTGTGACCTGAGGGCTACTCTGCAGAATGCTCCTCTGATCATTTCAGTCTTGCTGCTGCTGTTCACACCCAGCCCAATGGCAAACACCATCTCCAGGTGTCATCTGGCTCCCCATACTGCTATGCCCCTCAGTACTTGCTCTAACTGTAGAGGGTTTATCTCTCCCTTGCTCAGCAGAGATCATAAATCTATGGGAATGATACAATAAGGATAGACCTTCAGGATATCTAGCCTTCTCTCTTTCCGTCAGTTCAAGCCAACAAAAATGTACGCAACTAGCATAGTGCCTGACACAGAACAGAGTCTCAAAAATTATGTATTGTATCTATGGATTTGCAAATTGTTTACATTTACAAGATGAGCAAGACCTATCTTATGCTTTCAGTTAAGGGGACGGGACATGTTAAGAGTAACTATAATTGAAGAATAAGAAACCACAGCCATTCAGGGAGGCCCATGGAATGAGGTGGCATTTGAGGTAGACCCTACAGGATGGATGGCAAAGTATAACAGAGAGATAAGAAAATGCTTCCTCTTTCTTTAGAATCTTTCTCTTCTAGTTTCCTTTCATTCTTCTGAGAATTTCAGCCTCTTTGCTTAAGTTTTATCTCCATTCTCCAAATAGACAGGCTCATAAACAATCCCGACTGAGTGCTTGTGGGTTGGATAGATGAGTGGACAGATGGATGCAAAGTGCTCCCTGCTTAAGTTTCGCAATAGCTCCCTATTGTCTACCATATTGCATTTAAGCTAATCTTCATTGACCTAATTAACCAAACCCTAGTCACAGTTTCATCTTCACTGTGGTCTAGCACATTTCCTAAACATCTTGCAGAAATCTTTGCTGTACCCCATCTTTTGATTTGCCTACTGAATTCTTCTGCTGTACAACGGCCTGTTTACTTTTTCAATCTCTTCATCCTCCAAAGTTAAGTTCAAGTTTTGCTTCTTCCAGGAAGTCATTTTGGCCATAGTAATCCACAGGGATTCCTCCTTTCTCTGAATTTCTGCAGGACTTGCAATGGACACCACACAATCTGTTCCTAAAACATAATGCCCAGAATCTCCTCTGACTGTTTCAAATGACATCAGATTGTTCTGTAAGTAATTTCTCTTCGTGCACAAGAAACATTTTGCATTTATGATGTATCCTTTCCTAGACTTTGCATAGATCTTGACTTACAAACTGCTGAGCAAGGCACAGTGGGGAGAGAGGGAGAGAATGGATGGATTCTGCGCTAGTTTGAAGCCCGGATCCCTCACATACATGTCATTATTTTCTTTGAGACACTACTTCCTCATCTGAAAAAAAAAAATGAGATCAAGATACTTCTGTTGCAAACATGGTATGACAATCAAATGAGACAACCTATGTGAATGCACTTAATATGGCATTTAGCAAATTTGAGTCATTCAACAAATGACTGAGTCCCTCTTCTATTAGAACTCTAAGATGTAGAGGTGGGTTTCAGGTAAGGCAAAATAGCCTGCTTTCTCCAAGGGTTAATGTTACCAAATTCTGAAACTAATTGTCTGGTATTTAAATAATTCTTTTGAAGACAACTGAAAAAGTCAAGCCTTAAACTTGAAATCTGTTTTGCAAGGTCAGCCCTCATTCTAGAAAAACAAAACAAAACCCTGTAATCCAGGAGAGAACAGGATGGTGTTCTGTGCAGGCAATATAAATGTGCCACAAGTCCACAGAGTCAAGGATTTATCAAAACAATGCAGTTCTGCTACCAGCCAAGTTCCTGACAGCTACGTTGTAACTCTATAATTATCTATGAAATGCCTGCAGATCATAATGGTGCTTCATTCTTTTCTGTGTCAATGGCAGCCTTTCCCTGCCATTGGGGCCCTTCTCTTGCCGCAGACATGAGCAGCCACTCAAGACAATGCGCTCAACTTTGGGGTCCTCAATAAGAAGAGAACCCACACACACAGTGGCATCTTTCACTGGCCCTGTTTACAAACCCCTGTGGCAGAAATCTAAACTTGCTTAAGCAAAATAATAACAATAATAAGGCCAGGCGAGGTGGCTCACACCTGTAATCCTAGAACTTTGGGAGGCTGGGAGGCCAAGGCGGGCAGATTGCTCGAGCTCAGGAGTTCAAAACTAGCCTGGGCAATACGGTGAAACCCCTTCTCTAGTAAAATAAAAAAGAAATTAGCTGGGCATGGTGGCACGCACCTGTAATCCCAGCTACTCGGGAGGCTGAGGAATGAGAATTGCTTAAACCCCAGGAGGCAGAGGTTGCAGTGAGCCGAGATCGCACTACTGCACTACAGCTTGGGCGACAGAGCAAGACTCCATCACTACAATAATAATGGTAATAATAATAATAATAGGTGATGAGAGGGAATTGTTTTTATCCATGAAGTTGGGAAAGGCCAGGCAGAAAGTATCCCTGCACTTAGTCCACACTTCTGGATTCTGTTTCTCTCTGTGCACTGATTTTTTTCTCCTTCTATACATGGGCTTCCTCCTAGGACTTCCTCCAGTTATCCTCTTACTTCTTTTTTTTCCTTTGTAGTCATATTTCTTGAAATCATAGTCTACACAAGACAGCCCCATGTACTACTCCTCTCTCACTCTCTCCTCAAACTATCCCGGGCTCCTTTCTGCCCTACTGCTTTATTCTGAATCTGCTCTCATGCCAGCTATCAATAATCTCCTAAGTGTCACTTTGGCCATACTTTGAATCCTACTGGGTTTTTCTTGCATTTCCTCTTATTGGCTCTCTCTTTTTTTTTAATGTTTTTTGTTTTTTTTTTTTGACAGAGTCTTGCCCTGTCACCCAGGCTGGAGTGCAGTGGCACAATCTCAGCGCACTGCAACCTCTGCCTCCCTGGTTCAAGCAATTCTCCTGCCTCAGCCTCCCGAGTAGCTGAGATTACAAGCACCCACCACCAAGCCTGGCCTTTTTTGTTTTTCTTTAGTAGAGACAGGGTTTTGCCTTGTTGGCCAGGCTGGTCTCAAACTCCTGACCTCAAGTGATTCGCCTGCCTCGGCCTCCCAAAGTGCTGGCATTACAGGCCCGAGCCACCACTCCCAGCCTTTTTATTCACTTTTATATTTTTAAAATTATCTGCAACTTACATGTATGACTTTTTAAATTTTATTTGTAATTGACAAATAATGCTTGTAAATATTTACAATGTGTCTGTGTATCATTCTCTCTGGTCTCTTTCTGGCAGCCCCTTTTCAGGGTCCTTTACTAGCTCTCTTCCTCTACCCATCTCTTAAATGTTGTTATTCCCCAAGGTTCTGAGATAGGAGGTGGAACTCGACTCAGGGCCACTTGAACTCTCATTTCCAGTTGTCCTCAGAATAAAGTGTTAAGTTTTCTTATCTGCCCCATGCATGCCTCACCAGCCTCATCCTCCTCCCCTGCAGTTTCAGGATCTGGCCTCACCAACTCTATGGAGTTGCTCAAATGTTGATACCTCTCTCCCACCTCTGCACCTTGACCTGGGCTGTTTCCCTTTATAAAGTGCTTTCCCCTTTGTTCACCTAGAGGAATCCTACTCATTCTTCCAGGCTCAATTTAGCCATTGTGTTAGTTTCCTGGGCTGCTGTAACAAAGTATCTCTCGCTGGGTGGCTTAAACAAGAGAAATTTATTGCCTCTTGCTCAGCTCTGGAGGCTAGAAGTCTGCAATCCAGGTGTCAGCAGGATGTTTTCTTCTGAGGGCTGTGGGGGTTGTGGGGAGTGTTCCATGCCTCTCTCCCAGCTTCTGGTAGCCTCACGTGTTTTTTTGGCTTATAGATGGTGCTCCCTTTGTGTATTCAAAGCATCTTCACTCTATGTGCATCTCTCTCTGGGTCCAAAATCCCTGCTTTTTTTTTTTTTTTTGAGACGGAGTCTCGCTCTGTCGCCCAGGCTGGAGTGTAGTGGTGTGATTTCGGCTCACTGCAAGCTCGGCCTCCCGGGTTCATGCCATTCTCCTGCCTCAGCCTCCCGAGTAGCTGTAGCTGGGACTACAGGCACCCGCCACCACAACCGGCTAATTTTTTTGTATTTTTAGTAGAGACGGGGTTTCACCATGTTTTAGCCAGGATGGTCTCAATCTCCTGACGTAGTGATCTGCTGGCCTCAGCCTCCCAAAGTGCTGGGATTACAGGCGTGAGCCACCGCACCTGGCCAAATTCCCTGCATTTTTTAAGGCCACTAGTTATATTGAATCAGAACCCACTCTAATGAGCTCATCTTAACATGATCATCATCTGCAAAGACCGTATTTCCATATAAGGTCGCATTCATAGGTACTCGTGGTTAGGACTTTAATGTCTTTTAGAGGAGACACCATTCAAACCATAGCAGCTAATATCATATCTAATGCTTTTTCTTTTTATTTACAGTGACATCCCACTTCCACACGTAGACTTAGGAAGTCTTCCTCCCATAATTAACAAGGCAAAACTAAGAAGACCAGAGCTCAGGGAGACAATCCAGCCCTGCTAGCTATTTGTTCTTGCAGGGAAACAACTACTCTTTTGATGGCTTCCCAGGCCAAGATCCAAGGGATAGAAGGAAGAGCCAAAGGTCACCTCAAAGTTAGGAGTCTGATGGAGCTCTTAACCCCACATTATGCCATGATGAAGAAAAGCTGTGTCCCTGGGGTGAGAGTGAGCCACAGGTAAACTGGATTCCCTGCCCCCAAACCAGCACTGCAGTTCAGTTGCTTTGGTGCCCAGCAGTAAAGGGAGGGAAGAAAAGTAAAGGGGTAAAATCTATTTCTGAAGGTAGTGAACTAACATCAGCCCTTATGAGGCAGGAGAATAGGTCCGGAGGCGGGGAACCTAAGGCCATTTCATGCTGAATTCCTAGAACTAAGTTGACAGGAAAACCCTAACTTTCCACACCTAAGTAACAAAAGGACCAGAGACTACTCCCTTTGCAAAAGCCCACCTTTTCTGCAGGGCAGATGGGAGATTGAAAGTTCCTCTGATTGGTTGAATTTGCAACCAATAAGACGTTTGCATAGGAGTGTAACTTTGTAACTTCACTTCAGCCTCTGATTGCAGGCCAAGCCTTCATTTGCATAGAAGTGCAACTTAATAACTTCAGTTTAGCCTCTGATTGGTTGCTTTCCACAACCAATCAGCCGTTTGCGTAGGAGTGTGACCTTTGCAACTTCCCCTTTGTAACTTCACTTAAAGTGCAGGCCACCACTTCATTTATAGTAGTTGAACACCAAGTGGCCAATGGGAAACCTCTAGGAGGTATTTGGACCTGAAAAGATTCTGTAACTGGGGCCCTTGCAACGCTGCTCAGGCCGCTCCCACACTGTGGAGTGTACTTCCATTTTCAATAAATCTCTGCTTTTGTTGCTTCATTCTTTCCTTGTTTTACTTGTGCGTTTTGTCCATTTCTTTGTTCAAAACACCAAGAACCTGGACACCCTCCACTGGTAACACTTACACAGAATCATCGCCGAAGTTCTCGTCATCAGGGTAGTCTCAATGCCTCATTCTCTCTCTCTTCCTCTCATATTGAGCCATTGAAGCTTAATCTGAAAGTACCTACGCACCCAAGGAAAATACAGGGACAAAAATGAACAGTGGCAAAAACATACAGCATCTTCAGAACAAAAACCAATTTAAATCAAAACCATGTAATATTAACACAGGGAAGAAAGGAGAATGAGTAGAAATCTTAGGTTTTTGGCTTGCTGCTTTTAAAATTCACATTCTAATAGTGTATTGTTTCAGTTATTAGAATGATATATAATAAAAATTCTCCATTCTTCTGATATCTGATTAAATTATTTCACTTCCTTCATTTTTTCTTTTTCTTTTTCCTTTTTTTTTTTTTTTACTATTTGGGCTTTTGTTGGCAGGAGGTATTGTGACATTCTTGGAGAAAATTTTACTGCTTGGAATCCAGTGATTCTGAAAACATAAAGAAGCACCAATGTTTTCATAATGTCACAGTCAAAACAATTCTCAGGCGATGAGTTCTACCACCAAGCAGGCAGCCTCTGCATCCATGGCCTCAGGAAGCTGGAAACCTCCTTCAGGAAGTTTGAAATCTCCTTCTTCACCTCTACTTTACAGAACAATGTCAGCCTCCCTGTTAGAAAGCAGGTGGTAAGTGAGATAACCGGACAGCTGTCAAATAAAGTGAGGCATTTCGGACCTTGAAGGGGCCTTAGAAATCAATTTTCTGTAAAAGCTTAAGCAAGTCCTTTTGTAGGACATATGTGGTGGCTATTGAGCTGTTTCTGGCGCAACAGAGGCCCAGGTAGATGAAGCCAGGGTGGACAGCTCATAGAACAGCTTAGAAAGTAGAGGCACTGGCCAGGCGTGGTGGCTCACGCCTGTAATCCCAGCACTTTGGGAGGCCAAGGCGGGTGGATCACATGAGGTCAGGAGTTCGAGACCAGCCTGGCCAACGTGGCAAAACCCTGTCTCTACTAAAAAAATACAAAAATTAGCTGGGCACGGTGGCAGGCACCTGTAATCCCCGCTACTCAGGAGGCCAAGGCAGGAGAATCACTTGAACGTGGACAGGCAGAGGTTGCAGTGAGCCGAGATTGTGCCACTGCACTCCAGCCTGGGAGACAGAGTAAGACTCCGTCTCAAAAAAAAGGAAGGAGGGGCATTGCCCGAAGACTTTGGTCCAAGCCACGGACAAGTTTTCAGGTAGTTCTCAAGCTCCAGAATCCCTTTATCACTGTTGCTGCAAGTTGGAGCAGAGCCCTGTGCACCTAGCAGGAGGGACAACGATCAAGGAGATAAGCCTCCCCCAGGGAAGGCACAGCCAGGGTAAGTGATTTGCATAGCAGTGGTTGAAGAAGCAGAAGAGCATCCCAAGATTCTTTAAAGTTCAGGTGTACACAGATCTAGAAGTAGCATATATGAAACAAAATAGATAACAGTTATAAAAATATAGCTGGTAAAGGCTTGGTAAATGAAATGAAATTTGAGCTATCTCAGATGAAAAGACTGAAAACTGGTTTTACCATGCAGGTACAAGGAAGTGCCCATTCTCAAACAGGCCATTGTAGCATGTGGCAGTGGGTAATGTGTTAAAGAGAATGCATGAATGAATCGGAGCCAGAATGATTCAAAACGATGGGAAACCAAAAGGCCCGAGAGAGAGCCATTTCCCTTAGCCACACCTAGTTAAACTTGCCCACAGCTCCCTAGTGAAGTTCTTAGCTAGTAACATCAGACCCACCAGTGCAGGAAGTGCAACTTACTGAAGATAGGTCGGGCGCGGTGACTCACACCTGTAATCCAAACACTTTGAGAGGCCGAGGTGGGGGGATCACCTGAGATCAGGAGTTTGAGACCAGCCTGGCCAACGTGGTGAAACCCCGTGTCTACTAAAAATACAAAAATATTAGCCAGGGGTGGTGGCGTGAGCCTGTAATCCCAGCTACTTAGGAAGCTGAAGCAGGAAAATCCCTTGAACCTGGGAGGCGGCGGTTGCAGTGGGCCGAGATAGCGCCACTGCACTTCAGCCTGAGCGACAGAGTGGGACTCTGTCTCAAAAAAAAAAAGATAAAGAAACTTATTGAAAATAATTACCTTCAGTTGACCTCTTAAGGAATGGTACAGAGTTCCCTTAGAATAAAATGGGTTCACATATGCTCTTCCTCTAGTTGTCCTTTGTTAAGGAGGCCCTAGCGTACGGTGAGAACAGTACCTCTTCTGGATAACAGGCAGAGCCATTGCTGGCCAGTGGGACAGACCAGTTAAGCACATCCTTCCCCAAACTATGCCTATTCCTTCCTGGGTGTCTACGCTGGTCACTTTCGCCCCTCTGGGCTTCAGAGTCCTCATTTATGTAACAAATTAGTTGGGCAACATTATTATTTTAGTTCCTTTTAGCATCTTAATTATACTAGTTTTCTATTACTTCTATAACAAATTCTCATAAATGTGGTGACTTAAAGCAACACAAATTTGTTCTCTTTCAGTTCTGTAGGTCAGAAATCTGAAATGGGTCTTGCTGTGCTCAAATTAACTCGTGGGCAGGGCTGTGTTCCTTCTGGAGGCTCTGGGGGAGAATAGGTTTCCTTGCCTTTTTCAGCAGAAGCTGGAAAATGAGAGGAAAATGAGCTGGAAAATGAGAGGCTGCTCATTTCCTTGGCTCTTCTTCCTTCTTCCAGCAATGCCAGGGTGAGCCCTTGTCCCACTGTCATCGCTCTGCTTCTGTCTCTCTCGAGGTTTTTTCCAATTCTGTGGACTCTTAAAATTCCACTGGGGCCACCCAAATAATCTATGAGAATTTCCCTATCTTAAAGTCCACTGATTAGCAACCTTAATTCCATAATTCCATCTGCAACCTTAATTCCTCTTGTGATTTAACCTAACACATTAACAGATTCTGGAGATTAGTACACAGACATCTTTAGGGGGCCATCATTCTACTTGCCACGTCAGTAACACCAACCTCTTTTTCTATAATAATCAGCTTTCACTCCTATCACTAACCTTAACTTCCCTAGGGCCCAAAGGGTGAGTGTCATTTAAATAAAGAAGAAATAAATTGGCTTATGAACCACCTGCTATTGGGAAGGTGAAAAAGAAGACACTGACATGTATTGAGCATCTAATATATATCAGCTACTGTGTTACATGCTTCATCTACAGAAACTACCTGTTACACACAGAACCCTGCAAGACAATCATTGGGACCACCATTTTTAGGAGAAAACTAAGATTCAGACAGTTTAATTAAAACGTCCAGGCCAGGCGTGGTGGGTCACACCTGTAATCCCAGCACTTTGGGTGGCCGAGGTGGGTGGATTACTTGAGGTCAGGAGTTCGACACCAGCCTGGCCAACATGGTGAAACCCCATCTCTACTAAAAATACAAAAATAAAAATAAATAAATAAATAAATAAATAATAAAATGGCCAGTAAGTGGTAGAGTCAGAATCAAAATCATAAGCCTCAGAACAGCTTCAGAGTTTACGGTCTTTTTAATACATTAGTCCTTTGACAGTCCCTTGGTCTATGTGTTCATGATGACTTTCCAAAACGCAAATGTAAGAACAATGTAGCTGAATATACTCAATTCAAAAAGGTTGTCTTTTATTTGGAGTTTTTTTCCTTCCTAGTTTTTTTGGTTTCAAAGCTATTTTTAGTTGAAGGAATGCTGGGGGTGGAAAAAGAAGATTGTTGGAGTCATACCGACCCAGACTTGAATATCAGCACTGCTGCTTCCTGCCTGTGTAACTGCAGAGCCTAGAGCCTCTGTTTGCTTATCTATAAAATGAGGATAATGAGGCCTATCTCATAAAGCTGTTTTGAAGATTGAGATAATGTGCAGTGCCTGACAGGGTGCCTAATCCACTGTTGATGTTCATTCTCTCACTCCACCGTCTTTGCAACGCCCACCAATCACTTGGCTCCATCCATCACTTGCATGTAAATGAATCCTGCATCCACATTGTCAGGCCTTTCCTCTTCCTGGTCCTGGCCTGCTAAGCACCTCCACCCCCATCCCTTGCCAGTGTCTCAGGCTCAGCATATCCAAAGCTGAACCCTCCCACCCCAAAACCTCTTTCACTCCTGTTTCCTTTGTTTCTGTTAATGGCACACCCATTGGCCCTGTCACCCAAGCCAATAACTTGAGAGTCGTTTTTGATTCGCTTTTCCTGTACAACTGATGGGCTAACATAGCCAACAGTCTCACCCTCCCAATTCTCACCGCCACTCTCCCACGCTGGTTCTTAGATCCCACACAGGGACCACACTCACTCCCGATGACTTCACCTCCAGCATCTCTGCCCTGGATTGCTTTTTGAGAAGTAACATCACATCCCTGTCCAGAAGGCTTTAGTCATTTCCAAAGGCCTCTAAGATCACATCCAGACTCCTTAGCCTACTTCTCAAAACCCTCTGCAACCTCACACCACCGTTCCTGTTTTACCATCTTTCTCCTACCATCCCGTGATACACTCTAAACTCCAGCCAAATTATCAAAGACCCACTTTCTACCTTACTCTCCCCCAAGGAGGCCTAGCCCCATGCTTTTGCATATACTCTTTTTTTTCCACCAGATTTCCTGATGTCTATTTTTTAATGGGGTACCTGTGATATTTCAGTACACATAAACGGCATGTAATGATCAAACCATGATAATTGAGATATCTATCACATCAAATATTTATCATTTCTTTATGTTGGGAACATTCAAAAATCCTCTCTTCTATCTATTTTAAAGTACACAATAAATTGCTGCTAACTGCAGCCAACCCCACAGCACGTGGGAATTTATTCCTCATATCTAACTGTAATTTTATACCCATTAACCAACCTCTCCCTGTCTCCCCTCCCCCATACTCCTCTCAGTCTCTGGCAACTACTATTCTACTCTCTATTTCTGTAAGTTTAGCTTTTTTAGTGCCCACATATGAAAAATTGCCCAATATCTTGATGAGACCTCCCCAGGAGGATCCCCTCCCAAAGCCCTAACACTCTCCAAGCAAATGCCAGCTTGTTAGAGCTCGACTGAGCCAAGATTCTGCTCTTTTTAGTAGTCGTGTAGTCATGTCTATAGGTCTTAAATATAAAGCTGGCTAAGTATGATACATTACTTCAAATTTAGTCCTCAATGCTTTGTTTGAAATATAAGTAGGTAAGCTGGCTTTCAGTTATATACTCAGAAAGAACAGGTGCATCACTTATGTCCTGGCAACCAAGCTTCACCATACCTGGCCCGTGTCAATAAGAGTTAGGACTGCACCCACTTACTCTGTAAATCAGGGGGCCCAGTG
Source organism: Symphalangus syndactylus (assembly GCF_028878055.3). NCBI lineage: Eukaryota > Metazoa > Chordata > Mammalia > Primates > Hylobatidae > Symphalangus > Symphalangus syndactylus. The sequence goes on along the minus strand of NC_072427.2, from coordinate 23,871,331 downwards.
GTTCTCCCTCTGAGACAGCCTGAGGCCACAGCCTGAGGCACACCACTCCTCTGGCACCCACAAAGATCCAGTAGGGAAGGTATCACCTCTTCTCTGACTGGATGAGAAAGAGCTGGTTTGCTAGGGGACAGGGGCTGTGGGAACACCCCCAAAATCCTTTTTCTTCCCCATCAGACCTGGGGAGACAGGAGGCAGCATTAAGCTTTTCTTATATCCACACCTTCACCTTGTGAATCTACATTCTCTCGAGGGACCCACTGGTGTACAGGGAGAAGAGCAACTCCCAGCTCTACTCCTGAACCTGGAAAGTGAGTCCTTAATGGAATCACTAATCCTTCCCTTTCGCCCATTTCCACATGCTCACTGGCTCCACCTCTATCATGTGCCAGTGCTAAAGCCACATATGGTGTTGGAGGCCTCTCCAGTGCCGTCTCTGAGCTGGCTCTCCTGCGGTGAATTTCCACTGCCCTCCATCGGGGTCGTTTCTAGTCATGATGCTGTGTTAGAATGATCCATGGAGCTCTGCAAGTGCCGAAATTCCCACCCCCGCCAGGCCCAGCCATAACCTCCAGGGGATTGGGCCAGGTGTCTGTACTCTATATCAGTGGAGCACCCTTATTTGTAGTTTGGCATGGGGAGAATGGGCCCACAACAGTGTCCTGAATTACAATATTAACGCCCACATGAGTGTAAAATTTAGTCACTCTCCCTTGGGAATGGCCCCTCCTCCAACACATACCACATGTTTGGGAATCCCCCACACGCCCATCATTTCCAAAGCTTACCCTTTCCCAGAGCTGCCCCAAGGGATGCACAAAGGCCCCTGGTGAGTGTGGTGAACGGTCAGCTCAGTGCCCTCCCAGCTTGAAGAAGCCCAACATCCTCTTCACGTGGGTCTCCTTGTATCCCTCATGGGAGGGGGCATCATTCGCGGTTTTTATAATGCCTTCCACATTTGCAAATAAAATTAATTCCGCTCCACCTTAAGAACTAAGTTGAAAGAAAGAAATCAATTTTTGAAGCCAAATTCAATGAACTAAATTCGTAATTAAAAAAAAACCTTTTAGATTCTTTCACTATATTTCCCCCTCTAGTTACTTTTTATTACTACATTTCAAATTCCTACTTCTGACATCCCTTTTTCACTGAAGTTCAACCTGTTAATTTTTTTTTTTTTTTTTTTTTGAGATGAGTCTCACGCCCAGGCTGGAGTGCAGTGGCACCATCTCGGCTCACTGCAAGCCCCGCCTCCTGGGTTCACGCTGTTCTCCTGCCTCAGCCTCCCGAGTAGCTGGGACTACAGGCACCCACCACCACGCCTGGCTAATTTTTTGTATTTTTAGTAGAGACAGGGTTTCACCGTGTTAGCCAGGGTGGTCTCAATCTCCTGACCTCATGATCTGCCCCCCTCCGCTTCCCAAAGTGCTGGGATTACAGGCATGAGCCACCGTGCCCGGCCCCTTTTTTAAAATATATATACTTCTATTAAATGCCAAGAATGATGGATCCAAACCAACACCAAAGATAAATGCATGTTATCCTGTTCTTGGAGGAAATCGGCTACACACATTGTTTACTTCAAATCCCAGCACTTGATTCAGTTCAGGTGTCACTAATTTTGCTAATTTAAATTATCTTGCAAAAAATTAAAACATTCTGAGATCCTTTGCTACTTGCTTTAAATATTATTCATATATTGTCCAAAAAATTCTTGATTTTCTTTGTGTGCCTTTTCTGAATAAATAGTTTCCCTTCTTTCTACAAGGTGACTACATTTTGTCTTGAGATCAAAATATTTCCAAAGAAACATATGGCCAATGTCATGGAAAAGCCCTCCCCATATGTCAGCGTTTGATTTACATGCCACACATCTACCTTCGGGGGGGTGGATACTTAGACGAGAAATAGTCATGGTGGCGGTTCCCCGGTTCATCTTTCCCTTGAAGCATCCTAAACTCTGGGGAAGAGAAAAACAAGTATTTTAGAACTCTGGATAAGCATCAGCAGGCCACTTCTGGGGACTCATTTTGTAGTTCAGGTGCAGAATGGTCAGGTTGGTATCGCCAAATACCATAAACATCATGGCACAAGCTGCCCATAAACATCATGGCACCATAAAAAGTCGGCCAGGCTGAATTGCAAAGTCATCTAGGAGAAAAAAGAAGAACTAAAATCTTTCGAGCTCCTGTGATGCTCTGGACACAGTGTTCATCCTACTTATCCCAATAACATTAAGCGAGAAGCAGGAGACTTTGTCGTCGCCAAGGATATACTGTGAAAAATCTCTAAAAATACATTTCAAACTTGCAGCTTACCAAAAAATTGTTGTTACCAAAGGCTGTGAGAAATGAAGACCCTTACCACGGCCCTACACCCATCATCAGCATTATTTCCTCAAGTGTGGCCGAGGCCGAGGGATGTGATGAAGTTCATTGAAGAAATGATGAGCAAACAGGAGTTAAAAAAAAAAAAGGCAGGTAAAAGTGAGGGAAGGGCTGGAGGCTAGGGATGCACATTGACTACCTATTGCTGAGTTTAAAATTACCCCCAAAACTTAGTGACTTAAAACAACAAACATGCATGGTTGTTGTCACAGGTTCTGTGGGTCAGGAATTAAGAAGTGGCTCTGGGCCGGGGGCAGTGGCTCACTCCTGTAATCCTAGCGCTTTGGGAGGCCAAGGCAAGTGAATCACTTGAGGTCAGAAGTTCGAGACCAGCCTGGCCAACATGGCGAAACCCCATCTCTACTACAAATACAAAAAAAATTAGCTGGACATGGTGGCTCACGCCTGTAGTCCCAGCTACTCAGGAGGCTGAGGCAGGAGAATCATTTGAACCAGGGTGCCAGAGGTTGCAGTGAGCCAAGATTGTACCACTGGACTCCAGCCTGGGTGACAGAGCGAGACTCTGTCTCAAAAAAAAAAAAGTGGCTCTGGCTCCCTTATGAGGTTACAGCCAAGATGTCAGCAGGAGTTCAGGTATCTAAAGGCTTAACAGGGTTCTCAAATTCTCTGGCGCCTTGTTAGCAGGAGGCCTCAGTTACTCACTGGCTCTTGGACAGAGGCCTCTGCTCCATGTCCCACAGGCCTTCTCATAGGGTTTCTTGAGTGTCCTTATGACATAAAAGCTGACTTCTCCCAGAGCAAGTGATTCAAAAGAAAAAGCACAAAAGAAGTCTTAATGCCTTTTATGACTTCGTCTAAGAAATTGCATGCCATTATTCGCACTTTATTCTATCCATTAGAAATGAGTCACTAGGTCCAGCCCACATTCGTAAGGAGGGGAATTAGACTCCACCCCTTGAAGGAAGAGCATCAGAGAAATTGTACGTATCTTAAAACCACCACAGAAAGGGTAAGGGAGCAGGAATAGTCCGGTAGCAGGGAATTTTGTTGTGTGCATAACTTGGCAATAAAAACACGACTTTTACATTCTAACACAGTTGCTTCCAAACAGCCAGGTCAGACCCTTCAGACCCATTTATGGTCACTTTCAACTCCAACAATCTATGACTCGGTATTCAAGCGGTCTTGCAACTCACTTTATGTTTGGGTGCTCAAAGCCAATGAGCAATTGTATCAACCTTATTAAGAAGGTCTTATAGGTCATGAGCCTGTAGGGAGGCCCAGGCTAAGTTCACTGTCCTCAGACTGACCTCCCAGATTTCATTGACTGTTGCAGTTAAACAGAATGTGTTGAACAAGTTGTACATTTGACCCATGTATTAAATTCATATAATTTTGTAGCAAGAGATGGCTTTGTCCCTGCAAAGGCTCTCTCACTCCAGCTCAGATAAAAATAAGTAAAGCTGCTTTTAGAAGCTTTGTATACTTTTTCCCCTTCTGACAGCCTTCAAGTGGCAGCATATGATTTGGTCCCTGAGACATACAAAGTGTTTTAATTAAAGGTTGTCTAAAAATACAGAATGTTTCCACAACCACATCTGCCATTAACTCTTCTGACATCCTGGCAGCATTAAGTCCTAGAAAATTCTTACATATTAAAAAGAACCCAAGTATGCCTCTGCTGTCTGTTTGCTCCGACAAAACCAAACAGCATGTTTGTCGTTGGTGACCACAATAATTACAGGCACTGTGGGGCCTGTTACAATTTGTTCTTACAACTTGAGAACCAAGCGTAGAGATTTTGTGGCATTTTGCTGAATGGCTTTATTTAAACATTCTGTGTGGAGGAGTAATGGCTTAAGTGTCCACTAGACCAATCCAGGGTACCAGCTTTCTGTGACTTTGGACAAGTCCATTAACTCTGGTGGGCCCCAGTTTTTGTTTTTAATCCATCATTGCCATTGAACAATGACAACATGCCAAGGACCATGCAAAGTGCTTTACATCGATGATAGCACCTAATCCTGTCTCATCCTCATGAGACAGGTCCCACTATGTCCATTTTATAAGTGTTCTTCATCTTGATTGTTTATGCCTTATCTGATGTTAAAGAAAGGCTTTCCAGCAGTGGCTGGAAAGTAGCTCAAGCCTGTAATCCCAGCAATTTGGGAGGCCGAGGCAGGAAGATCTCTTGAGCCCAGGTGTTCAAGACCAGCCTGGGCATCATAGTGAGACCTCATCTCTAATTTTTTTTTTTTTTGAGACGGAGTCTTGCTCTATTACACTGGCTGGAGCGCAGTAGCACAATCTCAGCTCACTGCAACCTCCACCTCCCGGGTTTAATCGATTCTCCTGCCTCTGCCTCCTGAGTAGCTGGGATTACAGGCATGCACCATCACGCCTGGCTAATTTTTGTATTTTTAGTAGAGACGGGGTTTCACCGTGTTGGTCAGGCTGGGCTCGAACTCTTGACCTCAAGTGATCTGCCCGCCTCAGCCTCCCAGAGTGCTGGGATTACAGGCATGAGCCACCACGCCCAGCCTAAAATGTTTTTAAAAAAGAAAGGCTTTCCTTTGAGAAGCAATGGAGGGTAGTGTAAACAGCATGTACATTGGAGAGAGAGCACCTAGGTTCAAATGCTGGCTCTACCATTTACTATTACAGCTGAGTGATCTTGAGCTAACTACTTAACCTCTCTGTTCGTCAGTTTTTCCCATCAATAAAATTTGGGTCTCAAATTTAACAAGACTTATAATCTTGTTAACATGAATTAAATAAGTTAAAGAGCTTAGAACAGTGCTTGGTACATAATAGTTTGCTCCAAGAACAGTAAATCCGGTATGACCTTGAACCAGTCCTTCACTGCACCAAAGAGGTAGACTGGGGAATTCGATCCTTGATTAGTCAAGGGAGAGGAAAAATATGCTTTCAGGAATGACCTCTGTGCAGAGGCACTTCTAGAGACACCAACCTGAGCCAGAAAGAGAAGAGCCTTAAGGCTTTCCTGCATGCCAGGTTATCTGGGAGATAAGGCGGAGCCTGCAGCAGTGTCAGTCTTCATTTGGCGACAGGGCCGTGAACGGCAGCAAGGCCCTGTCAGATGCACCTCAACAAGGGCCACCTGCACTGTAGGACAGATGTCATGACATTTCATGCAGAATTCCAGCTGCTGGTGCCCATTAGGCCCATTATGAGACTCCCTTCCTCATTCCCTGTAATCTCTACAACAACCTTGTAATCGATCAACACCCGGAAGCCTGAATCCAACTTTGGTTACGGGCTTGCTTTGGCCCACAAATGCACAGCAGCAATGCATGAATAAAATCTTTGTTCTTTCCTTCCTTCTTTACCCCAGATATTCTTCCCTACAAATGAGATGCTGCCATAAATATTCCCAAGGCTGCTGTGGGTACTATAGGAGACCTGGTCTTTAAGATAATAGGCTGAAGTTTTCCCTAAACAGGAACCACTTTATATATCTTTGTAAAGGTAACAAAAGATAAACATTTCATTCATTGGAACCTGAGGAGTGGAGTAAAAAATGTAAATTACTAAGAGAAGAGCACTTCAAATGAGAGAGAAAAACTACATTTCGCAAGGGGCTTTTGGCAGCTGGAGGTCATGAATAGCATGTATATCTGCATTGAACAGGGGACTGTTCAGGGAAGTAAATGAGATGACAGCAAGAGAAGAGATAGGATCTCAAGGAAAATCTCACTCCTATTGAGTTGAGCATTGTGTTATGGGAACAGCTGCAGTCCACATGAAGGACACTTAGAGAAGGAGACATGGAAAAGAGAATTTCTAAGAAGTGTTGCCATGCACGAAGAATCTCCCCCTCCTTCCTCTAAACCACCCCTCGGAGACTTTTTGAGAGACTAAGTAAAAATTGGAGGTGTTTTTAATTATCTTTTTCTGAGGGACTTTTAATTTATTGATACTATACAAAGTTGGGGCCACATGGGGCCCCAGTTATAGTTAGGTTATATATACAAAACACACTAACTCAATAGAATCTCAATCCTGGGATTCCATAGTTCTAAGAACACAATATCTGGGCAAATATTACCTAAGCAGTAGTGTTTGTGCCAAGCCCCCATAAGAAAATGTGCCTTTTCATCTTGTGGGGCCCTGCAACCTACGTAAGGGACAGCACAGAAGGCAGATCGCTCAGGGTGGAAGAATGGGACTTGCAAGACTCTCCTGGAGACCTACACTGATCAGGAAGTTATGGGGTTCCAACAAATCCCTGTGGATTCAGAACCAGTGAGCTCTCTCTAGTTACCTTTGTTGTAAATCTCCTTTACTCCTAGGCCAGGAAAAGAGGACTACTCATCAGAATTCTTTAGCCATAACACAATGTCACCCATAAGACATAAGAGCGCCGGGCGCGGTGGCTCATGCTTGTAATCCCAGCACTTTGGGAGGCCGAGGCGGGCGGATCACGAGGTCAGGAGATCGAGACCACGGTGAAACCCCGTCTCTACTAAAAATACAAAAAAAAATTAGCCGGGCGTGGTGGCGGGCGCTTGTAGTCCCAGCTACTCGGAGAGGCTGAGGCAGAAGAATGGCGTGAACCCGGGAGGCGGAGCTTGCAGTGAGCCGAGATCGCGCCACTGCACTCCAGCCTGGGCGACAGAGCGAGACTCTGTCTCAAAAAAAAAAAAAGACATAAGAGCACACCGTTAGTGTAAAAAGAACTGGAAGGAGCTGAGGCAGGGACCACGTATTCTTCTATCACTGGAATGAGCTATCTCTGTTCTCCATCAAAACAAACATTTTCTCCACTTTTTCCTCTTCCCTTTACTCTCAAATCCTAGAGATGTTTGTGAGCCCGTCATTCCGACACTGATGACTCATGTCAGTAAACACCACGGATATTACCTTTTTTGATTTTTTAGATTTGTATGGACAGGTTCTCACTCCGTCACCCAGGCTGCAGTGCAGTGGCACAATCACAGCTCACTACAGCCTGAGACTCCCGGGCTCAAGCAATCTTCCCACCCCAGCCTCCTGAGTAACTGGGACTACAGGCACATGCCACCACATCTAGCTAATTGTTTTATTTTTTTTGTTGAAAAGGGGTTTTACCATGTAGCCCAGGCTGGTCTCAAACTCCTGGGCTCAAGTGATCTTCCCATGTCAGCCTCCCAAAGTGCTGAGATTACAGGTGTGAACCACCGCCCCCGCCCTCACAGATATTATTGAGCCCTCATCAGACAAAGCTTCTCATCAGCCTTCAGTGCCAGTGACACCCGCTCATCTTAAACAGTCATCCCTCCCCCTTGGCTTCCATGGTGTGGCACTGCCTTCAGTAGTTGTCCCAATCCTAATCCTCTGGCTAGGCCTTTCCTACCGCATTGCAGGCCCCCATTCCTCTACATACCCATTTTATTTTCCCTCAAGGACTCTGTCCTAAGCTTTCATTTTATCACCCTGTGTCTCTTCCCTGGGCAGTTTCAATGCACACGGCTTCATTACCATCCAAAATGTCAGAGCACTTAGAACTCAAAAGCGCCCTAATTGTACACTTTAAATCTCCACTTGAGCATCTCCAAGAGGATTCATATTCAGTGTGTCTAAAACTGAACATGTTATCAACCCTTCAAACTTGGTTCTCTGCCAATATTCCTCCCCTCAGTAAATACCAAAAATAATAATAATGATAGCAAATATACACTCTCTGTTTACCATATGCCAAGCACGTACACATATTACACATCATTTCTATAAGTCTCTTACTTTGTGCAGAAACTCTAAGGGGTCCCACTTTATTTGCTTTATATTACAAATAAAGAAATTACAGGACGTCAGGTGATTTTCCTGGGGCACTCTGTTAGTAAGCAGTGGATTCACAGTTTGCATAGTTGTTGATATGGTTTGGCTGTGTCCCCATCCAAATCTCATTTGAATTGTAGCTCCCATAATTCCTATGTGTTGTGGGAGGGATCCAGTTGGAGGTAATTGAATCATGGGGGCCGGTCTTTCCTGTGCTGTTATCATGATAATGAATAAGTCTCATGAGATCTGATGGTTTTATAAAGGCAAGTTTCCGTGCACATGCTGTCTCTGGCCTGCCACCATGTAAGATGTCCCTTTGCTCTTCCTTCTTCTTTTTTTTTTTTTTTTTTTTGAGACGGAGTCTCGCTCTGTCGCCCAGGCTGGAGTGCAGTGGCGCAATCTCAGCTCACTGCAAGCTCCACCTCCCGGGTTCATGCCATTCTCCTGCCTCAGCCTCTCCGAGTAGCTGGGACTACAGGCACCCGCCACCACGCCCGGCTAATTTTTTTTGTATATTTAGTAGAGACGGGGTTTTACCGTGGTCTCGATCTCCTGACCTCGTGATCCGCCCGCCTCGGCTTCCCAAAGTGCTGGGATTACAAGCGTGAGCCACCGCGCCCAGCCAGCTCTTCCTTCTTCTTCTGTCATGATTGTGAGGCCTCCCCACCCATGTGGAACTCTGAGTCCATTAAACCTCTTTTTCTTTATAAATTACCCAGTCTCAGGTATGTCTTTATTAGCAGCGTGGAAACAGACTAATACAGCTGTCAAGCCAGAAACCAGGGAGGCATCATTGACACTTGCCCTTGCTAACACCCTAATTCCTCACCAAGTTCTGTTTATTTTTGCTTCTAAATAGATGTTGATTTTCTCTGTTCTCTCAATCTGTGTGGCTACCTCCCTATTTCAGCTTCCAATGCTTCTTGCTGAGATGCCTGCAATGGCCTATCCATCTTCCTATATTCCCTCTTGTCTATGTCTAACACATGGGAGCCACAATGACTCTTTCAAAATGTGAATCTGATCACTTATGCCCTTAATGTCTTCCTCCTTGCTTATTAAATAAAAACAAATTCCCAATTATAAGCCACACAGACTCTGAGGGTCTGCTGCCATCCCTCTCCAACTCTCCAGCATGACATGTACACACTGTCTTCCCTTCTTGTTCTCTAGGCTGCAGCCACACTGTTCTTTCAGTTCCACGATTGAAATCTTCTTTGCTTCTTGCAATCCTTCTTCTTCTTCTACCCCTGCTCTTCCCTCTGCCTAGAATGTTCTTTACCAGCTGTCTATCTAGTTGACACCTACTTGTTCTTCAGACCTCAGACCAAATTCATTTTTTCAGCAAAATTCCTTTGCCCCCTGATGGTGTGTGTGTTCTTTTCTTCATAGTGCTAATCTCATTTAATAATTTTACAAGCATTTTTTCACCATTGGATTGTTCTCTGTCTCCCTCACTGGTTGGAAGTGCCTTGAAGGTACCAACCGTGTCTATTTTGTTTACCACTGCATCCTCTTTTAACCTGGAAAGGAGCACAAGACCTGTAAAATAATTGGCACCCATTGATGTCTGTTGGATGGATAGATGGATGGATGGATAGATATGAAATGAAGAGGGACAGTGAGAAGCCCAGCCTACTGCCCATTTTTGTCATCCACATTCATCTGAAAGATGATCTTTTTTCTTCTTTGCACACTCAGCCATGTCTTTAGTATGCAGTGTGGGTGTTAAGCACTGGAAGACAAGTGATTCCTATAAACCTAGAAAGAGGCTGGCTAACAGGCTCATGATAGCAATGAATAAAACTGGAGGAAAAAAAAAAACAGAGTTCTGGCCGGGCGCGGTGGCTCACGCCTGTAATCCCAGCGCTTTGGGAGGCCGAGACGGGCGGATCACGAGGTCAGGAGATCGAGACCATCTTGGCTAACACGGTGAAACCCCGTTTCTACTAAAAATACAAAAAATTAGCCGGGCGTGTTGGCGGGTGCCTGTAGTCCCAGCTACTCGGGAGGCTGAGGCAGGAGAATGGCGTGAACCCAGGAGGCGGAGCTTGCAGTGAGCTGAGATCGCGCCACTGCATTCCAACCTGGGGGACACAGTGAGACTCCGTCTCAAAAAAACAAACAAACAAACAAACAAAAAAAAAACAGAGTTCTGATCACCACAGGACACAGTGTGAAGAGCACTAATATGAGGTCTACAAATGTGTTTCCAGGTAGAACTTTGTCATACATTAGCTGTGTGACCCTAGAGAAATCTCTTTGCTTATTTGGTTTCTCCAAATGGTATTTTTTAAAAAAGATGGAGATATAATGTTGTCTTTACCTTTAGAATTCGTTTGCTTATTAATGTTTCAGTTATTTCTATTATAGTATTTGAATTAATTACATAGAGCATTTCACATAGGTTATAAAAGGGAGGTTTAAAATTAGAAAATTTATATAAAAAATAAGCATGGCTTTTAAAGTTCATTTGGCATTGTTTCCACACCAGGTACTAGTGTTTTGCTGCATTTTAAAATAGCAATTAAATGTTCCACCCCTTTTATTCACTGTAGCCCTATATTTGCCACTCTATAGACTTTAAACTAACATGGAAGAAGCCATGTTACTTAATTATCAAAATTATTAATTTGTCTTTATCATAAAATGTTGCTGAGTAGAATTGGTTTATATACTACTATTCAGGGCTGCAGCATATCATCTATCTTCAATCATCAAAACACATTTTCTTTTTTTAAGAAATCAATAAACTATAAGCACCACAAGTTGAGCTTCATCTTCTTGCTGAATTCTATTTGTACACTTTCCAGAAATTACCTCTGAAAGGGAAGAAAAGCAAACTTCAGATCTGTGTTGAGTCTAATTAAGATAAGTACATTGGGTGACTTGGAATGAGACCCACACCACCAAGAAACTTCAGTTCATTTCCCAAGTGTAAATAAACACATCCACTTTGCAGTTAATAAAAGCAATGGCAGGGCAATAAAAAGCTTGGCTGACATGAATAAAGATGAAGTTGTGAATACTTAATGACAAAATGCCCCAGTTAAGAGACATAGACCTGGAATAAGTTAGTTGGAATACATGTGAATTTCCACCAGTGAGGGGCAGGACCTGTAAGTTTCACAGTAATGCTGAGCTTCAAATGTGTGAGTTCCATAAATTCACTTTCAAATAAGACTTTGGGGTTTATTTTAGATCTGGCATTTAAAATGCAGGAGAGAAGCAATGCTCATGGATGGCGTACTTGGTGTTTCTTTATCAGTTGGTGGGTGAACACGGGTTGACGAGGAGGCCAAGTTGGAGATTTATAGAAATTCAATCCCCTTTTATATAAAGGTTAATTCCAAATGTACCATTTTAGAAACCTGTTTAAAAGTGTTCATATCCAGAAAGCAAATGAGGGATTTTATCTAACAGGAAGAAAGAGAGATACAGGTGGTAACCATATTTTGTTTAGGGCTCGTACAAATTTGTAGACTGGCAAACAGGTTTGTAAACATCAGCTTACAAACTGATCTTTGGGCAAGTCCCTTCCCCACTATGGACCTCAGTTTTCCAAGCAATACACTTCTTATTTTAAAATGGATGTCTTTCGGCCGGGCGCGGTGGCTCACGCTTGTAATCCCAGCACTTTGGGAGGCCGAGGCGGGCGGATCACGAGGTCAGGAGATCGAGACCACGGTGAAACCCCGTCTCTACTAAAAATACAAAAAAAATTAGCCGGGCGTGGTGGCGGATGCCTGTAGTCCCAGCTACTCGGAGAGGCTGAGGCAGGAGAATGGCGTGAACCTGGGAGGCGGAGCTTGCAGTGAGCCGAGATGGTGCTACTGCACTCCAGCCTGGGTGACACAGTGAGACTCCATCTGAAAATAAATAAATAAATACATACATAAATAAGATACAAAAATTAGCTGGGTGTGGTGGCAGGTGCCTGTCATCCCAGCTACTTGGGAGGCTGAGGCAGGAGCAGCACTTGAACCCAGGAGGTGGAGATTGCACTGAACCGAGATCACACTACTGCACTCTAGCCTGGGCGACAGAGCAAGACTCCATCCCCCCCAAAAAAAAAAAAAAAAAAAATCAAGTGATTTCAGATTTGTCTGCTTGAACCTAAGAAGTGCCCCACTAGAAAAATGCCTACAAAGATTTTTGAGGAATAAAATATGACTCAAGAGTTTTAAACTCAGCCAAACTGTCATTCACATATAAAATCTATAGATAAATGTATTTCCCATGAGACTTTTCTGAAGAAACTACAAGAAGAGAAAACTCAATCAATGATAAATGGAGAAACTACACTGAAATAACAGACATGGAACATTTAATCCACTTAACCGTTTGGCTACAACTAAAGAAAACATAGAGATAAAGGCTATGTAAACAAATGTAAATGGGAGTGGGAGTCCAGCACAGTGGCTCGCTCCTGTAATTCCAGCTGCTCTGGAGGCCAAGGCAGGAAAATCACTTGAGACCAGAAGTTCAAGACCAGCCTAGGCAACATAGCAAGACTCCTATCTCAAAGAGAAAAAAAAAATTTTTTTTAACTAGCCAGGTGTGGTTGTGCGTACCTGTAGTCCCAGTTGCTTGGGATGATGAGGTGGGGGGATAACTTGACCCCAGGAGTTTCAGGCTGAAGTTAGGTATAATCACACTACTGCATTCCATCCTGGGCAACAGACTAAGAACCTCCTCTCTCAAAAAAATAAGATAAAATAAAATAAATGGTATACACTCTGACAACATAAAAAATGATTAAATAATAAGATTGGGAGACATAAAAAAGACAGGGAGTTACATAATATAGTAATTTTCTCATATTCATAAGCTAGAAAATTAAGAAATAGTGGTAATAAAGTTATAAGTATACATAAAGCTATAAAAGTACATGTTAAAAATATACATAAGTAATCCAAAAACTAAATGGAAAGCAGAGGAAATACACTGATTTCAATATTGAGGAAAAATACAAACACAGAAGAACAGTGACAACAAAAATTTCACCCATAGAGATTATATGGAAAAAAAATTTTGGCCAGGCAAGGTGGCTCACACCTGTAATCCCAGCACTTTGGGAGGCCGAGGTGGTCAGATCATGAGGTCAAGAGATCAAAACCATCCTGGCCCAAATGGTGAAACCCCGTCTCTCCTAAAAATACAAAAATTAGCTGGGCATGGTGGCAGGTACCTGTAGTCCCAGCTACTCGGGAGGCTGAGGCAGGAGAATCACTTGAATCCAGGAGGCGGAGCTTGCAGTGAGCCAAGATCGTGCCATTGCAATCCAGCCTGGGCGACAGAGCCAGACTCCATCTCAAAAAAAAAAAAAAAAAAATTAAGTACTAAAAACAGAATTAACATAAAATATAATGACAGGACAAAGTTGAAGTCTATCTGTATAGCAGCAAATGATTTGATGAAATACGTTTACTAAAAGAAAATGATCCAAGCGATGAAGCACCACATAGCAGTTTTTGAAAAATAACTATCAAAATCACAGCTGCCTTTCTTGCCGAAATTGAAAAGCCAACCCTAAAATTCATTTGGACATGCAAAAAACCCACAACTGCCAAAAACAGTCTTAGAAAAAAAAGGAACAAAGTTAGAGGACTCATAGTTCCTGATGTTGATACTTACCACAGGGCCACAGTAATCAAGACAGTATGGTACTGGCTTAAAGACAGAAATATAAAACAGTGAAATTAAATTGAGAGTCCAGATATAATCCCCTACTTCATGATCAACTGATTTTTAGCAAGGGCGCTAACACATTTCAATAAGAAAAGAATAGTCTTTTTGACAAATGGTGCCAGTACAACTGACTATCCACGTAAAAATAAATAAAGATGGATCCCTACTTTACCAAAATAATTAACTCTAAGTGGATCAAAGCCGTAAATATAAGGGCCAAAACTATAAAGCTTTCGGAAGAAAACCTAGGAGTAAATCTTTCTGATCTTGTATTAGGGAATTACTTATTAGATATAATACGAAAAGCATAAGAGACAAAAAAAAGTTAAATTTGACTTGAACAAAGTTAAAAAATTTTGTGCTTCATAAGGCATCACCATAAAAGTGAAAAGGTGACCCACAGAATGGGAGAAAATATTTGCAAACATTTGTAAATATCTGCTAAAGGACTTCTATCAAGAATATATAAAGAACTCTTACAACTATACAATAAAAGGACAATTAGCCCAATTTTTAAAATGAGCAAATGATCTGAGATTTGAATAGCTACTTCTTTCAAAGAAGATATACAAATGTCCCATAAGCACATGAAAAAAAAATATTCTACATCATTAGTCTTTAGGGGACTGCAAGCCAAAACCACAATGAGATACCACTTCTCACCTACTAGAATGGCTAAAATCAGAAGATGGACAGTAACATCTGTTGGTGAGGATGTAGAGAAATTAGAACCCTCCTACATTGCTGGTGGGCATTTTAAAATGGTGCAGCCACTTGCCAAACAGCTTGGTAAAACCTCAAAAACACTAAATATAGAATTATAATTAGATCCAGCAATTTCACTCTTAAGATATCTGTCTTAATTCTTTCAGGCTGCTATAATAAAATGTCTTAAACTGGGTAGCTTATAAATAATAAAAATTTATTTTCTCACACTGCTGGAGACCGGGGAGTTCAAGATCAAGGCTCTGGCAAATTTGGTGTCTAGTGAGGCCCCATTTTCTGCTTCATAGATGTTTGTCTTTGTGCCATAATCTTGCACAGTACAAAGGACAAGGCAACTTTGTGGGACCTCTTTTATAAGGGTAGTAATCCCATTCATGAGGACTCTGTGCTGGAGACCTAACCACCTTTCAAAAGCCCCACCTCCAAATACCAACATTTGTGATTAGATTTCAACATACAAATTTTGGGGGAACAAAAACATTCAAATCATAGCAATATCTAAGAGAAACAAAAACATATGTCCTACCAAAAATTTGTACATAAATATTCACAGCAACATTATTCCTGATAGCCAAAAAGTGGAAACAATGAAAATCTTCATCACATGACGAACTGATAAATAAAATGTTATATTCCTACCATGAAATATTATTCAGCCATAGAAAGAAATGAAGTACTGATACAAGCTACAACATGAATGAACCTTCAAAATATTATGTTAGTGTTTTAAAGAAGCCAGAAACAAAAGGCCACAGATCATATGATCCCCATTAATAAGAAATGCCCAGAACAGGCAAATGTATAGAAACAAAGTATTTTAATGGTTGCCAGAGACGGGGGGAAGGGATGACTGGGAGTGGTTTTTCATGGGTATGAGCCTTCTTTTGGAGGTGATAAAAATATTCTGGAATTAGATACTGGTGATGGTCTCCACATTCTGTAAATATATTTTTAAAACCCCTGAACTGATCACATTGAAAGGGTGAACTTTATGGCATGTGAATAACTTCTAAAAGAAGCTGTTATTTTTTAAATGAGAGAGAATTAGGAGGTGTTTTGACGTGATCACCAAAATACATATAATAAAGGAAAAAAACAAGGTGATATAGTGTGTGTAATATAGTACCACGTGTGTAAAAACTAGATAAATAGGCAGAGATACAGATTATATATAGGTAGGGGGAGAAAGAGAGATTTACTGACAGGTGTGGGAGGGCAACCAACATGTTATTCTATACACTTTTATGCTTTTTGTTGTTTGAACTATGTCCAGGTGTTATATCTATTAAAATAGTATGAATTCAGTGGCTTACTCTAAGGAAGACCATGATCACCAGCATGTGAGAGGCAGACAAAACACTATCCACAGTAGGATGAACACCTACACAGCAGGTAGAACATGGGAGGATTCAAGGTGGTAAGAAAATTTAATACAAGTCTAGGCCTGGTGCAGCGGCTCATGTCTGTAATCCCAGCACTTTGGGAGGCTGAGGGGGGCAGACGACCTGAGGTCAGGAGCCAAGACCAGCCTGGCCAACATGATGAACCCCGTCTCTACTAAAAATACAAAAAAAGTAGCCGGACGTGGTGTTACATAACTGTAGTCCCAGCTACTCGGGAGACTGAGGCAGGAGAATCACTTGAACCCGGGCAGCAGAGGTTGCAGTGAGCCACGATCGTGTCATTGTACTCCAGCCTGGGTGACAGACCAAGACTCCATCTCAATTACAAAAAAAAATTAAAGAAAAGAAAAAAAGAAAATTTAATACAAGTTTAGAAAGATCTGGCCAGACGCGGTGGCTTACACCTGTAATCCCAGCACTTCAGGAGGCCGAGGCGGGCAGATCACAAGGTCAGGAGATCAAGACCATCCTGGCTAGGCTCGGTGCGGTGGCTCACGCCTGTAATCCCAGCACTTTGGGAGGCCGAAGCGGGTGGATCACGAGGTCAGGAGATCGAGACCATCCTGGCTAACACGGTGAAACCCTGTCTCTACTAAAAAAAATACAAAAAATTAACCGGGCGAGGTGGCGGGTGCCTGTAGTCCCAGCTACTCAGGAGGCTGAGGCAGGAGAATGGCATGAATCCCCGGGGGGCGGAGCCTGCAGTGAGCCGAGATCGCGCCACTGCACTCCAGCCTGGGTGACAGCGAGACTCCATCTCAAAAAAAAAAAGAAAAGACCATCCTGGCTAACACTAGATGAAACACCGTTTCTACTAAAAATAAAAATAAAAATAAAAAATAAAAAATAAAAATTAGCCGGGCGTCGTGGCGGGCACCTGTAGTCCCAGCTACTCGGGAGACTGAGGCAGAAGAATGGCGTGAACCTGGGAGGGGGAGCTTGCAGTGATCCGAGATCGCGCCACTGCACTCCAGCCTGCGTGACAGAGTGAGACTCCATCAAAAAAAAAAAAAAAAAGCCCTCATTGGGGACAGTAAATGCCAAGCTGATGTTGCAGAAAATTGAATTAGTAATGTGAAAAACAACTAGAAAATCATTCTCAGATTTAAAAGAAAGTAATGATTAGACTAGAATGATAAAACAATTTATAAAAGATCATGAAACAGTGTTTTGACATATACATGATTGAGATTCCTAAAAAGCATACCATAACAAATAAGAAAATAATCATCTAAAACATAATACAAGAAAATTTCCTTCAGATCAGTAATTCTCAAAATGTAGTCTTCAAATGTTTGTGGGTCCCAGGACACTTTCAGAGAGTACATAAAGTCAAAACTATTTTCATAATAATGTAATGACATTATTGGCCTTTTTTCACTGTTTTGGTAGTTAACAGTCATAGCACAAAACCCATAGTGGATAAAACTCTAGCACCTTAGCTCAAATCAAGGCAGTAGCACCAAACTGTATTTGTAGCCATTATATTATTTTCCCCCATGCACTTACGTTTTTTAAAATGCCAGTTTCATTTAAGAATGTCCTCATTTAAACAGTGAAAGTATTAATTTGATCACATCTTAGACTTTTCAAACAAGGATTTTATATTCTGAGTGATGAGTATAGTATGGTATTCAGCCTCCAAGCCAATACAGGGAATCTGTCCTCCTAGGATTCACACTCTTGTATAGGCTTCTCTCACACTGACCAGGGATGACCTGTGTAACCAACAGAATATTGCAAAAATAATGGTGTGTGACTTCCAAGACTAAGTTATAAAAGATAACTTTTAACTTTTCTCTCTTAGTTTGCTTCCTCTGGAGAAGCCAGCTGCCAGGTTATAAAGACCCTTAAGCAGCCCCACGCAGAGGTTTCCATGAGAGGAATTGAGGTCTACTACCAATAACTGGCATTAACTTGCCAGGTACGTGAATGAGCCATCTTGGAAATGGATCTTCTAGCCCCAGTCAACCCTTATGATGAAACTGTGTGAGATAATAAATGCTTATTTTTGTGTTAAGTTGCTAAATTTGGGGGTAACTTGTTATACTCTAAAATCCTATGCCACATAGCATAGTATAATGGTTGCTCCATTAGTGTGCAAGAAAGGTTAATTTCTTGCTCACACTACAGGCTTTTGATGACACAGCACCCACTTTGGAAATTTGCAGTCATCATGGCAGAGGGGAATGAGGGAAAGCATGATTTGGTTTCGGACTTTCACCTGGAAGTGACACATGAGTCTCCTGTTTATAATGGGGTTATTTTTTAGGTGAATTCATTGCCAGTGGAATCAACATTAAAAGCTGAGAAATGAGAAAGCTGTGTTATGAATAAAATGTCAGTGATCCCTGAAACCAGATAAACTAAAATAACACTAAATATTTATTTGTCATATATCTGAGCATAAAATGGAAGGCAAATAACCAAAATTATTTTTGCAAAGATATAATACTCTCTTCTCATGCTGCTAATAAAGATGTACCCTACTCCGTCTCAAAAACAAACAAACAAAAAGATGTAACCGAGACTAAGTTATTCATAAAGGAAAAAGGTTTAATTGACTCACAGCTGGGGAAGCCTCAGGAAACTGCCTTTATGAAATGGCATTTTTAATGACAAACTATGGGTATTCATATATGGGCATGTTGCAGCCATTTTTCTCAAAAATGAACAAAGTGAATCTGTCACTTCAAAGGCAACTGACAGCATTTGTTGCAAATGATAAAATTTGGGCTTTTAAAGGAAAATTAAAATTTTCGAAAATGTATATCTGCCACCATGAATCTGACAGTTTTCCAATATATAAGGTTTTTCTGATAAAATAATGGCGATATTAAACAATGTGACTTTTCTAACATAGTATAATGAAATATGTCAACTTTCAGAAGATCTATAAAGTTTGGTAAATCAATATTTTCCAAATGACCAATGCATCCATTCTAAATGCAAGATAGAGCAATGGATTTTAATGTAATGCAGGAAAAACAGATCATTAATATGATTTTCACAGTTCACGTTGCAACTCACCTTTAAGAAACTACTACTTGCCGAGTTTTGGCAAAATATCAAAGAAAAATATCCATAATCATCCAAAAAAGCTTTTAAAATATCCCCCTCTCTTCTCTAATTACATAGCTGGGTGATGCTGGGTTTTCTTCATATGCTTCAGTCAAAACAATGTCATGCAGCAAAGTGGATGGAGAAGCAGGCATAAGAATTTCACCATTTTTTATATAGTCCCTCTTAAAGAGATTTGCAATAATAAAAAACAATGCCACTCTTCTCATTTCATTTTATTTTGTTTGGGAATACATAGCCAGTTTTCATAATGGGCTAAGATATAATGGGTTTTTTTAGGTGAATTAATAAATAAGTATTTTAAAATTCTCAGTTTTAATTTTTAATATGGCAAATACTGATAGATATATCACACACAAACAAAAGCTTGGAGAGGTAGACCCTTTAAACTTGAGACCATAAAGTTTGAAAACAACTGCCTTGGCCGAAGAAACACACATGTGTATGCCTAAAGGAAAAGTTTACCATATCTGTTACTCAGAATGGGCTTGGTTATGCTGTGGTAACAAATGCCTCCCAAATCACAATGCCTTACAGCAAGAAAGGTTTATTTATTGCTTAAACTATAGGCTCTTGAGGAAACAGTATCCACATTGGAAATTTGCAGTCATAATGGCAGAGGGGAAAGAAGGAAAAGCATGATTTGGTTTCAGACTTTCACCTGGAAGAGAGACATGTGTCTCCTGTTCACATGTCATTGAATAAGGTAAGTCACAAGGCCAAACCTGACTTTGCATGAAAGGGCACTAGATTAGATATGGTGAATTGTAATGGGGTCTATCATACCACATTCCAGGCAAAAGTCAATTTGAAGGACCCACATCATAGACACATCATAAAAAAATTAATGCCAGAAATAAAATAATACAAGTATACATGCAGAGGGAGAAAAGATTGCAAGAAAGAAAGAGAAGGAAATAATACAAGAAAAAAGGAAGGAAAGAACAGAGGGAGGGAGGGAAGGAAGGAAAGAAGGAGAAAGGAAGGGAAGAGGACTGGAGGGTGGGGAGGGAAGGGAAAGGAAAGGCAAATGAAGGTGGGGAGGGGGAAGAAGAGGAAGAAAGAGGGGGAAGGGGGTGAAAAGGGGTAGTAAGTTAGGGAGGTGGGTGGGGAAGGGAAAGAGAAGGGAAGGGAAGATCGAACTGTGCTCAGTCTTCTCTGCAACTTTAAATGCCAAACGACAATGGATAGCTACACAGTTTTAAGGGTAAAATCATGTGATCCAAAAATTGTGTTGGTCAGATTTCAAAGCAGTAGAAAGCCATTTGAGATGTTTAAGGATTTAGAAATATACCACCCTTGAATACAACCTCAAAGGTATTTCTAAATGACTGAAAAATTAACAACATTAAAAGCTGAGAAATGAGAAAGCTGTGTTATGAATAAAATGTCAGTGAGCCCTGAAACCAGATAAACTAAAATAACGCTAAATATTTATTTGTCATATATCTGAGCATAAAATGGAAGACAAATAACAAAAATTATTTTTGCAAAGGTGTAATACTCTGTTCTCATACTGCTAATAAAGATGTACCCGACACCATCTCAAAAAAAAAAAAAAAAAAAAAAGATGTAACTGAGACTAGGTAATTCATAAAGGAAAAAGGTTTAATTGACTCACAGCTGGGGAAGACTCAGGAAACTAACAATCACGGCTGAAAGGGAACCAATCATGTTCTTCACGTGGCAGCAGGAAGCAGAAGTGCCGAGCAAAAGGGGGAAAAACCCAACCATCAGATCTCATGAGAACTCACTCACTATCTCTAGAACAGCATGAGGGTAACCACCCCCATGATTCAATTACCTCCCACCAGGTCCCTCCCATGACAAGTGGGGATTATGGGAACTAGAATTCAAGATGAGATTTGGGTGGGGAAACAACCAAACCATATCAAAAGGAAATAGTATATAAAAAGTAACAGCTTAATAATAGCAGTTGGCAGGGCACAGTGGCTCACACCTGTAATCCCGGCACTTTGGGAGGCCAAGGCAGATGGATCACAAGGTCAAGAGTTCAAGACCAACCTGGCTAATATGGTGAAACCCTGTACTAAAAAATACCAAAATTAGCTGGGTGTGGTGGCGCCCACCTGTAGTCCCAGCTACTCAGGAGGCTGAAGCAGGAGAATCACTTGAACCCAGAAGGCGGAGGTTGCAGTGAGCTGAAATGGCACCACTGAACTCCAACCTGGGTGACAGAATGAGACTCCATCTCAAAAAAAAAAATGAAATAATAATAATAAGTAAATAAATAAATAACAGCAATCAAGAAATTTTAGATATCTTTCAGATAAACAGACTATGAAGTGGGAATTGAATGAGATACAGTTTTAAAATTTCTATTTCTGAAATCAAATGATATTACTTCCCTTTTGAGTCTGATAATTGGGGAAATATAGGCTAAAAGCTTTAAAATTTTTCAATGTAGTTAATAATCAAAATAAAGATTACATATATATCTTTCAAATAATATAAAAGATTAAAACAATGAAACCCTTTAATAAAGATACAAGAAAAAAGCTTAATACAGAGAACAAAAAAGTAACTTTTCATAATTGTTTGTGGAGAACAAATTTATTATCTGAATTTTAAGCCCTTTAAAATGCCTTTTAAGATTTTTAATTTGGAAAAATCACAAAAGAAAAGAGATCAGACAGAGAATAAGAATTATCAAAATAAAAATAAAGATTGAAAAACATTGTTTAAGCAGAGATAAAAAACAACTTCAGGTAAATTGAAATATTATATTATACTTCAATTCATGCAACAAATTCTTTCCTTTTAACATAAAAGATTGAAAAAGCTGTCTGAATTTTTTAAGTGACATCATAAAACATTGAAAGCAACTACACATATTTATGGAATCTTAAGGCAGAAAAGTCCTTTGAAAGCCTGACACCTAAGGGAAAGATTTGAACACAGAAATTCTAAGATTTCCTCATGTTAAGAAAAAAATTCACAAACAACATTAAAAGACAACATAAAATATTTGCAAAGTATATGAAAAAGAATTAAAATGAACACCCAAAAGAAAATTAAGCAATGGATATAAACAGATAATTTGCACACATAAAATGTTGCTAAATTTTACTAGTGATCAAAGCAAACTCAAAAAAATCAATTATTATTTCCTTATTAGATTAGCAAAAATGAAAAAAGTGATAATGTTCATTACTGGTGAAGTTGTGAGAAAACAGGTGTAAAAAAACACAAACAGACTCATACACAGCTAGTGGGAGTATCAATTGTTACCACCTTTCTAACAGGCACTTTGATCTTTCCAATAGACCTTAAAATCTCCAAAAATGTACTTAAATTTTGACCCAAGAATCCAATTTTTAGAACACTATTGTAAGAAGATAATAATCCAAGTGTACAGTAATACTTATACTTGAAAGTTTATCACAGAGGAACTTAGAATTTTGAAAAGTTGAAAACTACTGGAATATTCAAAGATGAGTTTTATAAATTAATTACACTATCACCTACACAATGAACTATTATTTAGGTACTAAAATAAAAGTGAAGTCTTACATTTGTTTACCTCAAATTATGCTCTCTTACAAGTGGAAAAAGTTGAGTAAGGAGATTGAAACAGTAATTAATAATGTCCCATAAAACAAAAACCAGGACCTAATGGCTGCATGAGTGAATTCTATCAAATGTTTGAAAAAGAATGAATACCAATCCTTTTCAAATTGTTTCAAAACACTGAAGATGGGGAATCTTTTTCAAACTCATTTTACAAGACCAGCATTACCCTCATACCAAAGCCAGACAAGGATGTTACAGGAAAAGAAAATTACAGTTCAGTATCACTGCCGAGCACAGATGCAAAAATATTCAATAAAATACTAACAAACTGAGTGCAACACCACATTAAAAGGACCATAAATCATGATCAAGTGGGTGGGATTTATCCCTGAATGCAAGCATGGTTCAACATAAACAAATCAATATATGTGATACACCATATTAACAGAATGAAGGGTAAAAATCTTATGATAATGTCAATAGATGCAGACAAAGCATTTGATAAAATTCAACATTCTTTCATGATAAAATTAGAAATAGAAAGAACATACTTTAACATAATAAAGGCCATCTATGAAATGCTCACTGCTAACATCATACTCAACAATTAAAAGTTTAAAGCTTTTCCTCTAAGATCAGGAAAAAGAAAAGGGTGGTCACCCTTGCCAGTTCTACTCAATGTAGTACTGGAAGGCCCAGTCAGATAAAAGGCATCCAAATTGGATAAGAAGTTACATTGTCTCTCTTTGAGGATGACATGATCTTATAATAGAAATCCCTAAAGACTCAAAAAAAAAAAATAAAAACTGTTAGAACTAACAAATGAATTCAGTGAGGTTGAAGAAAATCAAATCAGTTGCAAAAATCAGTTGCATTTCTACATACTGACAACAAATTACCCAAAAAAGAAATTAAGAAAGCAATCCCACTTAGAATAGCATCAAAAACTATAAAATACATAGGATTAAATTTAATCAAAAAGGTGAAAGACCTATATACTAAAAACTATAAAACACTGATGAAAAAATTGAAGAAGGCATATATAAATGGAAAGCTATCCCATGTTCATATATCAGAAGAATTAATAATGTCAAAATGTCCCTACTACCCAAAGCAATCTACAGATTCAACATAATCCCTGTCATTTCAATGGCATTTTTCACAGAAATGAAAAAACAATTTTAAAATTTATATTGAAAAACAGAAGATCCCCAAATAGCTAAAGTGATATTAAACAGGAGCAAAAATCCAGAAGGATCACACTTCCCCATTTCAACCTATATTTCAAAGCTGGGCATGGTGGTATGCATTTGTAATTCCAGTGACTCAGGAGGCTGAAGTGGGAGGATCAATTGAGCCCAGGAGTTTAAGGCCAGCCTGGGGAACACAGAACCTCAACTCTTTTTTAAAAACTATATGACAAAACTATAGTAATCAAAACAGTATGATATTGGCATAAAAACAGATACATAGACCAATGAAACAAAATAGAAATCCCAGATGTAAACCCATGCACATAAGGTCAATCAAGCTTCAACAAAGGTGCCAAAAATACACAATGGGGAAAGGATAGTCTCTTCAATAAATGGTATTGGGAAAACTGGATATCTACAAGTATAAAAATGAAATTGGACCCTTATCTTACACTGTACAGAAAAATCAACTCAAAATGGATTAAAGACAACATAGGACCTGAAGCCATAAAACTCCCAGAAGAAAACATAAGAACTTGGTTCTATCCCTCTTCTCCTCTGTCTATTCTACCTTCTGGGTAATTGCAAGCAGTTCCTTTACTTCAATACCCTCTGAATGTCAATGACCACCTCAGTGAGCTTCAATATGCTTCAGACTCATAGATCCAAGCATATCCTTGGTATCTCACATTTTATATGGTCCAAAAAATTATTTCTTTAACCTCTCAGTAAGTGATAAATCCATCAAACCAGTAATTTTAACCAAAAGTCTAGGATTTGTCCTTGATTCCTCTATTTCCTATACATCTACAGAAAAAGTTATTTGAGGGGTCTACCTCCAAACTCCCTCTCCCTTAGTCCCCTTTCCTCCTTCTTCAGGGCTGTTGCCTGAGTCTTATCCTGCCAAGTGAGCCCTGCATAGCAACTATCCTCTCCCTCCACCACTATGATCTAGTATCAGGACTTTTCACTTGTTACTACTTCCGCCTGGAGCATTCTATACCTGACACCTTAATTGCTGGCTTCTTTCTGTCATTTATGTCTAGGGTGTATTACTGCCTCCTTTGAGACATCTTTCCTGAACTCATTCTCCCCTGTAGATATTCTCTATCCTATCGCTGTTTTATTTATCCGAAATCACTATATTTACTTACATTTTTATTTGCTTATTGTACCTCTTTCTCCTATTGAATGTAAGGTCCTTGACAACAGGAATCTTGTATTTCCTTTCACTATCATGGCACCTTGACACAGAGTAGGGAATGAATGAGTGAATGAATTATTTAGTTAATGCCTCAAATTACATATGTTGAGAAACTTATGTTAGAACGTTTTGGATTTATAGAAAAACGTTTTGGATTTACAGACAGTTCCTACATACTCCACACCCAGTTTCCCCCATTATTAATATCTTAATTAGTATGGTATAGTTGTTAAAATTAATGAACCAATACTGATATAGTTTTGTTTTGTTTTTTTGAGATGGAGTCTCACTCTGCCACCCAGGTTGGAGTGCAGTGGAGTGATCTCAGCTCACCGCAAGCTCCACCTCCCGGGTTCACACCATTCTCCTGCCTCAGCCTCCCAGGTAGCTGGGATTACAGGCGCCTGCCACCACGCCTGGCTAGTTTTTTGTATTTTTAGTAGAGATGGGGTTTCACCGTGTTAGCCAGGATGGTCTCAATCTCCTGACCTCGTGATCTACCTGCCTTGGCCTCCCAAAGTGCTGGGATTACAGGCATGAGCCACCGCACCTGGCTGATATTGTATTGTTAACTAAAGTCCACGGTTTATTGGTAAGTGCTTAGTCTTGACCTAATATCTCATATATGGTTAGTCTGTGTCCCACCCAAATCTCGAATTGTAGATCCCATAATTCCCACGTGTTGTGGGAGAACCTGGTGGGAGGTAATTGAATCATGGGGGCAGGTCTTTCCCCTGCTGTTCTGAGAGTGAATAAGTCTCACGAGGTCTGATGGTTTTATAAAGGGGAGTTCCCTCGCACATGCTCTCTGGCCCGCTGCCATGCAAGATGTGACTTTGCTCCTTCTTTGCCTTCTGCCATGATTGTGAGGCCTCCCCAGCCATGTGGAACTGTGAGTCAATTAAACTTCTTTCCTTTATAAATTACCCAGTTTCTGGCATGTCTTTATTAGCAGACTCCTTTTTGTTCTGGAATCCCATTCTGGATACCACATTTCATGTAGTTGTCATGGCTCCTCGCCCCTTTTAGCTATGACTGGTTCTCAGACTCCCCTTCTTTTTCATGACCTTGACAGTTAGAGGAGTACTTGTCAGGTATTTTGTAGAATGTCCCTTAATTTGCATTTGTCTGATGTGATTCTCATGATTTGACTGTGATTGTGTGTTTTGGGAGGAAGATCATGGCAAAGTGCCATTCTCATCAAGGTATGATCTACCACCATCATGACTTATCACTGTTGATGCTTATTTGACCTCTTGGCTGAGGTAGTGTTCATCAGGTTTCTCCACTAAAAAGTTACTTTTATTTCCTGTTCTCACACCATAATCTTGAGAAAGAAGTCACTGTGTGCAGACCACACTTTAAAAGGGGAATGCTACTCACTGCATACTTGAGGGTGAAGAATCTACATAAATTATTTGGGATTATTCCACATGGGAGATTTGTCTGTTCTCCTCCATTTATTTATTTAGTCAAATCATTATTTATATTAGTGTGGATTCATGGATATTTATTTTATACCGTAAGTTATAATCCAATACTACTTTATTTATTTTGCTGCTCAAACTATTCCAGCTTTGGCCTTTGAGAGCTCTTTCCAGTTGGCTCCTGTGACTCTTTAACATACTCCATTTTTTTGTTTTGTTTTGTCTTTTTTTTTTTTAAGTATTTCTTTACTTTTAAGCCCTACAATGCTCCAGGCTTATCTTATATGTTTCCTCCCCCAGACCAACAATCAGCATTTCTCTAAGGAGCTCTGGTTCCATTGGTCAGAAAATGGTATTAGAAACCAAGATATGGGAACTGGATATTAAATTACCTTTTTAAAAATATGATTTGAGGCCGGGCGCAGTGGCTCACGCTTGTAATCCCAGCACTTTGGGAGGCCGAGGCGGGTGGATCACAAGGTCAGGAGATCGAGACCACGGTGAAACCCCGTCTCTACTAAAAATACAAAAAAATTAGCCAGGCGTGGTGGCAGGCGCCTGTAGTCCCAGCTACTCGGAGAGGCTGAGGCGGGAGAATGGCGTGAACCCGGGAGGCGGAGCTTGCAGTGAGCCGAGATTGCGCCACTGCACTCCAGCCTGGGCGACAGAGCGAGACTCCGTCTTAAAAAAAAAAAAAAAAATATGGTTTGATGCTGACAGGATGTGTTAAAACTAGAATTTTTATCCATTACTGGTGAAGGAGTAAACAATACAATTTTTCTAGAAAGCAATTTTTCAATGCGTACAGAGCCTTAAAAATTGTTGTATAAATTTTGATATTATAGTCACACATCTGGCACTCTAAAATGCAAAGATTTTTTCACATTACTTATAACAGCACAATATTAGAAAAGCCAAACGATATGGAAGGGGTTAAATTTAAAAATAAGAGTCTTGCTCAAAAAGTAAGTTTAAACCACCTTAAATTATTTGTTGTATAAGATGGAGAAATAAATAGATACACAAATTTATGGATGCCATGGACACATCAGTTTTATGTGAATGAGAAACAGTAATATTATATACACATACATATATTTGCTTGTGTATGTGTCATATAATTTGTTTATTTTGTTGATCTGTTTCGTTTTGTTTTGTTTGAGACGGAGTCTTGCTCTGTTGCCCAGGCTGGAGTACAGTGGCACGATCTCGGCTCACTGCAAGCTCTGCCTCCCAGGTTCATGCCATTCTCCTGCCTCAGCTTCCCGAGTAGCTGCGACTATAGGCAGCCGCCACCACACCCGGCTAATTTTTTCTATTTTTTAGTAGAGATGCTAGCCAGGATGGTCTCGATCTCCTGACCTCGTGATCCACCCGCCTTGGCCTCCCAAAGTGCTGGGATTACAGGCGTGAGCCACTGGGCCCAGCCTGTTTATTTTGAAATATATGTATCATGATTTGTTTACATGGAAACATGTTTAAAAATGGAAGGAAAATTTCTAAAATGTTCATAGTTATGCTCTCTAGATGACAAGGTTATATTATGTTTATTCCATTTCTTTATATTTTTCTGTTTTCAAGTATTATTTTAAATATGGGTACTTATAATCCTAAAAAAACTAAACACAAAGTAATTTTATCATTTCGTATAGCTATGTAACAGGAACATCTAAACAATTATTGCTGGCTATTCATAGTTTGTAGATGACTGATTTACCCAATCGCTGAAGGGCACCATGATTTCTTGACAGTAAGCCCCTTGTCTGCAATAGAGGAGGGGGGCCTTAACCACAAGATGTTTCTCCCCAAATCACACAGCAAATTGGTGGCAGTAATCGAACTCTTTACAGCACGGGGCACTGGGATACACAGGATGAAAGGTTAGGCAGTCAGAACTCCTCTGAATTGATTAGTTTTGTCATTCTTCTCCTGGCCTTGCTAACGTCTCAGAAATGGATGCACTTTCCTGGGTCATAGGGAGGGCTGGGGAAAGGAGAAGATGAATCTCAAAGTATTGCAGGGAGTGAAGCATGTTGAAATTACAAAGTCAAACAAACTTGCCTTTCAGATGATGGCAAGGCGGGTAATTAATTCACATGGGACTTTGAGTTCTGGATTTGTTTTTCTCTTATGTGAATCTGGGTTTGTTTTGGTGAAGTAGGTAATAATTTTGTGTCGTTTTCCCCAGCTACAGAGCTAGGTCACATGACCCAAAGTTTTACCAAAAGCAGCACTTTTATTCTGTAAAGTTGCCAAGGCAACACCAGCTGCTTATGACATCATGTGACTGAGGGGACACAGACTGATTTTAGAAGCCTAAAATTATCACTCAATCTGCTCACCAAAATTCTGAAACAGCCAAGACGGCCCCAAGCCCAAGGAAAAGCTTCAGAAACACTGTTCTGTGAAAATGATGATGGCAATGAATTATGCATTGTTCTCTAAAGTCTGGTACCACGGCCTCAAATCACATACTAAAAACATACTCAAGATCAACATAAGCTGGGCATGCAGGACACACCTGCTTATCTGTTTTCAATTAAAGTTTTCCCATCACCATGATGGATAAAAGTAATTTTTAGCTTTCGTTAAATGAACTTTAAGATTTAAAATCTATTTTTATGTACATCAGAATTACATCTCAAATTATTCTAATTCAAGATATACCAAAGATAAAAATTAGGAAGAATATTTTGTTTTTCTATTATAATATATAATTATACAGTAATTAGAGATGTATTTGCATGTTTCAATATTTTTATAATAATAAGCAACAGTCCATGGACCATACTAAAAGTCTAAATTTTACAGATTCCCAGAGAGAATTAACTACATAGACAGATTCAAGAGAACCATAATATAATTTGGAATTGATCATTTTTCAGGCATTTAGAAGCAGGGAAGCTGGTCTCAACCTTACATTACCACCCCCCAAAAAAACAAATAAATTAGAATGGAAAGTAAAAATTAGACTAACTGGATTATGTTGCCCAAGTTTCACCCCTTTTTGCTCTCAAAAAACTCACTCTTAAATAAAGATGGTTGCATTGCAATTTATACTTCTACTGGCAAAATGAGTGATATTGTTCCTAAAGGAAAATACCCAGAATGTAAATACTTCTTGTAAAAAGAAATACTTCCCAGATCTTTGTAGCTCATTTCACACTCATTAATAGATGATCACCTACTATGTGCAGGCCAGTGTGCACTGTACTAGGTTCTATGGAAATACCGAGGTGGATTAAATGTCATCTTTTCCTCCAAGGAGATAAAATAAAGACACACGTAACTAAACGAAGATATAAATAACTAAAACTAAAAGCAAAAGAGCCATGGGAACACAGAAGAAGCAAAGATCCCTTGTGGCTGGAAGGACCAGGGGGACTTCGCAGAAAAGTTGGCATTTTGAAATTGAGCCTTGAAGGATGGGTAAGTCTTTAACAAGTTGGGTAGGGAAGGTCATGCTAAGAAGAAAACAGCTTGGGCAAAGATAAAAGGAGGTAAGGGGAGATCTTGGTTGGGAGGCAAATATATTTAGGAAACTGATGGAATGTAAGAGTAAAACATAGACTGGGACCACATCCTGGCAGAAGCTGATACCATTCTGAGGACACTGGACTTGATTCTGAGAACAGAAGGAAATCACTGAAGATTTTAGGCAGAAGAATGACATGTACTGTAGGAAGATGTAATTGGGGACTGTCCATTGAATGAAGGGTGACATAGCAGCAGGTTGCATTGAAATTCTATCAGGGGCCTGTGGAAACAATGGTGGTAAGAGGCAATGCGGATGGGAGCTGGGCGAGGAGAATGAGCAAACAGATGGACGTAAGGCACACGTGAGGGCGTGATTGGCAAGACGGGGTAGCCAGCTGCATGTGCGTGGGTGGAAGGGAGTATTTAGAGACAGTCCCTTGAAATGTGTTCTCAGAAGTAGAATTGCTAATTTAAACGCAATTTGATCTAAATCAAAATGTCTTCACCTGATATATAAAATCAATCTCTCCCATTTCTAATTTTGGGATATCTGATAGGAAAGAACAAAGGATCATGAAATTTCATGTAGTGACCTTCACCATTATATCATCCTCTCTTTTTCTGCTTTTCTCATGTGAAGTAATTAAGCGCTAAAAGCAGGAAGGTAAACTGAGGCTGGTGCTAAATGAACTATCGTGCCAGAGAGGTGATTAGACACTAGAGGGAAGTGTATGTGGGGCACGTGTTTCCCCATCTTCTGTTTCTGTGCATGGGTCTCTGGTTTCTACACCCAGTTCTGACAGCACATGACACTGACAAAGATTCTTTCCTTGACCAAACTCCTGCCAGGCTCCTCAGAGCCCTCTTCTTGATGAGGCCTCAACCTCAGCCTATAAAGGGATTGAACATACACTAACACAGTTTCTAACCGCTCGAGGCTGTTAGGATGACCTAGACTGACTTCTTGAGAAAACTCATGGCTGCCAAAGCAATGGACTGTTTGTTCCAGCCATCACCTGAAGATAGAGACCCTGTCTCGTAGCCTCTGCACAAGGGTAGGAGCCTGGCTTCGATAAGCGCCAGTTAGCAAACCCAGAGGGGTTTCACATGGACTAACTCCAAAGCCCCTTCCTGCTTTTTGTAATTGTTCACTTCCCTGAATCTGCTGAGGCCCCACACTGCCCTATCCATATGCCTTCAATTCTCCCTTTAAAATACCCAGTCACCTCCGAATAAACCAAAGCTGAAGTCAGTTCACAAGGGGCTCTTTTCCCAGTTGCGATAGTGGACCACAGGTTACAATCTGCCCTTGCCACTTCAACCCAGCATCCAGCTTTGGTTACCTTTGACAACATCTGTCTGAGGCTTTGCCTCGACCTCCCCTGTCTATAGTGCCTCAGGCCCATCCCCCAATGCCCCAGAGTCATGGGAAAAAGTCATAGCGATGAACTCTGATTCAACAAACTCAGACCTAGATGGTGCAATAACAATATGTGTCTCCAAAAAAAAAACAAACAAAAAAGCACTCTAGTGCTTCAACAAAGTGAACAGGTTTTCTTGATTGAAGATTTTCTCAGAGACTTTATAGTGCCATTATACTCTGTGAATTTCCAAAAGGGAGATACAGGATATACTACTTTCCAAACTTGTTTGACTATAAAACCCTTTTTCTCAGGACTTTTTGAAGGTCTATGGATTGATAGGAAAAATGTTAGGAACACTGTGCCCCACATTACCACTTCCTCCTCCCTTCTACCCAACACCTTCTCCTGTTCTATCCATCCCTCCAAAATGTTGAAGTTCACTCACCAGCAAAGCACTATGCTAGTATTTTTGAAACTAAATAAGCAGGTGGTCACTGCTCTCTGTCCTGTTTATATCTCTTTTGTAAACCCATCTTTAGCCTTCAAAACCACTTCCCTAACAGAACCTTTATTCTGCAAATTGTTCTCTAGTAAACACATGTATATTTAGAAAGATGTATACAGCATGTATCAAGAACAACATATGTTGGCCGGGCGCGGTGGCTCACACCTGTAATCCCAGCACTTTGGGAGGCTGAAGCAGGCAAAGCACGAGGTCAGGAGATCGAGACCATCCTGGCTAACACAGTGAAACCTGTATCTATTAAAAATACAAAAAAAAGGTTGGGCGCAGTGGCTCACACCTGTAATCCCAGCACTTTGGGAGGCCGAGGTGGGCAGATCACCAGGTCAGGAGATCGAGACCATCCTGACTAACACGGTGAAACCCCGTCTCTACTAAAAAAAATACAAAAAATTAGCCAGGCATGGTGGCAGGCGCCTGTAGTCCCAGCTACTTGGGAGGCTGAGGCTGGAGAATGGCATGAACTCGGGAGGCAGAGCTTGCA
The DNA here is from genome assembly GCF_028878055.3 of Symphalangus syndactylus. Taxonomy (NCBI): domain Eukaryota; kingdom Metazoa; phylum Chordata; class Mammalia; order Primates; family Hylobatidae; genus Symphalangus; species Symphalangus syndactylus. The sequence goes on along the minus strand of NC_072427.2, from coordinate 23,839,098 downwards.
GTGAGCCGAGAGTGCACCACTGCACTCCAGCCTGGGCAACAGAGTGAGACTCTGTCTCAAAAAAAAAAAAAAAAAAAAAAAAATTAGCTGGGCGTGGTGGTGGGTGCCTGTAGTCCCAGCTACTTGGGAGGCTGAGGCAGGAGAATGGTGTGAACCCGGGACATGGAGCTTTCAGTGAGCCAAGATTGCATCACTGCACTCCAGCCTGGACGACAGAGCAAGAATCCATCAAAAAAAAAAAAAAAAAAAAAAACGAACAGCATATGTTTATATGTTTTACACTAAAGCTGAATCCACCTCAAGATCATCAGCCATTCATTATGAATAGGTAAGTAAAAAAGGTAAACCAAATATTAAATATCACTGGAAGCAAAAATATGTAATAATCTGGGTTTAAGCTAAACTGCAGACCTTGTGGCTCACAATGTAGCATCTGAAAATGAGAACCTGAAAATGCAAAGCCATTTTAACACATTATTTAGTAAGTTAGTTTTCAGAAACTAAGATGTACACCTCCTTAGCAGTCAGTAAACATATTTTTTCCTTATGAAACCGGGCTATAAATGGCTAGCGTGGATAAAATGAAAGCATTTGGTGAACGTCTGTCTCTCTTGGGATTTCTGCTTAACTGAGGAATACATTATATTCAGATATTTCCTGAGACATAAATACCATCTTGATTAAGACATAAAGTTTCCTAGTTACACATCATGGAAATGGACTTTGGACTCAGACCATCACCAGTGATGGCCAATGTGTTTAGGGCAAAGCTTTGTTTGCAGAAAGAGCCATAATTTGAGCATAAATTATGTGTTGAAGTCACCACTTCAATTTGCCTATTTTTTGTTAGAAACTTTATGTGAAATTTGAGGTTGAGGGATAGGGGTTACAATTGGCATCTTAGGCTGGTTTCCCGCAGTGCACCCACAAAAAGGCTGTTGTGGACAAAGGCCTCAGAATCTGGCTTCCCGGAGTGTGGGTGGAGCTGAGCTACAAGTGCATGCCCAGTACCAAGTGGGGTCCACCCAGCTTCCACAACTAGAACCCTATGTAGACAAACCCCTCAGCTTCCAGAGACTAAATGCTAGAAAGCTTAAGCATTCCATGAAATAAAACCAGCAACTGTAGCTTGGAAAGTAAATACCGGCAGAAGCTCAAGAATAGAGATCATAATGTGTCCTAATGGGTCAACTCACAGCTCCAGCTCTTGGATTCTGTGGAACAGGTTAGATTTCTATGAGCTGGAAGGCACTGCTGAAAGGTAAAGATGGAGAAGGACTGGGAATGGCCTGGAAAACAGAGAACCCAAGAGGGCTTGGATCCAGAAAGGATTGCCCAGTAATCCAGGCCTTCCCAAAGAGATAGTTTGCTTCTGTCCTCTTCCAGAGTCCATCATGACCAGAAGCTCTCCTGTTAGCTACCATACCCTGCTCCTATTTTCTTATCATTGTGTATGTCCTGAGCACAACCATTGTTGGCTGCTTTTTTTGTTTTTTGTTTTTTGTTTTTTGAGACAGAGTCTCGCTCTGTCACCCAGGCTGGAGTGTAGTGGCACAATCTTGTCTCACTGCAACCTCCGCCTCCCAGTTTCAAGCAATTCTCCTGCGTCAGCCTCCCGAGTAGCTGGGATTATAGGAGGCCACCACCATACCCAGCTAATTTTTGTATTTTTTAGTGCAGACGGGGTTTCACCATGTTAGCCAGGCTGGTCTCGAACTCCTGACCTCATGATCTGCCCGCTTCAGCCTCCCAAACTGCTGGGATTACAGGCGTGAGCCACCGCACCCAGCCCACTGTTGGCTTTTGACTACCACGAATTCTGGCTGGGAGTTCCTGAAGGTGTCAGAGGTTGTCACAGATCAGTCTTCCCTCCTTCTGATCATAGAGTGATGGTCCACCATTCTCCCAGCTCATGACCTAGAAGTCAATTCCAGAGTTTCCAACTCCTTCTTCTCCGAATATAATTACCTGTTAAACTTTGAAACTCTCCCCATTGTCCTTCATACCCACAAGACATACCACTTCCCGTGCTCCCAACCTTTCTTGAAAATACTGCTTATCACACTAGACTCTGAGACTTGTGAGATCAAGCCCATATCTAATTCATCTTTCTAATTCTGGCTCCTGGTACAGTGCCTGACTCATGGTTGACTTAGAGATGTTTGGTTGAAAAAGTATGATCCGGCCAACTTTTCTGTTACATGTGTTTCCTCCCTTGCTTTATATTCCTGCCAACACCTTCATCATCTTTCAGCTAGACATTCAATAATATAATGATTAACATTCAGATAGTGAATGCTGTGAAGGAGATAATGTATAATAAGAGGACCAAAGCAAGAGGTGGAAGGGAGGTACCATTTTAGATGAAATAGTCAAAGATGTCTCTGAGGAGATGACATGTGAACAGAGATACAAACAATGAAAAGAAGAGAGGCATGTGGTCATCTGGCTGGAGAGGCATTCCAGAGGGAAACAAGAGGAAAGTTAAGGTCCCTGAGGTAAGGATGAGTATGTCCTGTTTCAGAAACAGCAGGAAGGCCAGCCTGGCTAGAGTATGGTAAACTGGAGGAAGAGGAACAGATAAGGCTAAAAAAGTAGGCAGGGTCTAGATCCTGTCCTTGTAGGTATGTCAGGAAATTTGGATCTTAAGTGTAATGAGAAGCCATAGCATGGTTTTTTTTTTTTTTTTTTTTTTTTTTTTGAGACGGAGTCTCGCTTTTTCACCCAGGCTGGAGTGCAGTGGCGCGATCTCGGCTCACTGCAAGCGCTGCCTCCCGGGTTCACGCCATTCTCCCGCCTCAGCCTCTCCGAGTAGCTGGGACTACAGGCGCCCGCCACCACGCCCGGCTAATTTTTTGTATTTTTAGTAGAGACGGGGTTTCACCGTGGTCTCGATCTCCCGACCTCGTGATCGGCCCGCCTCGGCCTCCCAAAGTGCTGGGATTACAAGCGTGAGCCACCGCGCCCGGCCAGCATGGTTTTAATTAGGGAACTTAAGTCATCTAAGTTACTTACTTCAAAAAGTCACTCTAGATGCTGTCTGCAGAATGGATTAAAGGGGACAAGAATGGAGAAAGACCTGTTAGGGAGTGAATGCAGAAATTTAAGAGAGATGATTATGGATTGTTCTTGGGAAGAAAGAGTGGAAAGAGAAGTGGTTGGCTAAAAACTAAATTTCAAAAGAAATTTATTTAAAAAAAAATAAATTTTACAAGACCAAAAACTGTGTTAGTAGATTGGATATGGGGGATGAGGAAACCAGAAGAACCAGGGAGGACTCCCATGCCTTAGGTCTGGGGTAAAAGGTGGGGCCATTAGGCCATTACCTGAGATGGAGAAGACTAGGGGAGGGGCATTTTTTACAAGGTGAATGGGGTAAGAAGCCAATGGAAGGAAAATCTATTTAGGATAAAGTGAAAGTGTCATGTGGGCAATTAGATAGCATGCATCTGGAGCTTAGAGAACAGCTTGGAGAAGGTCTCGGAATGTAAATTTTTGAGCCGATAGTGTATAGAAGGTATTGAAATCCATAGAGCTAGAAGAGTTCAATGCAACATGTTTTACAGTCATAATCTGTTCTTTGGCCATGAGCCACTCAGGCCATAGTGCATTAATGGGATTATTTTTACACCTTAAAACATTTTGTCTTTTACACCTACCTCATAATCCTTTTAAAAAATTATTAAACTTTAAGGAACACTTGGAGAAAATGGGATAAAAGTGAGAGGAGCAAGAACCTCAGGAATTCATGTGGCCTTTATTGAGGCAACACCAGAATGCACTGTCTACTGCAAAAAGAAGCAACCAAAGTTGTAGAAATTCTCTAACAGGTGTGGCTCAGGCCAAATTGTCTTGGCAGTAACAACAACAGCAATGACCAAGGAAACAATGCCAACAGTGCAGAGCCAGGGACAAGCCAAGCAGATGCTCTAGAGCCTCTTCATCTACCAATCTCTTAGTCTAGGAATATCCAGTTTCCCTAGACCTTCTCCATCCAGACCCTTGGGAATTTTCAGCAGCAGAATTTATTCTCTTCAACCACAGCCAGGCCTGGGATGCCCAGTTCAAGAACTCCACCAGGGGTTCTGGCACCCATGGACTTCATTTTAGAGTCAGAATGTTTCCTTGAGTCCAAAGTGCACCCTTTACTGCAGACCCCTTTAGTGACGCCCATATCTCTCCCTACTGTTCCCTGCCATAATACTTTGACCCCAAGGTGGGACTGACTCTCTGGATGAGAAACATCAGAGCATGGAGACATTTCTGAATTTACAGAAGAGTCAGTCCTCTGAAATGTCCTGTGGATACCTTAGGGAAATCACAAAAAACACTGTGACAACAGGATATGTTTCTGAGACTCATTCATGTTGTTGGCAAAAGCTATAATTCATTCATATTTATCTCTGTAGAAATAAAATTCTACAGCGAGAAACAGAGAGAAATTCTGTTCTTAATCTTTAAAGTCCATCAGAATTATCTGGAAGCCTTCTTAAAAAGCAAATTCTGAGTTCTGAGCCCCACTCTTAGAGTTCTGATTCATGGTCCAAAGTGAGATTCAAGAACTTGCATTTCTAACAAGTTCCCAGGTGATGCTGATGTTTCTGGTCCATGGTCCATGCTTTAAGAACAACTTCTATAGAGTGTTTCATTATGTGACAATACAACAACTTACTCATTTTATTACTGATGGACACCTTCGCTGTTTTCAGTTGGGGGCTATTATAGTGTTTCCGTGAATATCCTTGTATATGTCCTTTGGTTCACACATGTAACACATTTCTGTTGGGTCCTCGAGAATTGCTGGGTTGTATGTGTTCAACTTTGAATAGATACTACCAATGGGTTTTCCAAAGTAGTTTAATTCATTTTCATTCCCACAGGCAATAAATATTTGAAAGTTTCTGAAACTCAGGATTCCTACCAACATTTAGGCTTGTGAGGCTTTTACATTTTTGCCAGTCTGGTGACTGCATGTGTAATTTTCATTGTGGTTTTAATTTTTCATTTCCCTGATGACTAATGAGGTGGAGGCCTTTAATATGTTTATAGGACATTAGAATTTCTTTTTATATGCAGTGCCTCTTTAAGTTTTTTAACCCATTTTTCTAACTGACTTGAATGGGTTCTTTATACATTTCAGATACTAAGTCTTTGTCAGTTATATGTGTTGCGAACATTTTCTTCCATTGTGTAGCTTGTCTTTTCACTCTTTACAGTATCTTTTTATGAACAGCATTTCTTGATTTTAATGGAGCCTATTTCAGTGTTTCTCAGACTCCCCGTGGTGAGGGAGCTATTTTTTTCCAAATCAATTGAGGACTGATATTTTTGAAAATACAAAAAAAATGCTTAACGTAAACATGAAAAAAATTAAAGGCATTCAAAAACCTTAAGCATTTTATTTTCAGGTAATGTGTTCAAGAGAGCTATCCCTAAGCCTCATCCAATTTTCTGACAATCCTGTGCTCGAGAATAAAACTCAGGCATCAGAGTGGAGATGTCGACATTTGTACTTAACAATTAACTCAAACAAAAGAATGACAAACTACCAAGTATTTTCATTGCAGGATAAAGGTCACAATAGACATCCTTACCTTGCTCCCCTATTCTTTAATTTCCTCCCACTCTGTTCTTGACCTTCATTCTATTTCTGTCCCCATCCATAAGCCTCTATCTTCTTTGAAGAACATACATGGTTAAAGTCATGATGTGGTAAACATACCTGTACACATGATGCTTAGTAATAAAAAAAAATTAAGGTTTTAAAGTACTGTCAAAATTTCCTCACAATTTTTTTCTTAAATCTGAGACAAAATGTCATGTTGACTAGGTGAGTGTTATACTCACAGTACAGCTTAATTTTAGCAGAGCATTTAAAAACTCTTCAGTAAGATATAATTACAGATAAAAGGGTGCAATAAGAGCAGGAAGACTGCACTGTTAGGTCATAGAAAAGGGAATATTTGAGCAATATTATTATATAAAAAGAAATTAAGATATGATGGGTGACTTAATTGATGTTACCTTTATCTTCTCCTTTGTTAAAGGGACTTCAAAGAATGATTTTGTGGTTCGTGGCTTCTGCGTCTATCTCCCCCTGACTGTGAGCTTCTTGAGGACAGGAATTATTTCTTATTCACCTTTGCAGTAGATTTTTTTAATGGACAGTCTTTAACAGATTATGACATTTTCTTCTATTTCTAATTTGTTAAAAGTTGGCCAGGGGAGAGCAAAGCAAGATCGCAGAATGGGACTATCCAGTGATCGTCCCCACCAGAAACATCAATTTGAACAACTATCCACACATAAAAATACCTTTATAAGAGCTAAGGAAGCTAGATGAGAAATCATAGTGCCTGGTGATAGCATAATAATTTTAAAAGATGCATTAAAGATATAGGAAGAACAATTTTACAGTACCCATATCACTCCTCCTCCATATCTAGGCAGCACAGCAGAGAGAGACATATCATTCACTTGGAGAAGGAGAGGAAAGTAAACGTAACACTTTGCCTTGGACACCAAGACCAGCCCTGCCATGGTAAAACCCAGCACCACGCAGTCCCTATGGCCCCTGTCTCTAGGCCAGTGACAGAGCCTACAGATCCACTCCAATACAGGATACGAATCTATAGCCGCTGCAAGATGAACTCAAGTCCTGGCTTGCATCAACACTAGCCAACTACAGTGGCCTAGGGCTCTGAATAACCCACAGTAACAGGCAGGCCTCAGCAGCCAAGGACTACAGACATGCCCCAGTGTGGCACTAGTCTCAGTGACTGCAAGTTTTGGGTGTGCTCAGTGTGTGCCAGCCTTGGCAGACACTTGATTCTAGCCCAGCAGTACACTTGGCATGGCAGTCCTGGTGTTAGGGCAACCCCCTAGCACAGCAACAGCTGCAGCAGTCATGGGCTTAGGGACTACGCCAGATAATCTGCCCAGAATCTCTGAAGAAGCTTACTGCTAAAGGACATTCCCAGATAAAGCCAGACTGGGAAGACTGGAATAAGTGCCTACTTAAATGCACAGAAATCAATACATAACCACAAGGAACAACCACGGAAATGTGACCTCACCAAAGAGACAAAACAAGGTGCCAGTGACTGACCCTAAAGAGATGGAGATGTATTAATTGCCTGGCGAAGAATTTAAAATCACTATTTTAAAGACGCTACAGAACATCAAAAAATACAGAGAAACAACTCAATGAAATTAGGAAAGCAAAAAGTGACTAGAATGAGAAACTTAATAAAGAGATTAAAATAATTTTTAAAAATCAAACAGAAAGTCTGGAACTAAAAAATACAGTGAACAAGAGGGAAAATGCAATTGCACCAACAGCAGAACTGATCAAGCAAAAGAAAGAATCTATAAACTTGAAAACAGGTTATTTGGAAATATATAGTCAGACGAGAAAAAGAATGAAACAGAAGAAAGTTTATGGGATTTATGGGATGGCATCAAAAGAGGAAATATACAGGTTATTGTGTTCAAGAGGGAGTAGGAAAGGATAAAGGAGTAGAAATCTTATTTAAAGAAATAATACCAGAAAACTTTTCAAATCTGGAGAAAGATATGAATATCCAGGAACATAAACGTCAAACACCTCCCATCAGATTTAATCCAAATAAGATTATCCTAAGACATATTATAACTAAAAGTTCAAAGATCAAAGAAAAAGAGGATCCTGAAAGTAACAACAGAAAATAAGCAAATAACATATAAGGGAGTTCCAGTCCTCCTAGCAGCAGCAGAAACCGGACAGGCCAGGAGGCAGTAGGATACTATGTTTAAAGTGTTAAAGGAAAAAAACCTGCCAGCCAAAAATACTGTACCCAGCCAAGCTATCCTTCAGAAATGAAGGAGAGTTAAAGATGTTTCTAGACAGACAAAAGCTGAGGAAGTCCATCCTACCACAGCTGTCTTAGAAGAAATCCTAATGGTAATCTTCAAACTGAAATAAAAGGTTGCTGATGAGTAACATGGAAACATCTGAAAGTATAGGACTCACTGGTAAAAGTAACTACACAATCAAATTCAGAATACCCTAATATTGTAATGATGGTGTGTAGATCACTTAACTTTTTAGTATAAAGGTTAAAAGACAAAAATTATTAAAAAACAAAAATAATTACAATAATTTATTGAGAGATATGCAATATAAAGAGATGTAAACTGTGTCATCAAAAATTCAAATGGAGAGTGTGGATAAAGTGTAGAAGATTTGTTTTTTGCAATCAGTTGTTATCAGCTTAAAATAACCTACTGTAAGATGTTTTTGTAAGCTTTATTGTAATCACAAAGCAAAACCTGTAATAGATACACCAAAAGTAAAAAGCAAGGAATCAAACATACTACTAGAGAAAATAATTTAACCACAAAGGAAGACAGTAACAGCAGAAGAAATCATTTACAAAATAAGTAGAAAACAACTAAATGACAGTAGTAAGTCCTTACCTATCAATAAGTACCTTGAATGTAAATGGATTAAATTCTGAAATCAAAACACATAGAGTAGCTGAATGAATTTTTTTTAAAAAGACCCATATATGTGCTGCCTACAAAAGACTCACTTCACTTGTAAGTGGACACACACAGACTGAAAGTGAAGGAATGAAAAAAGATACTTGATGCAAATGGAAACCAAAAGAGCAAAAGAGTAGAAGGAGCTATACTTATATCAGATAAGTAGATTTTAAGTTAGTTGTAAAAAGAGACAAAGAAGGTCAGTATATAATGATAAAGGAGTCAATTCAGCAAGAAGTTACGACAATTGTAACTACTGCACCCGACATCAGATCACCTAGATATATAAAGCAAACATTACTTTGAAGGGAGAGACAGACTGTAATACAATAATAGTAGGGGTCTTCAACACTCCCATTTTAGCAATGAAAAGATCATCTGACAGAAAATCAACAAAGAAATGTCAGATTTAAACTGCACTCTAGACCAAATAGACCTAACAGACATATACAGAACATTCCATCCAACAGCTGCAGAATACACATTCTTCACAACAGCACATGGAACATTCTCCAAGATAGATCATATGTTAGGATCACAAAACAAGTCTTAACAAATTTAAGAAGACTGAAATCAAATATCAGGTATTCTGTCTGACTACAATGGTATTAAACTAAAAATCAAGAACAGAAGGAACTTTTAAAAATTAACAAATACATGGAAATTAAACAACATGCTCCTAGAAAAACAATAGGTCAATGAGGAAATTCAAAGGAGATTTTTTTAATATCTTGAGACTAATAAAAATGGAAACACAATGTATCAAAACCTGTGGCATACAGCATAAGCAGTTCTATAAGGAAAGTTTATAGCAACAAATGCCAACATCAAAAAGGAAGATCTCATACAGCCTAACTTTGCACCCCAAGGAACTAGAAAAATATGGACAAACTAAACCCAAAATTAGTAGAAGGAAGAATATAATAAAAATCAGAGCAGAAGTAAATGAAATAGAGAATAGAAAAAATAATACAAAAGATAAACGAAGACTTGGTGTTTTTTTGAAGATTAACAAAATGAACAAAACTTTAGCTAGGCTGAGAATAAAAGAAGACTCAAATAAATAAAATAAGAGATGAAAAAAGAGACATTAAAATTGATACTACAGAAATACAACAGATTGTAAGAGACTATTATGAACAATTATACGCCAAAAAAATGGGTAACTTAGAAAAAAATGGATAAATTCTTGGACACATACAACCTACTACAATTGAATTATGAAGATACAGATCTGAACAGAACAATAACAAGTAAGGAGATTGAATCAATAATAAAATGTCTCCCATCAAAGAAAAGCCCAGAACCTGATTGTTTCACTGACGAATTCTACCAAATATTTAAAGAAAAGCTAATATAAATTATTCTCAAACTCTTCCCAAAACCTGAAGAAGAGGCTCTTTTTCCAAAGCCATTTTTTTTTTTTTTTTGAGACAGAGTCCTGCTCTGTTGCCCAGGCTGGAGTGCAATGGCATGATATTGGCTCACTGCAAGCTCTGCCTCCCAAGTTCAAGCGATTCTCCTGCCTCAGCCTCCCGAGTAGCTGGGATTACTGGCATGCACCACTACGCCTGGCTAATTTTGTATTTTTAGTAGAGACAGGGTTTCTCCATGTTGATCAGGCTGGTCTCGAACTCCGGATCTCAGGTGATCCACCTGCCTTGGCCTCTGAAAGTGCTGGGATTACAGGCTTGAGCCACTGCACCTGGCCCCAAAGTCATTTTATAAGGATAGCACCCTAACATCAAAACCAGACAAGGACACACATACACACATACACACACACACACACACACACACACACACGAAAACTACAGGCCAATATCCCTGATGAACACAGAAGCAAAAATCCCCAGCAACATGTTAGAAAATCAAATTCAACAAGACATTAAAAAGTTCACTCATCATGATTAAGTGTGATTTATCCCAGGGATATAAGGATGGTTCAATAAATGTAATACATCACATTAATAGAGTGAAGGACAAAAACTATAAGATCATTTCAATAGATGCAGAAAAAGCATGTGACAAAATTCAACCATCTCTTCATGACAAAAATTCTCAACAAGTTAGGTATAGGAATGTACCTCAATGCAATAAACGTCATGTATGACAAACCCACAGCTAACATAATACTGAATGGGGAAAATTTGAAACCTTTTTTTCTAAGACCTGGAACAACACAAGAATGCCCACTTTTCCCCACTTCTATTTAACATAGTACTGGAAATCCTAGCCAGAGCAATTAGGCAAAAGAAAGAATTAAAAGGCATTCAAATTGGAAAACAGGAAATCAAATTGTTCCTCATTGCAGACAGCATGATCACATACCTAGAAAACACTAAAGATTCTACCAAAAAAACTGTTAGAACTAGTAAACAACTTCAATAAAGTTGCAGAATCCAAAATTAATACACAATAATTAGTAATGTTTCTATACACTAATAGTGGACTCTCTGAAAAACAAATCAAGGAAACAATCCCACTTAAAATGGCTCCAAAAAAAGATACCTAGAAATAAACTTAACCAAGGAAATTGGAAGTTATCTACAATGAAAACTGTAAAACACTGATGAAAGAAATTGAAATAAATTTAACAATATTAATTGGAAGAATTAATATTGTTAAAATGTCCACACTACCCAAAGCAGTCTACAGATTCAGTGCAATTCTTGTCAAAATACCTATGGCATTCTTTAAAAAAAAAGAAAAAAAAATTCTAAAATTCACAGGGAACAACAAAAGATCCCAAATACCCACAGCAATCTTAAATAAGAAGAACAAAGGTAGAGACATTGCACTCCTAACTTCAAATATGCTGCAAGGCTATAGTAACTAAAACAGCATGGTACTGGCATAAAAACAGAGACAGAATAAAGAGCCCAGAAATAAATCCAAACTTTTACAGCCAACTGCTTTTCACAAAGGTGCCAAGAACACACAATGGGGAAAGGACAATCCTTTTAATAAATAGCACTGGGAAAACTGGGTATACATATGTGGAATAAAATTAGACCCTTATTTCTTAACATATACAAATACCGACTCCAAATTGGATTAAAGACTTAAATAGGCTGAACGCAGTGGTTGATGCCTGTAATCTCAGCACTTTGGGAGACCAAGGTGGGCAGACCACCTGAGGTCAGGAGTTGGAGACCAGCCTGGCCAACATGGCAAAACCCTGTCTCTACTAAAAATGCAAAAATTAGCCGGGCATGGTCATGCACACCTGTAATCCCAGCTACTCAGGAGGGTGAGGCAGGAGAATTGCTTGAACCTGGGAGGAGGAAGCTTCAGTGAGTCGAGATTGCGCCACTGCACTCCAGCCTGGGTGACAAAGCGAAACTCCATCTCAAAACAAACTGAAAAAAACTTAAATATAAGACCTGAAACTATAGAACTACTAGAGGAAAACACGGGAAAACGCCATGAAATTGGTCTGGGCAATGATTTTTTTAATATGGCCTCAAAAACAGAGGCAACTAAACCAAAAATAGACAAATGGGATTGCATGAAACTAAAAACTTCTGCACCGCAAAGAAAACAATCAACAGAGTAAAGAGACAACCTACAGAAGGAGAGAAAATATCTGGAAACTCTACAGCTGATAAGCGGTTAATATCCAAAATATTTAAGGAACTCAGACAAGTCAATAGCAAGAAAACAAATAACCTGATTTTAAAAATAGGCAAAGGACATGAATAGACGTTTTTCAGAAGAAGACATACAAATGGCCAACAGGCATATGAAAAAGTTTCAATATCACTAATCATCAGGAAAATGCAAATTAACCACAAGGAGATATCACCTCACTCCTGTTTGAATGGCTGTTGTCGAGCTGGGTGCAGTGGCTCACGCCTGTAATCCCACCACTTTGGGAGGTCGAGGCCAAGGTCAGGAGTTCAAGACCAGCCTAGCCAAAATGGTGAAACCCTATCTCTACTAACAATACAAAAAAAAATAGCCAGGCCTGGTGGTGGGTGCCTGTAATCCCAGCTACTCAGGAGGCCGAGGCATCATTGCTTGAACTCAGGAGGCGGAGGTTACAGTGAGCCGAGATCATGCCACTGCACTCCAGCTGTGCATCAGAGTGAGACTCCATCTCAAACAAAGAAAAAAAAAGAATGGCTATTGTCAAAAAGACAAAAGATAACAAGTTGGCAAAGATGTAGAGAAAAGGAAACTTTACACGTTTTTGATGGAGATTGAAATTCATATAGCCATTATGGAAAACAGTATGGCAGTTCCTCAAAAAATTAAAATAGAATAGTCAGTCATATGACTTGCACTTTTTTATTATTACATATTGATCTTCTTTGTCTCTAATAATGTTTTCAACCTGAAAATCTATTTTGTCTGATATGGCTACACCTATACATGGTTTGTCTGATATAGCTATACCTATATATGGTTAATATTTACCTGGAATATCTTTTTCCATTCTTTTACTTTCAACTTTATATTTTAAGTGTGTCTCTTGTAAGCAAAAAATGGCTAATCTTTTATTATATATAAAATAAATATAGATAATAAATATATAATAAATAAATATAATAAATACATATAATAAATATATAATAAATATATATTTTATATATATATAATAAATATATATATTTTATATATATATAATAAATATATATATTTTATATATATATATATATACACTTGAGTTTTTGAGATAGGCTGTCACTCTGTCACCCAGGCTGGAGCGCAGTGGCACAATCACAGCTTACTGCAGCCTGTACCTCCAATCCTCCTACCTCAGCTTTCCAAGCATCTGGGACTACACGCATGCAGCACCATACCTGGCTAATTTTTTTTGTTTTTTGTAGAAAGGAGGTCTCGCTATGTTGCCCAGATTGGTCTTAAACTCCTGAGTTCAAGGGATCCTCCCATCTTGGCCTCTCAAAGTGCTGGGATTGCAAGTGTGAGCCACCGTGCCCGGCCTAATCTGCCTTTAAAATTTCATGTGACAGTGTCTACTTTTAACTGGATAATCGATTCCATTCACATCTATTTGGATAAATGGTGAATTAAGATTTATTTTATTTTGTAATTTCTATTATTTTTTGCATTTTCATTTTCTTTTGTTTAACTATTATTATCATTCCTTTCTTCCATTCTTGTGGATTAATTTTATTTTTTGTTTTATTTTTTCCTTTACTAGTTTGAAAGCTTTGCACTCAATTTCTATTCTTTTGATGATTACTCTAGAAATTATAACATACACATATAATTTAGTAAAATCATATGATACTAAATACTCACCTCTTGAACAGATCAAGGACTTTAGCGTACTTTAACTCCGATTAATCCCATTGGTAGCTTAGCTTTATCTTGTCTTTATTTAAATTAGTTGTTATTTTTGTTAAATGGCTAATGTTTGTTTTGCCCTGACCAGTCTTAATTCCTGCATTTTCTTGCTGTGGGCATCTGAAGAGTACTCCTACTTTCTTGCTAATTTAGCACTTAAATAATTTTTAAATATAGCATATGAGATGTATTGCAGCAGAAGGCTTTTATGGATGTATCCAGGATACCAAACTACTTGGAATGGACATCTCCTATTCATCTTTGTAATCCTTTTGTCTCGTTCACTGTCTGGTATGTAGTGGGTGCTTAATTAATCATCATAGAATGAAGAGAAAAAGAGTTTTAGCCTGTGGGCTTGAGAAACTAGCTACCACTGATGGAAACAGGGACACTTAGTAGCAAAAATAAACTGGGCTTAAACCAGAAGGTTCTAGATGTATTGAGTTTGAAGTTGACTGTGGGATTTCCAAGTAGCAATGTCCGACTGGAAGTTAAAGATATTATAAAATCTTACATTTGGAACCTAAATAGTCATAACGTCCAAATAAGTACCCACCACAGGAATCCTAATGATAAAGATCATTACAGCCTATATCTTAACACTAAAAAAATACAGTCTGCACCCATTAATGCTAGAGTTGGACATCTCTAACCTTACAAAATTCTACCTTAAGTATCAAAATCTATCCTATTTAGATTTAAACCCTTTTTTATCTGACTTCTAAATTAGTGCAGATTATGTCAACTCTCTTTTCCTGGTGATAATTCTTCAATGTGAGTTCTCACTGACCTACTCCACTAAGGGCTCTCTTTATACCCTCCCATCTTTTCTAGAACCTTCCATTTATGCAAACTAATATTCACCAGCTGGTGATGTTAACATTGAAGGCAGGAGCAATTTCACTAATGGCGGCTTATATACATAAGTGGCTTGGCTTATGTATATACCCTATATATGTGGGCTGACAGAGTCACTCATTTAATGCAGATCCTTTTACTAAAGCCTAGCAATTCAGGATTGAGGAAGCCTTACCTTGTAGCTTGAAAGAGGTAGTTGAACCTGAGAGAATATTGACATAGCTAGAACCTATCTTGAAAAAGTCTTAGGGAAATTCCTGAACAGCATATCATTGACATGTGCAAATCCCTCTATAATTTACTAAAAGTTTTCGTGTGCATTACTTTACGAGGGAAGTATAATCATGATCCATGGCATGCAGATGAAGAAAATGTCTTAGAGTGTAGATGACCCAAGGTCCCAAAGCATGAGGGAAAAGCCTAGAACTTGAATCCAAATCTTCTAGTTGTCCACTACGTCATTACTCATCCATTTTAGGTTGTTAGAGTAGATAGAGTCATTCCAAGAAGATGGCTTTAGATCTTTGGGCCTCATTTCAAGGACAATGGTGACACCACTCTCCTCCTACCTGTCCATACCTTGACCCCCTTAATGAAAGCCTTTTCTTTCTACCATCTGTGGTAAGCAGATAATGCCTCCAAAGATGTCCATGCCCTAAACCTGTGAATATATTACCTAACATGGCAAAAGAGAATTAGGTTACAGATGCAATCAGAGTTGCTAATCAGATGATTTTGAGATGAGGAGATTATTCTGGATTATCCAGATGGGCCCACTCTAATCATATGAGTCCTTAAAAGTGGAAGAAAAAGCTGAAGAGAAACCTGCAAAATGACAGCATGAAAAAGACTCAGCCCACCCATGCTGGATTCAAACATGGAAGAAGGAAGCCATGAATCAAGGAATACAGGTGGCTTCCAGAAGCTGGAAAAAGCAAGGAAATGAATTCTCCCCCTAGAGCCTCCAGAAAGGAACACAGCCCTGGCGACACTTAGATTTTAGCCCAGTGTGGTCAGAAGCCCAGTGTCAGACTTCTGACCTACAGGACTGTAAGACAATCAATTTGTATCATTGTAAGCCACTGTTGTAATTAGAAAATAATATGCCGCCTCTTAACGTTAGTCTTCCTAAAGATTATTTGACCTTCAAATTTTATAGTTACTTAGGAATACTTTTAAGATTTAAAAAATAACTATAAGCTGATGCGTCCAAAATCAACATCTTTAGCCCTGACGTTCTCCCCAAGCTTCAGATGTCTACATCCAACTGCTTATGGGATATTTCCACTTCCATGCCCCATGTTTCCACAAACTCAGTGCATCTTGATGGAACTCACCTTCATTCCTTCCAATCCTGCTGCTCCTTGTATAATATATCCCCTTATCTGAATTAGGGGCTGTCTATCTACACCAGAAACTCAGGAGTCCTCTTTCATGGACCCCTCAATTCTCCCTCTCTCCCACCAGTCAGTTGATCACTACATGCTCTTTATTTTACCTCTGAAGTTATCTTTTCCTCTGCTGTCCGTCCCAGAGACTTACCACCGTCCTAGTTCTCACCCTCAGTATCTTTATTGTAACCTTATTTTCTCTGATCTCTTCGCCCTTCAACTGGTCCTCCTGAAATCCAACCTCCACAGAGTTGAAAGTGATACATCTAAAGTTTAAATCTGACCAAATCACTCTCCTATTTAAAAATGTTCAGGCTGGGCGCAGTGGCTCATGCCTATAATCCCAGCACTTCGGGAGGCTGAGATAGGAGGATCCCTTGAGCCCAGGAGCTGAAGACCAGCCTAAGCAACATAAGAAGACTCTATCACTAAAATAAATAAATAAATAAATAAATAAATAAATAAGGCAAGCTGGGCGTGGTGGTGGTAGTCCTAGATACTCGGGAGGCTGAGGTGGGAGGATTGCTTCAGCCCAGGAGGACGAGGCTGCAGTGTGCCATGATCACAGCAATGTACTCCAGCCTGGGTGACAGAGTGCTCAAAAGAATAAAAAATAAAGAAATAAAATTACAATTAAAACGTCCAAAGGCCACACTTCTTCACATGGCCTTTATGCAAGATGTCTCCTGGCCTGGCCTCCCACTCTCACTCCCAGGGCCATCTCTTGCTATTCTCTGCTGTCGTTTCTCCCTGCCCTTAGCATCTCTGCTATGTGAAGTGGCTATATAGCATGTTAGAGCTGTGAAAGTAATTTTGCAAATGGTACTTCATTTCTCAAAATAACTAACAAGAGAGGTAGAAAAAAAACCTTGTATTCTCATTTTACAAATTAAAAGGCTGAAGTTCAAAAAAGCTAGGTGATTGCTGAGGGCATACAGCCAGGAGGAAGTAGAAGAAGACAAGAATCCCCTCCCTCCCCCATACCTTTGGGCACATTGGCCAGTGCTTGTTCTAACTGTTTTAAATGACAGCATAGAAAGCGGATTCTACCAATTAGAATATGAAGGCAGAGGCTGGCGCGGTGGCTCATGCCTGTAATCCCAGCACTTTGGGAGGCCAAGGCAGGTGGATCACTTGAGGCCAGGAGTTGGAGACCAGCCTGGCCAACATGGTGAAATCCCGTCTGTACTAAAAACACAAAATTAGTCAGGTGCAGTGGTGTGTGCCTGTAATCTCAATTACTCAGGAGGCTGAGGCAGGAGAATCGCTTGAACCCAGAAGGCCGTGGTTGCAGTGAGCCAAGATCACACCTCTGCACTCCAGCCTGGGCGACAGAGTGAGACTCTGTCTCAAAAAAAAGGAATATGAAGACAGAGAATGAGGGGAGCGTGAGTGAAAAGAAAACAGAATAGCACGTTGAAGGTTTGTTTGGTTTTTGTGTTTTTGAAACACTGTAATTATTCCTTACTGTCCAGTTCTAAATGTTCGTTCAAGCATCCGGACATCTTAAAAGAGAGATGCTACAGCCTGCCGAACTTCTAGTCCCTTAAAGACGAAAACTTCTGCTTCCTGAAACTCTCAATTACCAAAAATAATTGTGTGGTGCTGAATAAATCCTCACTGATGCAGTCAGCACATGGGCACGGCAGTATATTAGATCTCATAGAATAAGAACGATTACACCAAACGTGCTACTACCAAGTCCTGTCTCAATAGCTTCTACTAGAAAATATACACCCTTATTTTCTACTCCTTGTTTCAAGATAAAAAGAAGGGCACATTAATAAATGGTCTTACACAAAGTAATACTTATTACATGATCTAGCCAAATGTCCCTGTCAGCGTCCCCCAGACGACCTTTGTCTACCCCAGGAATTCCGGGCAATTTTGTGTACTTCTAGCTGTCACAGAGTCCTCTTCAAGACTTTAACTCTTCCTCTCTCCTGACACACCAAGAGTCTTTAATTCCCATCCTAAAAGCAATGAATTTGGCATCAGATTGACAATTGTGCAATTCCAGAAACCCCCTCCATCCCTTCATCAGTGCAGCCATGCAGCTTTCCTGGGGCACCTCACTTCTCATCTATCAGAAAGAAGTCACTGACCCCAACACCCCCAGGGCCTCCTACAGCCTCTGCCTCTGTGCCATAGCAGTGACTTAATCTTCTTCTTCCCACCCTCTAAGCCAGAGTCATACCCAAACGCCACACGTTCCTATCCCACCCCTGAGGCCCAGGCAGTCTCCTCTCTCTTCCAGTTTCATGGCTCTCCTGTTTTAACCACTGCTGGAATCTCATCTTCCAGGTTCAAATCTCAGAGGCAGTCAGGTAGCCCTAATGGGGCTGCTGAGGAAAATTTAAGTGTGCACCCTTATATGTCCACCATCATACCCTGCAGCTCCTCACCAGCAACAACTCCATCCATCCCCATTGCTCATGGAGGTTCCTAGGTCTGGAAAGACTGAGCCAGTAAGTAGAGATGTCATCAGTGCAGCCTCTCCATGAGTAGGTGACAGGTGTACTCTCCTCTCTTTCCTATCCTCTTTTTATCCTCAGAGGACTGGATTCAGCCTTGGGTCCCTGTCCCCTGGGTTCCTTCACCTTAGTCACAATGAATGCTCTTGAATAGAGTAGGAAATAAATGGTGATCACCATCTCATATTCTCCTGCCAGGCAGAAAAACTTCATGACCATTTTGCAGGACTCAAACACCCTTTCCCATGGGGTTTTCTAAGCCCCTTTTCATGGGCTTAGAAAATTCTTTTTTTTTTTCAGTCTTTCGTATGATTTTATTTTCTTCATTCAACCATAATAATATGATATCCAAAGTTTGTCTTAACTGGTGGGTCTGTAAACACAGGCTTATCTATACCACTTACAGGCAAGGCAAATGCTGCTTCTTGAAATGGTCCCTCTATGGACCCTCTGGTCATCTAACCCAAGTATCCCCTTGGCCTGGCTTTATCTTCACTATATTGTGCGGCCACTTCATTGAATCTCATTCCAGACTTTAACTTTTCCATGGCTTCCATGATTTTGCCATGTTTTTCACATAGAATGTGTCTGACCTTTACTGCATTGCCACCACCTTTGGGACCTTGAGCCTTCTTGTCAGCGCTGTCACTCCCAGCGGCTGCTCCCCCTTCTCCCCCTTTTCCAGAACCACTTTTTCCTTGGAGCGGCATCTTGCAAACTTGTTGTTGAACCATCAAGGCTTAGAAATTTCTAACCCCATGGAAAGGGTGTTCTAATCCTGTGAAAATGTCACTGGAATCTGAAACATAAAATTGTCATATTTTCCAGGCTCAGTAAGGATCTCATCATAATAAAGTCTTCCAGAATCTACCTCTGAATCCCCCTAACACATCTCTCCTCTCTTCTTTCACTTACTAGAACCAAGAGTAGCTTCAGCCAGAACAGTATTAATTGTGGGAGCCTCCTGCTGAGACAGAGGCACCATTGGAAGAAAGAGAAAGTAAAAAAAGGAATTGCTGGTTGCAGAGAAGTTGCTCCTGAAGGGGTTCTGTGGACTGCTTGACTGCCCCTATATATCACTCATTAGCATCTCATCCACAGCTTCCATCCTTAACCCTGCCCTCTTCTTTCTGAGAACCTCATCTCCAGTTCCCTTTAGAATATTACCTCCTTTCAGGTGACTGCAAATTACGTTATTTCTGCATTCATCTTCATCTTCACCCCAGTTTCATTCCTCCTGTTCACGATTGTTCCCCACACCTGTGCCTTGGGCATCCTCCCTGCCTCACCTCCTGAAGAGCTTTCTTCATCAGTCTTTACATCTCTGCCTTAGGCCTGAAATCTCTCCCTCCCTCCTGGCCCTTTCAGTGAATAAACATGTCTGTATCTCCCATTTTTTAAAAAAAGTCCTACCTTAATCCTGTATGGTAGACAGAATATTGCAACCCCCACCAAAACATATCTACCTCCTACTCCCTGGAACCGATGAATGTTACCTTACATGGCAAAAGAGGCTTTGCAGATGTGATTAAGGTAAAGATCTTGAGATGGGGAGATGATCCTGGATTATCCAGGTAGGACCAATGTAATCCCAAGGATCCTTACTTGAGGGAAAGAGGAGGGCCCGAGTTAGAGAAGGAGAAGAAGATGGGACAACAGAAACACAGATCAGAGTGATGCCATTGCTGGAAAAGGGGCCATGAGCCATGGAATACAGATGGTCTCCATAAGGTGGAAGAGGCAAGGAAGAGGTTCTCTTTTAGAGCCTTAAAAAAAAAAAAAACAGCCTTGACAACACCTTAATTTTAACACCATAAAACCCATTTTTGAACTTCTGATATCCCATAATTGTAAGACAATAATATTTTTGTTGTTGTTGTGTTGTTGTTGTTGTTGTTGTTTTTGAGACAGAGTCTTGCTCTGTCGCCCAGGCTGGAGTGCAGTGGCTCAGTCTCGGCTCACTGAAACCTCCACCTCCCGGGTTCAAGTGATTCTCCTGCCTCAGCCTCCCAAGTAGCTGGGACTACAGGTGTGCGCCACTACGGCTGGCTAATTTTTGTATTTTTAGTAGAGACGAGGTTTCGCCATGTTGGCCAGGATGGTCTCTATCTCTTGACCTCGTGATCTGCCTGCCTTGGCCTCCCAAAGTGCCAGGATTATAGGCATGAGCCACCGCGCCCAGATGGTTTTTGTTGCTTTAAGCCACTAAGTTTGTATAATTTGCTATGGCAGAAAGTGGAAACTAATACACCCCACATCCCTCTTTAGCTAATTTTCAAACACTGTCCTCTCTTTCTCATGCAAACTTCTTTATCAGCTCAATTTCTTTTCCCATTAATTCTCCAAATCACTGTAATCTCTCCCCAGACTGCACTCAGTGTATTTTCCTACCAATTCTCATCCTGGAATATTCCTATCACTAGAATTTCATCTCTCCGTATCGTCAAAGTATTAGCTATAGGCCAGGCGCGGTGGCTCACGCTTGTAATCCCAACCCTTTGGGAGGCCAAGGCAGGCAGATGGCTCAAGCTCAGAAGTTCAAGACCAGCCTGAGCAACATGGTAAAACCCTGTATCTATCAAAAATACAAAAAGTTAGCTGGGCATCGTGGTGCGCACTTGCGATCTCAGCTACTCAGCAGTTTGGGGTGGGATAATCACCTGAGCTCGGGAGGCAGAGATTGCAGTGAGCTGAGATCAGATTGTGCCACTGCACTTTCTAGCCTGGGCGACAGAGTGAGACACCATTTAAAAAAAAAAGTACATAATAAACGTAAAATTTTCTCTGAAAACAAAAACTATTGCCTCTGGCCCTAGTTGCCCTGAGCCTTGTTTTTCATGAACAGCAGACCCTCCTCTGCTCTTGGGGGTTTTCTCCTTTCTACGGATGAAAATCTCTGTGTAAGTGGATTTCTTGGAAGAAGGGAGAACATAGAAACAACTGGTAGAAGTTATTTTACTCATTGCTCGTGTCCTTTCACATCCCCCTGTACCCTCTGTCAGTCCTAGTGCCTCATCCTGCACAAAGCTCAGCCCACCATTCCTTCACCCAAACCAGAGTCCCTTATTTCCTAAAGCCCTCCTCCAGCACCCCGTTGTCCATCAGCATCCTGCACCTCTCAGCCAGTCACAGCATGGCTCGTCCTTGACCTCCTGAGGACTTCAACATGTAAACAAGGCCCTGGCTCTTCTTCTTTCCCCAGGGTCAAGGTATCCCTCTGAGCCTGTCCTGGTCTCTGAGGTCGCTGTTCTGTCCCTTCCCGATGCACTGTCTCCTGGACCCCACACTGGTGCTGCCACCTGGGTAGATGAGGCAGATGGTGCATTGAAATGTCTTGAATGTCACTGAGTAGAGGCTGTTCCCATAGGTACCAAATCTCTCTCTATTATTTGCTGTATCAGATTGAAGGGTCTGGGTGAGTCCTCTGTAGTCATTGGTCCCTCCATTGAAGAGAAGTGATTGCCTCTTATCTCTGCAACTGTTGTGTCTGCTTGGCCCGCTTGCTTTTTACACATATCATTTTTGGCATCTAGTTTTCTCAGCTTGGCTGACACTTGATGTTACCACATCTCCATTTTTTTTTTTTTCTATTTGGGCTCCAAGGTTCTGAGACAGAGAGTCTTGACTCTAACTCCTCCTTGAAGAAGACTCAGCAGCTGAAAATATCCTCCACCCCATGCAAGTGTGCTCTAGAATGGTCTCCTGGGGGACAGACAGCAGCTGGTCATGCAGCAGAAGCCACACTCTGTGCCGACTAGCTACTTCAGGGTCTCTTCTCTTTTCCCTGGTGAAGAATAAGCTCACGTTTTTCAGCCATTACCTCCTCCACCAAAGACCTGATGGGACTGACAAAAAGCAACAACCGATAAACAAGAGCAAGCTTTAGCATCTTAAAAATATGCTCACCAGAGTTTATTTTACATTTTCAATTGAAGGGCGGCAAGATAAAAGTGAGAGACTCTTGTACGTGTATGCCTCAAGCTCAGAAGATCAAACAATTCAAATATAAATTCCAGAAAGATCTTTTAGAACAGGAAGAAACCTAGTCAAAAATGAAAGGAAATTTCCCCCAGCTACAGGGAAACCCTGATTTTCAAATTAAAAGGCCCCATAAAGTGCTGGGGCAGGATGACTGAGAAATGACCCACACTCAGACACATCATTGCAACATTTCAGAACACCAAAAATGAAGCAAACAAGTCTAAAACTTCTAGACTCTAGAGAAAGAAAAATAGGTTACTTAAAAAGAAAGAAGAGGTCTGGCACAGTGGCTCACTCCTGTAATGCCAGCACTTTGGGAGGCTGAGACGGGTAGATCACCTGAGGTCAGGAGTTCGAGACCAGCCTGGCCAAGATGGCAAAACCCTGTCTCTATGAAAAATACAAAACAGCTGGGCATGGTGGCAGGCGCCTGTAGTTCCAGCTACTCAGGAGGCTGAGGCACGAGAATCGCTGGAACCCAGGAGGTAGAGGGATTTTTTGTTTGTTTTTGTTTTTGTTTTCGAGATGGAGTCTCGCTCTGTCGCTCAGGCTGGAGTGCAATGGCGTGATCTCGGCTCACTGCAACCTTCGCCTCCCGGGTTCAAGCGATCGTCCTGCCTCAGCCTCCCTAGCAGCTGGGACTACAGGCACACGGCACCATGGCCAGCTAATTTTTGTATTTTTAGTAGAGACGGGGTTTCACCATGTTGACCAGGATGGTCTCGATCTCTTGACCTTGTGATCTGCCCACCTCGGCCTCCCTAAGTGCTGGGATTACAGGCATGAGCCACTGCGCCTGGCCCCCAGGAGGTAGAGGGGCCTCTGCCTCCAAAAAAAAAAAAAAAGAAAGAAAGAAGAATTAAATATAAGATTCCCATCAGTGATACTTGTTGACAATAGAACATGAAACAGTTTCTTTAAAAGTTTAGATAACTGATTAGTCAGAAGAAATGAGATCCAAGAAACAATAGCTCCAACCCAGCCCAGCCATAAAGGGATGTCCCATTATGACACTAATGCAACAGGCATAGAAAAAAAAACACTGCAAACTGCAACAGACTGATCGAAGTAAATTTACATTATAAATTCAATGATCTCACCTTATGTCCACAAGTATCTATTACACAGCTATTATTCAGCCAGCAAGGCACAGAGGATATGGTGATGAGGGAGACAGACTGTCCCTGCTCTCATGAAGCTTACAGTCTAGCCCAGAGGACACTCTCTGTGGCCGGTCCCAGCTGTGACCTTCCAGATACACAGTCTGGCTGTTCTCTGGCTCCATCCCAGGACTGCAGTTCCTTGGCATCTTGGTTAAGCCATATGTGACTCAGCTGTTCTCAGCTGCTGGCTGTTCAGTGGGAATAAGGATTCCAGGGAAGGCATGCCCCTTCTGACCCATGGCCCATCCTTCTGCCTTCCAAGCCAGGACAGTGTTTCCTCTCATCCTTCACCAGCCCACTGCTTCTTAGAAGGAAAGCCACCAGTTAGTGATCAGTGCCCTCCTTCAGGCTGGTCCCACTGTACTCAACTTGGCAGAAATTCCTCCAAAGTATGGCCTGTGGATGACCTCTTCCCTGAGGCAGATGCTCCCCGATTTTATGTTCTTTTTTATTTTCAATCAAAATGCAATGAAAGTAAAGTGAAACGGAGAAAGTAATTCGAGGCATATGATGAAGCTGCCATTTTACCCGGAATCAGGATGAGCTGAGAGATTAAGGAGAGAAAGAAAGAAAATTGGAACTTAATTGCTACTTAATAGCAGAATAAGGAACTGAGAATGGCTCGCTTTACTTATTATCAGTCCTCCCTGAATTACAAAATAAATAGAATAAAACTTAGTATTTTCTCTATGCAGAATAAAGGGTGACATTAAGAGCTCTGGTAATTAAATTTAATTGGAACCAGATTTATAAAACAGACTGAGCTGTTGAGGACAAGGACTCTGTCTTACTCACCTTCGTCTTCAAGTAAATGCTAGCTATTGTCACTGCTGTTCATGTTGTTATCTAATTATTATGTGTAACAGAATATAGAAATCATTGCCTCAGAGGACGCACAGAAAAGGATTTTACTTTCATTGATAAATATTAGATTTTTCTGTGCTAAATCGTGGCTGAACAAAAAGAACATGTACTGCTTTTCTTTGTTTTTTTGTTTTGTTTTATTTTGAGACGGAGTCTCACTCTGTTGCCCAGGCTGAAGTGCAGTGGTGCAGTCTCGGCTCACTGCAACCTCCACCTCCCAGGTTCAAGCGATTCTCCTGCCTCAGCTTCCCCAGCAGCTGGGACTACAGGCGTGTGCCACCATACCCAGATAATTTTTGTATTTTTAGTAGAGATGGGGTTTCACCATACCGGCCAGGCTGGCCTCGATTTCCTGACCTTGTGATCCACCCCCCTCGGCCTCCCAAAGTGCTGGGATTATAGGCATGAGCCACCATGCCCAACCTATGTACTGCTTTTCAAGGGATAGCTTTATATAGCAATGTTTCTATTTAAGCACTAGGAATAATATTTGTGTGAAGGCTCTTATAAGAATTCATCATTTAAAAAAGCTCTTTCTCCTCCTTGATCACCTGAACATCACACTATTGATCCATGAAAAATAAAACTTCGTCTCTCTAAGCACATTCACCTGCTCCTATTGCAGATTGACCTCCTGCATTGAGGCAAATGAGTGCTTTGTTGGGAAAACCAAAAGCAAGTCCACATAGTCACAAGGAGGAAGTCCATAGTGCAGAGGGTAAGAATGCCTCTGTGGCATGGCCTGGGCAGCAGGGAAGCACCAAGGAGGAGGAGCAAGGAAGAGGGAAGCCAGGAGGACAGAGTAAAGGGCCAAGGGAAAATGGGAACAACGTAAGGAAAAGGAGAGCCTGTGAAGGTACAGGATGCAGCTTGGAAAAAGAGAAAGGGAAGCAAGAGTGAGAAACAGCAACAACAGAAAACCAACCGAAAACCTAAGGGAGAAGACATGCCTGTGGCAGGGAACGCTGGACAATGTCGCATGGCTCTGTGTCCAGAGAGAAGAAGTAGGCTTGGTGAACAACCAGCAGTGTCTGCCACAAGCCACCCCTCTGGGCACAGAATATCTTTTTTTCCCTTCTCAGGACACAGAAAACAAGGGGATGTTTTCTGGGCCGAGGGGATGCTGAGGCAGGAGTCACCCTTTATGCCTGGGTCAGAGCAACAGGAAGATAGAAGAGAAGGCTTGTGGGGAGAGAAATGGACAGTAAGTTCTCTTCCTCCAGTTCCAAATTTTTCTTGATGCAGGGACAGCGTTATATACATTTTCATCCACGTAAGCAGGCATAATAAATGCCTAACATAGGACAGGACAAAGTAAGACTAATAATTCTAAAACCAGCATTTATTGAGCCACCATGATTGGCCATGCCTTCCACCAGGCACGATGCACAGGTTATTTCATTGAATCCTCATGACTAGCCTGTGAAAGGGAGGTTTTTCTATTCCTCTGTTACGGATGGGAAAAATAATTCTGAAGGAGATTAAATGTTTTTCTTCATGGTCAAACATTAAGTGACGTGTCTAAATAGAACCAGACCTAAAGAATCACACAGTCCTTTCAAAGTCTGACAACAGCTTGGTGAGTCTTATTACATTTGCTTTAAACGTTTACCTAGTAAAATAGTCAGATTATTTATTAATACTCTCATTGGACAAATGAATAAACAGGGGTGCAAGTCATGCAGCCAGGAGAAAGTGACAGAACTGTGGCTATGGCCAAATCTCTCAATTCCCTGATAAATTATTTTCCACACTTCTTCAAGTTGACAGGAAAGAGGGGAGATCGACTCATCCATGGAAGTGAGCATGGTTCTGAAACAAGCAGAGAATCCCCAGCGAATGAGGGAAAGCAAACATTCTTCCTTTACAGTTATGTGAGTTGAGGTCACTCTGCTGCTGAAACAGATAAACCCCCAAATCGCAGCAGAGTAACAAACAGGGGATTCTTTTTCATGTGAAGGGCAAAAGAGGTGCTCTCAGCCATCAGGTAGCTTTCTTCCAAGTGGCGATTCCAGGGCCCAGGCTCCTTCCATCCTGTGTCTCTGCCAACTTCAACACGTGGCTTCCACGGTTGCCATGACTGGGAGAAGAGAGGATGGGTGGGAAGGTTTTATGGGCTGGGCTTGGGAGTAGACCTGTCACCTTCACCCATATTCCAGTGGCTTAAAACTCAGACATGCCTGTGGCAAGGGATGCTGGGCAATGTGGTGTAGCTGTGTGTCCAGGGAGAAGTGGGCTTTGTGAACAACCAGCAGTGTCTGCCACAGGCCACCCCTCTGGGCAAGGAATATCTGTTTCTCCCTTCTCAGGATGCAGAAAACAGACTCATGCTCATGCCAGCCACAACAACCAGCTCATAGCCCAGGATCTCTGGGTCCAGATGAGGCTCTTTGTGGTGCAACAACCAAAGAGCCAGAGGACAGACTGTCTCCCCTCCACACATACGCCAGTCAAATCATAGTGGAGTAGGAACCGGAAAACCACAATAAGTCCCAGCCAGACCTGAGAAGAATGGGAGACCCACAGCGACACAGGTCCAAAGCATTGATGCAATCCTGCCTGGCCCCTTCCCCTGGCCCTAGGGGAAGTTCCTTTTCTAACCCTGATTCTGCCTCAGGGAAATACTCTATGTCCCTCCTTCTCATGGCCACTGGCTCGGGCTTCTGGGAGGGTTTTCCTCGCCCACTAACCCATTACCCTCCGGGGTCACTGTTGAAGTGGGTACGGGTGAGTATGAGGTCCTGCATTTGCAGCAGCCCACCTCCACTTGCGCAAGGCTTGCATAGCGGGGATTGTTTTAAGTCTCAGTCAAAACCTTTTTAAATGTAGGCTACCGGTTTCCTTGGCAATCCAGTGATCTCAAAAACTTGGCAGGTTTCTGATGTGTTTTCTTCCAGGTAGTTCCATGTGCCAGGAATCATACCCCAAATTCTTTCTTAGACGTAATTTTCAAGTCTGATGTCTTTATTGCCTCTTCGCCTCCATTCCATCTCTCTACCTAACGCTGCTACCTTGAGACCATCGCAAACAATAGGTAATAAGGCCACACCTTTCATCTGATCTTCACCACAGGACTCAATTACTGTGTTCCACTAATATTGGCCTTATTTTTTAATATATATTATCTAAAAGCATTGGCTTTTCTCTATATTCTTTTTCATTTACGCTTGCTAATTGGCCAAACATTTCCTGAGTGTGTTTGTATCTCATAGTAGAATACAAAAAGTAAAAAGTAAAAAGCCAACACATTTTTTTTCTAGAGCCACAGTTTTATTCAATATGCAGCCTGCCTTTAAAATGATCAAAGGTAATGGTTTTACCAAATGTCTTGGCACCACGTGACACAGATCTCCATCTTTCCATCACCCGATAGCAGTTTTCTCACTCCATGACTAGAGGGTAAGCCAACACCACATATTTGTTACAGAAACACCTCACTTCAAGGTACCAAGTACCAGTTTCTCAACTAGGTAACACTAGCTGTAATATAGGAGGTAAAACACAAAATCTCAATGGCGTCATATAATATTAGTTTATTTCTGGCTCATATGAATCCAAAATAGGTGTTTGTGATCAGCAAGTCACTCCTCCAGTGGTGAGTCAGGGACCCAGAATCCCTCTATCTTGTACTTCTACCTTCTCCAAGGTTAATACAGAAGGTCAAGAATGTATGGGAGCACAGAACATAAAGCAAATCCCTTTCGTTCACATTCCACTGGCTAGAACTTGATCGCATGGCCCCATTCATTGCAAAGGAAGCTGGGAAGTGTCATCTAGCTGTATTCCCAGGAAGAAGAGAAAATGTATGTGCCATATATATCCAGTTCCCAAATTCTAATTTAGCATTCTCTTCCGGTTTCTAGATATAGAAAAAGCCAAAATAATTAAGGACTATTTAAAGCAATTTTGCTTCAGACATTTATTGAGCATATACTATATGCAAATAAATGGGCTAGACAGGGTAGGAAATCTGTAGCAATGTATGTGCATGGAAGATTCTCAGTAATAACCCTTGTATTATTTGTTACTGCCTTCTTTCCAAAAGCAGGAAGAAAAGACACACACTGTGTGCCCTGGGCCTTATTTTAGGACGGAAAATGAAAGCAATTGTTTCGACTGAAGCCCCCTTTTAGTGGGGGAAAAAAGGAATGGTCTGTCTAAATGGTCCTAAAATAATTTCCATTTCCAAGGGAGCTCTGCTCACCTCAGAAATGTCATCTCCCTCTCTGAACTTCCAGGCATCAGGACTTTCCTTCCTGATTTTCAGGGATAGGCAGATATCTCCCTGCCTCTTCTCTTCTCTCTGTCATACCAAGAAGTTCAAACATGGCAGTCAGCAGATGACTGGCACTGATGTTTCCCTGCGCCCACTCCTCTCTCTCTCATTAGAAACTCAATGCCTTCCAAGATGGCTTCCCTGAGCCACACTTCAGATTCTGTTCCCGAGGCCTGGGTCGTTAATACTGAAAGCTCTAGGGCTTCCTAGTGCATCTGGCAAATATAACCTGGGCATTTTTTGCCCACTCATTAGGCTGGAGCCAACTGAAAGGGATGCATGTCCCTATCCCTCCTTCTAGGATCCAAATGGTCTCTTTGCTCCATATCCAACCAGCCTCCCTTCTCTCCTGTCCCTTCAGGCACAGCTTGTTTCATTCTAGACCTCACATCTCAGAACTAATCAAGCCATCCCAAATGAAAAAAGGAAACCTCAGGTATGATCACATTCCTGTCCAAAGCCAGCCAAGCCCGTAAAATGTTCTAAGTCATTGATAAGCCTTCTCATCCCAGAAGCTCCTTGGGGATTCCAGGGAACACCAAGTCAAAGCAGTGCCCAGAGAGACTGATGATGTCACAAAGCCAATATCCATATGAAGAGATTCCTCCTTTGCTACTGCTCCACATGCTGTCCCTGAGCCTTTTCTGTGACAGGCTGAGCTCATCCAGGCACCCCTGGGTTTTGTTTTGGCCCTTAAGCTCCTCCCCACTCTGAGCAATCTTTGCCTCAGTGACCAGACAGCAATCAGAATTAGAGTCGGGAGCAAAGGACCATCACAGTGGGCTTCCTCCTCCAGCCCCATGTTTCCCTGCAAGAGGAATCAGACAGCCTCCAGAAGCCAGTGGAGAGTGTGCTCACAGAACCCAGCAGGGCTCCACTGTGCAAAGAGGCATTCACCCCCTAATTAATTAACTAATTCATCTGATCAGTCCACAAACATATGCTGATGCTTTCTCTCTGCCAGTCCCTGTGCTGGGCAATGGAGACAGGATGACTCACACAGTTTCTCCTCCAACACCTCATCCCAGGGAATTTTCCTACCAGGTGTCTCTTGGTCCATTCTAACACAATTCTTTTTCGAAGTGTTCTGTAGGTCCCCTTCACAGGACATTGGACATCAGTTAGAGATAAAAATTTTAATGGATTTTCCCCCCTGGGGGTATGGGTGAGAGGCTTAAATAAAAACAATCCTCTTCAAGCCAAATGCCTTGACTCTGTGAACTTGAATATTTTCCTGAATCATGGGCTCTCCTCAACTCCAGACAGATTCTGCTCCCTGAATGGAGATCGCTGGGAAGAAATAGGAACTCGATGGAATTTGGATACAGGGATACAGACCCATTTTTCCTACCCACTAAGATATCCACATGGCCTTTACATTGCAGGGAATTGGGTCAAAGATGAGTCCCCTACACAAACATAAACACCAGACACACACACACACACACACACACACACACACACACACTGCTTATGTTCCAAGGGCCTCTACTACCCATTTGTTTCTCATCAAAATCTCCGTCACACAAGACAGTGAGGCTCATGCTCAGATGCTGAAGGCTTTGCCTTCCACAGGAGGTCCTGGTTCCACCAGTTCTCCTAGGCATAGATGTCCCTTTAAAGTCAGCTCTTCCAAGCCTCCTCTGAGAACACCTGCGCCTGGGCTCAGTCTTGCCCTGCAATCCGGAAAGTGGATGTGTGCTAGATTCAAGTGCCTCTGGTGGAGATTTTTGAAAAAGAGGATGCAATGCCCCACTATTGAAATCTCTTTCAAAGCTGAAGAATCTTACCCTCAGTCGTTAGGCAATATTCTTCTCGTCTTGAGAGCAGGGGATTCCTTTTCTTCATTCCAAGCCTCTGATTTTTGGGGTTTTTTTTCTTTTTTGCAGCCTGTCCAGCTGTTTTTCCAGCCTGAGCAGCTGCTGTCTCTGCTCACCCGACTGCTCTTGCAGGTCTCAGCATGTTTCTTCCTTTGCCTCCTCTCCTGTCTTGGCAGCAGGCCCAGTAAAAGAATACACCAATAGTAACCAGCTACTCCAGCCAGGGTCACTGCCTGGGCTTTCCTCCTACTCCCCCTCAGGGACAAGCTCTGCTATTTCAGATTCTGTCTCATCTTCAGAGGTCCCATTAGAACTGACCAGGGGTCTTGTGTTAGTTTTGCCTGTTGGAGAACAAATGCTGCTGTCTCCTGCAAGCTCAAAGATTTGGTATGAGGGAAAGGGTTCCTCAATGAGCATAAACATGATCTCTGCTTCCCATTCAATTGCCCCCACCTGCTTCTCTAATGCCCCACAGGTACAGCTTGTTGGCTTTGAGGGAGACCCCTCCACAGCTACCCACTGGGCTTTCCTGGGCCTGGTGGGATTCTTGGTTTGGAGGATCTAGAGGATCTAGCCAAGAATATCTTTCCTTTTCCACTAATGGAAATCCCCATGAGGTCTCTGGATCTCCTTCCTTGTTTATAATCTAAGGCAGATTCTGTACCATTGACGATTTACAACCACACCGCACCCCTCGGGAACATTTGGCAATGTCTGGAGACATTCTTAGTTGTCGTATGGGGGAGGAGGGATGCTGCTGGCATCTAGAAGGCAGAGGCCAAGCATGCTGCTAGGCATCCCACAACACACAGGAAAGCCCCCGACAACCAAGAATAACCCTTCCCCAAATCTCAGTAGTGGAGAGGTTGAGAAACCATGCCCTAAGGGTTTTGGTCTTAAGGAATCCATGAGGTTATCGCCAACCTGGCAGTCTATGAAATCCCATCAATTTCCTCCAACCCTGACCCCAGAGGCTTCCCCTCCCCTGATGATTTGAACTTCAGAGAAATATCCAATTACAGTGTTTGATTTCAAATAGACCAGTAATAGTAATAACCTAATGACAAAATTTGATTCACCTTAAAGAAAACAAGTCTTGCTTATATGTAGGTTGCCCTATTTTGTACATTTTCCATTTGTAGAGTACATGTGAGTTTAAATTTTTAAACATTTCTACTCATTTGTTGAATGTTGGATGAAGCCGTCCTTTGAGACTTGGGGAAAATACTGTTTTACTAAAACTTTGTGATGCAGTTTTATCTCAGTGAAGGAACATGTGATTTTCCTTAGTAATTTTGTAGTGAAGTAGAAGAAATACTGACCTCTTTGAAGGTAAGATGTTTTACATCAGCAACAGTCAGCAACAGTGTTTAAAGAATGAGAATGAATCTTATCTTTCTGTACAGGCTTTTGACAAGATATAGAGGCGTTCTCCTTTCCCCTTGACAATGGTAGAAGAGGTTATCTACAGACTGAAAAGTAGTGAAATTGCCTTTCTCCAAACATTTCCTCTCAAGCCAAAGTTCTTGAATTCAGACTAGCCGCTAGAGTGACGTTAAATAACTGACATCTATTGTATCTGAAAAATTTGACGTCAGAAGCAAATTGCTCAGTCAAAAGCAAGGCCCAGAAAATGCAAAGGGAAGAAGAGTGTGTGAGAGTGATGTGCGTGATTGCAGTGGCCTTGAGCAGGTGCTCGGGTGTGTTGGGAGAGCAGGGCCTATGAAAGGAGAGAGGGTGTCTATCAGGAGGGGAAAAGAGGCGAAAGGAAGGCAGCATGAAGAATGAAAGGGCCGGAGAACGGTGATGGTTAAAGAGGAGAGTTCCAAAAAAGATACGGGACAGAAGGACAAACAAACCAGGAGACGGAGCAAGGAAAGGGGATAGCAGAGGGTCACAGGGATGAGAGAACAGGAGAGATGCACAAGGAACAAAACATGGCAGCATACTCAATGTGGAATTAGAAATCGGAATTAGAAATCGGTATTAGAAATTCCACATTCTCCAGTTATGCAAAGCAGTTTTGTTTTGTTTGTTTGTTTGTTTGTTTTGAGATGCAGTTTCATTCTTGTTGCCCAGGCTGGAGTGCAATGGCTCGATCTCAGCTCACTGCAACCTCTGCCTCATGGGTTCAAGCGATTCTCCTGCCTCAGCCTCCCCAGTAGCTGGGATCACAGGTGCCCGCCACCACGTCCAGCTAATTTTTTGTATTTTTAGTAGAGATGGGGTTTCACCATGTTGGCTAGGCTTGTCTTCAACTCCTGGCCTCAAGTGGTCCACCCACCTCGGCCTCCCAAAGTGCTGGGATCGCAAGCATCAGCCATCGCACCCGGCTCAGATTTTTTTTAATTGGAAAACGATGAAGTTTTTCCTTGAGAGTTTCTTGATCCCTGAGTGCTGGATGGATGGGAGAGACAGAGAAGGGTAGGGAGACTGGGAGCCAAGCCTGAAGGGCCTTCCCAGGCACAATCTTTGACCTGAGTCCATCCTTGCCTCTGCAGTGTTAGGACTCTTGTCTTCCAATTACAGCAACTTCGGAGCTCTAGGTTTTGTTAAGGTGCTGTGTGCTCTTGCCCCATCCTACTCCCTTGAACTTCTGGTTTTCTCTGAGCTTATATTGAGGTCAAGTCCATTTAGCCCTAAAGCACTTCTTTTTTATTCTTCTTCTTCTTCTTTTTGTATAACAGTTTCATTGAGATGTAACTGACATATCATATAATCCACCCATTAGCAATGAACAATTCAATGGTTTTTAGTATATTCACAGAGTTGTACAACCATCCCCACAATCAATTTAGGATGTTTTTATCACCCCCTGCCAAAAGAAGCCCTGTACCCATCAGCAATCACTCCCCATTCTCCCCCATCACCCCAGCCTCCTGAAACCACTCATCTACTTTCTGTCTTATAGATTTGCCTATTCTGGACATTACATACAAATGACATCATACAGTTTCTGGCCTTTTGTGGCTGGCTTCTTTCACTGAGCATTTTTTCAAGATCCATCCATGTTGTAGCATGTATTAGGACTTCACTTTTTTTAATTGCCAAATAACATTCCACAATACATCACATGCCACATTTTATTTGTTTATTCACCAGTTGATGTTTGGGTTAACAAGATTTTATCGCTTACTTACAATGTGCTAGCACAGCAGTAAGCACTAGGGGCATAAAGATAAATAAGACCTTCCTTTTGAGAGATAGGAGCATAGTGTAGACTTCTATAGCTCAGAGCTCATTAGCTTTAGAAAAGTGCTCTCCTTGCAAGTGGGGAAAGGAATAGGAAGGATCGCCAAGTATGAAGTAAATTGTAGCTCATTCATATATATGATAAATATCAAGATAGGCTAAATGTCTCATGTTTTGTAAATATTTTTGTGATCCTTTTGATTTTATCTTTAGAAACATCTATATCAGTAATTTTTGTACGTATAGACAAAATAGCCATAAAATTATTTTTTAATTTTTCTTTCTTAACTCTTTTTCTCTCTCTGTCTTTTAAAAAAATTATCTGGACAGTAACTTTTCTCTATCTTCTATCCATTTTATGCTGACCCACTAACCAACTTAATTGGCGACTTCAGCACTCCCGCGTTGCCCACCCCACAACATATACCCTGGCTCGCAGCACCTTCCTCTCTTCTTATTTATCCTGGGTATTTTCTCTGAGACACCCCATCCCTGCCTTGCGAAACACCAGTGATGACCCCAAGGCTCCCTCTCCCTCTTGGAGTGGCAGGGGATAGGGTTCTACATGCACCTTACCCATAAGTTTCTGATTTTTTTTTTTTTTTTTTGAGACAGAGTCTTGCTCTGTCGCCCAGGCTGGAGTGCAGTGG
This sequence comes from Symphalangus syndactylus, assembly GCF_028878055.3. Lineage (NCBI taxonomy): Eukaryota > Metazoa > Chordata > Mammalia > Primates > Hylobatidae > Symphalangus > Symphalangus syndactylus. The sequence continues at coordinate 23,804,587 of NC_072427.2, read as the reverse complement.
TGCCATCTCAGCTCACTGCAACCTCCGCCTCCTAGGTTCATGCCATTCTCCTGCCTCGGCCTCTGGAGTAGCTGGGACTACAGGTGTGCGCCACCACACCCGGCTAATTTTTTTTGTATTTTTAGTAGACACGGGGTTTCACCGTGTTAGCCAGGATGGTCTCTATCTTCTGACCTTGTGATCCACCTGCCTTGGCCTCCCAAAGTGCTGGAATTACAGGCGTGAGCCACCGCGCCTGGCCAGTTTCCGATTCTTCTTCACAACCCGCCTTTTGAGGATTCTTCACTGGGAACAGGATTCATGGCAGAGCAAACTCCTAAAAACAGACTCCTGCAGCAGGCTCCAGGCAGTCTAATCAGCCGAGAGGCTTCCTTCTTCCTGGGCACCAGAGTCCTCAGGTCTTCCCTACCTTCTTCCTCTCCTCTGCCTCTTAACTCCCATCCAACCAACAACCACTTCTCTAAGATCTCAGCTCTGATCACATTTCCCCATCTCACACTCCTTGGTTTCAGATATTTATCTTCCTTTCCCTTTCACCTATAATAGAAAGTTGATAATAAAAATGCAGGTTTTAGAATATTTAACCAGCATAGATTAATTGAGAGTCATACAGGCAGTGGCCTCCTCCTGACAGTTATTAACATGCAACTTATCACTGTGCATAGGCTAACTAAATGACAATGGAGGAATTAATCTATGCTTAGTCTTATCTTAGACTCATAGTAAGATTCGTAACACATGCTGGAATGGATATATTATATGAGGCCAAAAGACTCACTAGAAGATTATGCTCCATGGGTAGGCTCAGTGAACCCATCATTCAACAAGGCCACCAGGAATGAGCTGGCAAGAGGTTCACCAAGAACACTAATCAATTCAGTGATACCTGTCCTCAGCAGGCTAGGTAGGGCTAACTGTAGGTGAGACACTCACAAAGCTGGACTTGTTAATGGTTATTTGCAGAATGGGGCCCCAAATAATGGAGGCCTGGTAGCAGTCCCTCACCACCAGAAGTGGGGGCCACAATTACTACAAAGTCAGAAGGGTAGCCAAGGGGGCTTGACCCACAGGGAGCTGTGGAGATGGTTTATAGAACATGGTGCCCCAAAGGGCAAAACAGACAGGAACCAACAAGGGTACTGTTTGACGTCTATAATCAGAAGAAGTCAAGAATGAAAGAGTAGAAAGCTGATGGTGATCGCCCCAATAAAAAAAGTCATGATCCTTCACTCAGTTCCCAGACCTGAAGATCTTCAATTTCAGATCCAAAACCCATTGACTGAGGAGTTGGCCTAGAGAAAGGACCCTGCAACACCACAGCAAGTATATACTGCAATGAATCTCTCAGTCCTTCATCAAAGGACCTACGAGCAATACCCTAATGACTACATACTGGGGAAGGGGGAATGCCCAGGTGTTTCAGGTATTACTGGACACAGGATTTAAGTTGACATTGACACCAAAAGACCCAAAGCTTTACCATGACCTCCTTGTCAGAGTGAGGGCTTACAAGTACCACGTAGTCAGTAAAGTCCTGGCTAACATCTAGCTTACAGTTGGTCCACTGGGTCAATTGATACAATCGGTGGTCATTTTCCCAGTTCTAGAGTGCATAGGTGGGGTTGATGCACTTGTTAGTTGGGGTAGTCCTTGTAATTGTTTCCTATTACGCTGTAACAAATCACCACAAACATAAGTAGCTTAAAATGACAAACATTTATTATCTTATGGTTCTGCAGGTTAGAAGTTCAAAATGAATTTTACTGGGCTAAAATCAAGGTGTTAGCAAGGCAGTGTTCCTTCTGGAGGCTCTAGGGAAGAATCTGTTGCAGGGTTTTTGTTTGTGTGTTTGTTTGTTTGCCTTTTTTAGCTTCTAGAAGCCACCCTCATTCCTTGGCTTAAGGTATCTTCCTCTATCTTCAAAGCTAGCAATTGCATCACTCCAACCTCTGCCTCCATCATCCCATCTCCTTCTCTGACGCTCCTGCTTCCCTATTTCCCTTATATGAGCCCTGTGATTATAATGCGTCCACCAGACAATCCAGAATGATCTCCCATTCTCGAGGTCCTCAATTTACATCTACAACGTCCCTTTTGCTGTTGAAGTAGCATATTCACAGGTTCTGGGAATTAGTACATGAGTATCTTCAAGGAGCCATCCTTCTGCCTGTCACAGCCCCACATGGGGTTCTTGGCCTGTGGAGTAACAGATATAGTAGAGAAGTCCAAGTGGAACCCTCTGAATTTGCAACCCCTCCCCTAGCCCTGGCCAAAATAGTTAATCAGAAACAATGTGGTATCTAGGCAGATGCCAGATATTAGCACCATCTTTAAGGATTTCAAGGAGGCAGGGGTGACAGGCCGTAACATATATCAGTTTCATTCACCAGTCTAGACCCTGCAGAGACCAGATGGATCCTGGAGAACGACTATGGATTCCCACAAGATCAACTAAGTAGCCTTGATTACAGCTGCCCTGCAGAAGGCAGTATTATTGCTAAAATAGATTAATAAGGCTTCAGGTACAAGATATACCAACATTGGTTTGGCAAACTCATTTCTATTCCACTCAGAAAAGAGTATCAGAAACAGCTTTCATTCCCATAGATCAGACAATAGTATTCATTTCCAGTTTTGCCTCTAGGCTGTTAACTCTCTCAGTCTCTATCATAATATAGTCTAAGGAATCTAAGGCACCTGGACATCCCGTAGAACAGTACACTGATTCATTACACCAATGGCATCATGCTGATCAGACATGACCAGCAAGAGCTGGCTAGTACTCCAGAGCTCCAGAGGTCTTACAAGGTAAGACATTTGCAATCTAGAGGTGGGAGATAAACACTACAAAGATTCAGAAATTGGTCACTTTGATAATTTTTTAGGAGTCAAGAAGTCAGGCATGTTCTGGGATATTACCTCTGAAGTAAAAAACTAATTGATGCATCTTTTATTGCCTACTCTAAAGAAGAAAGGTGGGCCTCTTTGGGTTCTACATCTGGGAATACTGCTTGGGCCCACCTACTGGTCAACCCAAAAGACTGACAGCTTTAAGTGAGGCCCAGGTCAGGAAAGAGCTCTGTGCAGCCCTGCCACATAGTCCAGTCTAGCAGACTGTATGATGTTGGAGGTATCTGGTGCATTAGAAGATGCCGTAGTGGAGTTTATTGCAAGGCCCATTGGAAAAATTGCAAGCAGGTTTCTGGGGTACTGGACCAATGCCACACTATCTACAGCAAAGATTTATACACCTTTCAAGAAACAGTTCCTGGTACATCATTGGACCCAGGTAGAAATGGAATACTTGATTTGGGGGCAAATGACCATGCATCCACCACTGTCCAACATGAGCTGAATTCTCCAAGTCCTGCTTTGAAATAGGCTCAGCAGCAGTCCGTCGTAAGATGAAAATTATACGTCTAAGACTTGGTCTGAGCAGGACTGGGGCCATGAATAAACTTCATGAGCAAGTAGCCCAGAAGCTCAAGGCAGTCTCAACAGTTTTTTCAGCTCATTGAAGCCATTTGGGTCCCATATGATCAACTGAAGGAGGAGAAAATGTCTAAGCTTGGTTACTGCTGTATCAGCTTGGTATGGAGGCATGAGCTGAAAATGCGCAGCAGCTGTATTATAGCCACTGAAAGACAGGCAAGAGGGACAAATCTTTCCTGTAGAAAAGCTGGATCCTCCTAATACACTTTGTGAGGAAGAAAAGTGGCTAAGAGGAAAACATACACAGATTCCCGAGCAGGGGCCAATGGCCGAACCAGCTGGTTAGGAACCAAAAAGAAAGGACTGGAAGATTGGAGACAAGGAAGTCTGCAGTAGAGGCATGTAGATGAACATGAATATGAGAGTGGGCTCAATCTCTGGTGATATTTGAATTATAAGTTAATGCCCACCAGAAAACATCCATCATGGAAGAGAAAATAGAAAACAGACAACCAAGTAGACAAAATGATTTGGCCATTTGGCCAAAATCTAAGTTTTTGTAGGGTTTATCTACCACCTCTAGATTGCAAATGTCTTACCTTGTAAGACCTCTGGAGTACTAGTCAGCTCTTGCTGGTCATGTCTGATCAGCATGATGTCATCGGTATAATGAATCAGCGTAATGCTCTTTTTTTTTTTTTTTTTTTTTTTTTGACACCGAGTTTTGCTTTTGTTGCCCAGGCTGGAGTGCAGTGGCACAACAATCTCAGCTCACCGCAACCTCCGCCTCCTGAGTTCAAGCGATTCTCCTGCCTCAGCCTTCCTGAGTAGCTGGGATTACAGGCATGCACCACCACACCTGGTTAATTTTGTATTTTTAGTAGAGACGGGGTTTCTCCATGTTAGTCAGGCTGGTCTCGAACTCCTGACCTCAGATGATCCACCTGCCTTGGCCTCCCAAAGTGCTGGGATTACAGGCGTGAGCCACTGCGCCTGTTCTATGGGACATGTGGCAAGCCTGTCATTGGCCACCCCAGAAGTGGCATGATGGGCACATAAATGGAGAGATGGAAGCTATGCATAGGCCCAACAGCATGCATTCCCACTGACTGTGACCAGTGTAGCCACTGTCACCTCTGAATGTCCAGTCTACCAGCAACAAAGGTCAAAGCTAAGCCTTGGAAATGGCACTATTCCTGGAGGAGACCACAGGGCCACAGAGTGACAAGTCAGCCTGTATCGGGCCCCTCCATCTTGTAAGAGGCAGCTGTCCAACCTCTCTCTAGGTTTCAGGTCTCATTCCCTTCCCTAGACTGGCCCTTGCCCCACTCACAGATGCTATTAAACTACCTGGCTGGTGACTTCAGCCTTGACCCTTACTTTGGCAAATTCCTAGCCCTTCCAGTCTTAGCTTCAGAAGTATTACTGTTACTTATCCAATATTTATCCCTCTTTACCTTTTATCTTTATAGAAATAACACAGACTTTGTTCAGGATGACATTGCTTAACTATAAATATTTGATTTCCCAACCATATGAACAGTTCTGGCCAATGGGAGATAGTCCCTGAATGAAAAGGCAGAGGCTCACCAGCAAAATGCCTCTTTACTGGCCATCCTTGCCATTTCACTAAGCTTTTCCCTCCTTTTTCATGCTTGGACTATAGACAAGAGGTCTGGGGTTGTGGCAGCCATCCTTTGACCCTGAGGCATTTAACAAATGACAGAGCAGAAAGATGTAAAGAGCTGTGGTTCCTGATCGTGTCTCTGAGAAACCAGACCAGCCCTGATCTGCTTGCTTTGGGGCTGCCTGTGTACAAGGCCAGTCAAACCCTGCTTCAGCCACTATAGGAGGTTTTCATTCATTTGATCTCTTCTATGGAGTGGAATTGCTTCTAATCTGGCTGGCACTTGGCCCTAAATAGTATTAATAGATACTGAGCTATTGAAATGAAACTTTTATGACAATAACACATTGATGTATGTGCTCCTGCAAAGGGATTTAAAATACTACTAATAATAAATGAATCTTAAACTGAAAAAAGATATGCTGGAGTCATAAACCCCAGTATCTCAGAATGTGATCTTATTTGAAGATAGGATCTTTTTACAAAGATAGTCCAGTTAAAATGAGGTCATGAGGGGTGGGTCCTAATTTGATAGGACTGATGTCCTTATAAGAAGTGGAAATTTGGGGATATACATATACAAAGAAGACAAAGTGAAGGCGGGGAGAAGGCAGCCACATACAAGTCAGAGAGGCCTGGAACAGATCCTTCCCGCACAGCCCTCAGAGGAAACCAACCCTGCTGACACCTTGATCTCAGACTTCTTGCCTCTAGAACTGAGAGACGAGAAATTTCTGTTGTTTAAGCCACTGAGTTTGTGGTACTTGGCCCCCCTACCAAATGAACACAGGACGGTGTTCTGTTCTTTGAAACTGGATATATCTCTGTATGATACAGCTAGGCAGTGTCCCAGCTCTGCCACCAACCCCACACCCACCCTAAATGTGACTTCAACAATCATCAGATATAATTCAACATTTGGAAAAATCTCAGTGACTAGACAACTGTCCAGTGGACTTGTAAGGACAGCCAGTAAATGTAAGCTTAATGAGCCATTAAGAACACTGAATAGCTGGAGAGATTCTCTGCACTTTGCCTCAGAGTTCTTAGCAAGGGGCAGGGGTTGAGTTCCTCCCTCTCACACAGGGAGCCCATGCCTTCCTTAATTGCTTCAACTTGTGTACAGACTGCCTGTGGCCATAGAGTCCTAGCTAGGTCTTGATGCAGTAAGATAGCACCACACAATGATGTGGTTTTGCTTTTGTACTGTCCTGTGCTCTAAATCCTGCCTACTTTGCTGTTGTGAGAAGCTTCTGAGTTTGATTGATTCATTTTGGAGATTGGTCTGCATGCAACAGTTTCAATGTTTGATCATTAAGGAAGGATTAATTGAGTTGCCCTGGAAGGGACTTCATTGGACTGGTTTCCAAATTTAATATATGGCCTAGTTCCACCAAGAACCTGGATTATTCACTCTCTTACAGTGAGCTACTTGGCAGCCCCAACCTTACTAAGCAGAGGGCAAGATATTTAGGCAGTAAATTCAAAATTCCACTCCTTCTACCATTTACTCAGCCCCAAACTTCTCATAAATTTTCAAGTGAAATTCAAGAAGGTTTTTCTTCCTAAATGGGAAATATAGATTGGAGGTTTTCATTCATTTTGATCTCTTCTTTGGAGTGCAATTGCTAGAATCTGACTGGCACTTGGCCCTAAATGGTATTAATAGATACTGAGCTACGGAAATGAAACTTTTATGACAATAACACATTGATGTATGTGCTCATACAAAGGGATTTAAAATACTACTACTACTAATAAATGGATATTAAAAATCATCCTAACAACTGTTGGTCTTTGATACTTACTTAATGCTGGCTGGATCCAATGTAAGATACACTGCTAAGCAAATCCTAATAGTTATTTTTAAAATAACAATACATTTATTTATTCATTCTTACATGTCATTTAAATACAATTAGCAATCCTTTTTTATTCTCAGAGAAAACTCTGAGTCTGAGGATCAGATATGTGCCCAATATGTGTTCATACTGCTTAGCATGGAATTGTATATGTTCTTGGCAGGTTTTGGCTGCGTGCAAACCGTGTGAGTGGTTCTTATAATAGAGAAAGCATTTTGGACAGATGTTGAAATGAAGCTTCTCCATCATGCAGCTTTTAGAGTATTTGTCTAATGTGTTTTAACCCCTGTTCCCAACATCTTGTATTTCAGTGCTCACAGCTAAACCACATGTCCTATTTTATGCCCTTCCTCATAATTACTGCTGATTATTTTGCATCTTGCACATCTAAATGTTCAATTTTTCTTCCTATTTCCAATGATTCTCCTCATTTCTCAATGTCCTTTGTCCATCTTTGCTGCTCCATTTACACTGACTCCCAAAGGTCACTGTGGCTCTGTCTCTGACTTCCACAGACAAGCTACACTTCATAAAAATTCTAAGCTCATTTTCAGAAGCCACAAATCTATATACTTCCTTAAAATCTTCAAACTTTGATTGTGTAAATAAATACTCAGAAACAAGATTTCTAAAAAAAAACACTATTGGCCATCGTATGTTCAAAGGAGATAACAAATGTTTAACCTTATATGTTGTAGGTTTTCTAAACTTAATTTCAAAAAAAGACTAAATAAACAGTGTCAATATGTCTATAAGCTCACAATGAAAATTTTCACATCATCTAAGTGTGTATTCATTGGCTGGAATCAATCACGTAAAAACCACAGCTCTGGAGCTGGGTAGCACAGAAACAAGAAGACTCAGCATTTCATGGTTGGTGACTTCAAATCTCCGAAGGGTTGTCAGGTAAAAAAAAATAATAATAAAAAAATAAAATAAAATAAAATAAAATAAATTTGACTTGATCTATAAAAATGAAAGTTGCTGGGCAAAGTTTTGGCTTTTCACTCCTGACAAAGATGAGCTCTCTCATAGGTAGACCAAGGCACACGAGTGATGACTTTCATGGCCCTAAAATTCTTCAAGAAAATAGTAGATTGAGGAAGCGATCTGAGCATTGATAGAGGTGCTGTTTGAACTGGATGACATTTAAGCTTCCTTCTTGCTCCAAGATGCTGTGAGACCATGAAGCATGCTATTTCATCCCCACTCCAATTGCTATCTCCCTGGCCTGGTGCCCTCACCACCTCAGTCTTGGGTCACTGATCCCTTTTGCAAGAAATCAGTCCTGCCTACCACCTGCAACTTCATCTTCCTAAAATGTCACTTTCCTTAAGGCCCGCTCTGTTCAAAGGCCAGTTCCCAGCCACACCAATGTAAATGCTTGTATTTATCATTGATAAGCTCTTCCCACCCCATGAGATCATGAATTCTACTCCAGGTAGACTGGCTTTTTTTGCTATTTCCCCCACCCCCGCCCCCGCCCCCACATCTCACTAGTCCTCCACAGGGATCTTTATTTTTTTTTTTAAATCAACACATTTCCTAGGCAGAGGAAATGTTTCAAGCAAAGGCACAAATATGTAAAAACACTAGATGTATTCAGGAAATCGTAAGCAAAAGCATTTGCTCTATGACTCCCATCTAGGTCTAACACTACATTTAGTCATCACTTCTAACATCCTCATTCTTCTATTTTTAATAATAGTGCCCAACCCACCAAGGCTCTAAATCCCCAGATCTTCCAGTCCATCTTTGCTCCCAGATATGGCCCCTGCCACCTAACATTGTCAATGAAATTGGGTTGAACTGTATGAAATTGCCATTACTGAAGGTCAAAACGGTCTGGTATCAGCAATTTCACATGATTCAACCTAATAGTTTTTCGAGGTCCTTAAAACTCTCTCCTCTTCTCTTCTGACCATCCCAGACACTCTTCTGCCTCTCGCCTCTCCAGCCACCTCCTGGATCAAGGCCTTGGCTCTTCACTGGCCTCCTGGCACTTTCCTAGCCCATCCAGCTCACAGTTACCAGAAAACAATATAAAACAGTGTTCTCCAATGCCTGCAAGACACACCCCAAAACTCTCAGTTGAGCCTCCCAGACTCTCTACAATCTGCCTCTGACTTGCTTTTCCAAACTTATTTTCTACTCTTCAGCTCACCAGAAATCTTCACTGAAAGAGACTCTAGAGCTCACCTAGTCTCATGGTTCCCAAACTCAGCTTCACAGCAGAATCTCCCGAGGAGCTTTTACTTTATCAGTCATTCTATCTAGCTCTAGCCATACATTTATTTATATATGGGTTTATCATGCCTAGCACTTAAAAATTTTTTTAATTAATAGACTTTCCTTTTTTTTTTTTTTTTTTTTTTTTTTTTGAGACGGAGTCTCGCTTTGTTGCCCAGGCTGGAATGCAGTGGTTCGATCTTGGCTCACTGCAACCTCCGCCTCCCAGGTTCAAGCGATTCTCCTGGCTCAGCCTCCCAAGTAGCAGAGACTACAGGCACCCGCCACCACGCCCAGCTAATTTTCTGTATTTTTAGTAGAGATGGGGTTTCACTGTGTTAGCCAGCATGATCCACCCTCCTCGGCCTCCCAAAGTGCTGAGGTTACAGGCGTGAGCTACCGCACCCAGCCAACTTTACTTTTTAGAGCAGTTTTAGGCTTATAGCAAAAATTAACCAGAAAGTACAGAGAGTTCTCACATTGCCCTACCCCATACACACGGGCAGCCTCTCTACCATCAACATCCCACATCAGGGTGCAGGCGTTACAATCAATAACCAACACTGACAAATCATTACCAACCAAAGAAAAATGTTTTTGAATAGGCAATACGTACTTTAAAAAAAAAAAAAAAGGATCCAAGCAGTATAAAAAGACATACAGGGAAATGGAAGTCTCTCTCCAGCTCCTGATCCCTGAAGCCTCAGTCTGCCTCCTTGAGATATATTCTATGTATATGATTATACTTGTAGGTAGGTCTTCATCTACAATTTTAATACAAATGAAGCACGCCATACACCTGTAATGAAACTTAATTTTTTCCTATTTATTTATTTATTTATTTTGAGACGGGGTCTCCCTCTGTCATCCAGGCTGGAGTGCAGTGGCACTCGGCTCACTGCAAGCTCCGCCTCCCAGGTTCATGCCATTCTCCTGCCTCAGCCTCCCGAGTAGCTGAGACTACAGGCACCCGCCACCACGCCTGGCTAATTTTTTTTTTTTTTTTGTATTTTTAGTAAAGACGGGGTTTCACCATGTTAGCCAGGATGGTCTCGATCTCTTGACCTCGTGATCTGCCCGCCTCAGCCTCCCAAAGTGCTGGGATTACAGGCGTGAGCCACCGTGCCCGGCCAATTTTTTTCCTCTTAATAATACATATTGTTGATCAGTGCAGGAATTAGGGGGAAATTTTTTTAATGCACATTGAAGATTGTGCAATATCAGTACAAATTACACCGCATCATTCTTTTTAACAGCATTCTGCCAAGTCATCTAAAGTATATATTTACATCTTTAACTCATCATCCCCTATTGACAGATATAGGGAACTTTTTAAACTGTAGGTTCCCAGATCTCATCCCAAAATTTTTTAATACGAATTTCAAGAGGTGAACCCAGAAATTTGTATTTCATACATCTTCTCTAGGTTACTCTCATGTAGGCAACTCACAAGACTAGTTTACAAAGCAATAAAATAGCCCATCCTTCTAATTTTCCAAATAAGAAAACTAGGGTTAAAAGATATAAAGCGATTTTCTCAAAGTCTCACAGCAGAGAAGTTAGAGGCAGAGTTAACTGTACAACAGGGCCCCCTGAATAGGAGGTGTGGAGGAATTAATTCATCTAGGATATACACCATAAAAATGTGACTAGGGTAAGTAACCCCAAATACCCTAGTCCCGTTTATCAAGAGGTTTTAAATGATAGTGTTCTTGCAGTACAGTCGCTGATGTTCATGATGAGGACCCTGAAGTGCCTTCTGAGTCATCAAAGGGATAGTAAGGTAATGCCATCATGGCTTTAATGAGAAGTGTGTTTTAAAGCCTACATCCGTGGGTGGTAGGCTTGCATATTATCAATAAACAGCATATTAAACTTACTCATAACTCATTAAAATCACTTCTGGCTATTCCATAAAAGCAGAAGTTTTCTGTATATCTGCACAGGGAATGTTCTAGAAAGATCTTGGTTTCCAAAAATCTCTAGTCTCTACTTTAGCATTTAAGCTCAGTTTCTTCAGCTATAAAATTAGGATAATAGTACTATCCATATTATCCACTACCTCATGGGGTTGCTGTAAGACAATTTGTATGAAAGGATTTTCAAAAGCATAATATCTCCTATACAAAATAAAATAATAGCATTTTATCACTTTTAAAGATATGCGACCAACAAAATGCTTTAATGGAGAAGATTTGGCCCAGGCCAAATTGACTAACACCATTCATGCACCTTGCTTTAAATTTTTAAAATTCTTTCTAACCTATGAATGCAATATAATCACATGGTTAAAAAAAATCCAAAGGTCAAGAGAATATAAAATGAAAAGATAATAATAATAGCATCGATCTGGATAGACATAGATAGATAGGACTTACCACATGCTATGCATGTGGTAAATGCTCCTCAGAGAAACTCTTTGAGGTATGTCACTATTATTATCTGCATTTCATAGATGATCAAACTGAGGCACAGAGAAATTTAGTAACTTTCCCAAGTTACACAGCTAGTAAGTGTCAGAGTTGGTTTTCTGTCATCATCCCCCAAATACTAGTCTTATTCTCTAAAGATGACCGCTGTTTCACAGTCAATTCCACATCTGTATGAGTTTTCTATTTCTGCACAACAAATTACCCTAAAATGTAGGGCTTAAAACAATAAGCATCCGGCCGGGCGCAGTGGCTTACGCCTGTAATCCCAGCACTTTGGGAGGCTGAGACGGGTGGTTCAGAAGGTCAGGAGATCAAGACCATCCTGGCTAACACAGTGAAACTCCACCTCTACGAAAAATACAAAAAATTAGCCAGGTGTGCAGGTGTGGTGGCAGGCGCCTGTAGTCCCAGCTACTTGGGAGGCTGAGGCAGGAGAAAGGCATGAACCCAGGAGGTGGAGCTTGCAGTGAGCTGAGATCACCCCACTGCACTCTAACCTGGGCAGTAGAGCGAGACTCTGTCTCAAAAACAAACAAACAAGGCCGGGCGCGGTGGCTCACGCTTGTAATCCCAGCACTTTGGGAGGCTGAGGCGGGCGGATCACGAGGTCAGGAGATCGAGACCACGGTGAAACCCCGTCTCTACCAAAAATACAAAAAAATTAGCCGGGCGTGGTGGCGGGCGCCTGTAGTCCCAGCTACTCGGAGAGGCTGAGGCAGGAGAATGGTGTGAACCCGGGAGGCGGAGCTTGCAGTGAGCCGAGATCGCGCCACTGCACTCCAGCCTGGGTGACAGAGCAAGACTCCGTCTCAAAACAAACAAACAAACAAACAAACAACAACAAAAACAACAACAACATAAGCATCTATTAACTCACAGCTTTTATGGATCAGGAATCAGGGTGTGGCTTAGCCAGGTGCGTCTGACTTAAGATCTCTTATTAGATTCAATCAAGATGTTGATCTGGGCGGCAGTCTCATCTGAAGATTCGTCTTGGGGAGGATCTGCTTTAGGTTCATTCCTGTGGTTGTTGGCAGGTCTCAGTTCCTTATGGGCTATTGGACTGAGAGCCTCAAGTACTTGTGGCCAGAGGCAGAGGCCATCTTCAGTTTCTCACCGCATAGACTTCTCCACAGGGCTGCCTGCATCCAGAGTCAGTGATGAGAGAGAAAGAGAGAGGGAAAGAGAGAGATCACACCAAGACAGAAGCCACAGTATTTTTATAACCTAGTCTCAAAAGTGACATCCCCTCACTTCTGCCATATTCGGTCATTAGAAGCAAGTCACAAAGTCCAAATCACACTCAAGGGGAGAGGGTCACACAAGGAGGTAGGGATCATTGGGGGCCATCTTAAAGATTGTGCACCGTGACAGTCCTCTAGAACTTTTCTACACAAATAAAACTTTTTTTTTACAGAAATTATATCGTTTGCATTTTGCCTTTACAGATACCAAGCGATCCCCTCATTTACTAGTACAGCTAGAATTCCATGTGCAGAAGCTACATAACTTCATAAGCAAGTCCCCTATCGATGGGCATGTAGGTTATTTGAAGCAAAACACCCCTTTCACTGATTTGCTAAGTGTGCACTGAACATCGCTGTGAACCAGGCTCTGTGTTGGATGGTGTTGGAGGCACAGAGATGGGGGATAAGACCCCTGCTCTGAATACATTCTCAGCCTAGAGGGAGAAAAGACAATTAAGTAAGCAATTGTGAAAGGGCCTGGAAGAGATCACTGTGGAAGGGGTATAGGTATCAGGTAAGGGGCTGAACATGTCTGATATGTCTGAACATGTCCTCAGAAGTAAGGACACCATCTCACTTTGCACAGATCAGTAAACTGAGCCACAAATTTGCCATTTGTTTCACCCACACCTTCCATAAAAACGTGCTACCGTTGGAACCAGCGCTAAAGACTCATGGGGTGGGTAGCACCCATAATGCCATTTTTAGATCATGCCCAGATCCTGCAATTCTAATACATGCCCTGAAAAATGAAGTCAATAAAATAAAATTTAAAAATCAGTCAAACAAAGACCTTGGCATTCGGGAGATCATACAGTTGACTACATTTCACTTTTCAGTCAGGGTTCTGGCATCTTTTAGTCACTGTCTAAATTAGTTCTTGTGACATTTTTATTGAGCTTTTTTTTAAGGAGAGAATTCTGTATTCATTTTCTTCTCATCCAATGGTAATTTTTCTTTGTCCACCTGAAAAGAATACATTACAGAATTAATGTTTGATTGTTCACAAGACAGTCAAGGCTTTATTTAGAATTAATGTCAAAGAAATGCCCTGTGCCCATAAGGTGCTATTCATGTTCTCGGTTCTCCTCACATGGCCTGGCTGCCTCACAGCAACTCGGCCAGGCTCTATTTTTCAAGTCAGTTACACGTATCACTAAAAGGAACATCATTCTCATAGTTGACTATTTTATGACAAATGAGTGCTTGCCTTTTCTCAAAATACCTCCTATAAAAGCCATTTTTTTTTTTTTTTTTTTTTGAGACGGAGTCTCGCTCTGTCGCCCAGGCTGGAATGCAGTGGCGCAATCTCGGCTCACTGCAAGCTCCGCCTCCCAGGTTCACGCCATTCTCCTGCCTCAGCCTCTCCGAGTAGCTGGGACTACAGGCGCCCGCCACCACGCCCGGCTAATTTTTTGTATTTTTAGTAGAGACGGGGTTTCACCATGGTCTCGATCTCCTGACCTCGTGATCCGCCCGCCTCGGCCTCCCAAAGTGCTGGGATTACAAGCGTGAGCCACCGCGCCCAGCCGTATAAAAGCCATTTTTTTCTGAAGTGGTAAAGACAGAAACATTGGATTTAGGTAGACCCAAGATTGGAGTCCTAAGTCCAACACTTACTGACTGTGTGGCCTTAGGTAAGTAATTTAACTTCTACCTAAGTTTCCTTATCTCTGAAATGGTTTACTCAGACCTACCCCATAGGGTTGGACCAATGTAGAGTGCCTGGGTCGGAGTGAGAGGCTCAGTAAACTGTAGAAATTATCATCGACCTTCCCTGAGCCAATGTGAGTGATGCTTAACTCTTCCCACTCTCCCTTCCTGGAAAGCTGGTTGGTCTTAACAGTCGGGGAAGAGATTCTTTAGCACTTTAACATCGCTTGTGGGCAAGGTCAGGCTTGACTAGGTCAGGGAAGGGATGAAGCCAAAGGGAAGGCAGTGTTGAGTGTTAGAAGGGCCCTCGTTCCCTAGCCAGGGAGGGAATTACTCTTTTACGGCGAAGAAGAGTGAATGTGCCCAATGCAAATTCCCTTCCTTCCCGAGTTACCTTGCCCCAACAAAGCTTCTGGACCACTACTCCCAGCCATTGCATGGGCCAGCAGGCTCAAAACCCGCTTGAGAGAAGACTTTGTTCATATTTTGTTTGTTTGTTTGAGACAGAGTCTCGCTCTGTCCCCCAGGCTGGAGTCCAGTGGCGCGATCCTGGCTCACTGCAAGCTCCGCCTCTCGAGTTCACGCCATTCTCCTGCCTCAGCCTCCCGAATAGCTGGGACTACAGGAGCCCACCACTACGCCCGGTTAATTTTTTGTATTTTTAGTAGAGACGGGGTTTCACCCTGTTATCCAGGATGGTCTCAAACTCCTGACCTCGTGATCCGCCCGCCTCGGCCTCCCAAAGTGCTGGGATTACAGGCGTGAGCCACCACACCCAGCCAAATTTGTTCATATTTCTTAGAAAAATAAGGCTTAAGAGATAAGAGCTCTGCATCACTTAGTGACTGTGATTCACTGAAGATATCACAACTTTTCCCAAGAGCCCATTTTGGTAGTATAAGGAGTACCCATGAAATAGGGAAAGGGGAAGAGATGCTAGCACAGACCCGTTTGGAAATTTCTCCGTACATTTTATCTCATAGTTACAGGGAACCCAACAAAACAAAGAGGCCGGCTAGATCTGGAAACGGAGGTTTGATTCTGGGTAAGGGGGCTGGGACTGTGTTTTGAGTAATATTTGTTTTACTACAAATAGGCACAGTAAAATCTCAGGGCTGCCTGCCTCATGGTTGCAGAAAGGCTCACAGGAGAGAATGGAAATGAGAGTGCTTTGAACATTCCATGTAATCATTATTATCATTCATTGGCTACAATCTACCACTCTGGTGAATAAAAAGAGTCCCTTTGTTGTGACCTCCTATGCTCAGACATCAGCCTTGACCTTGCCCACAATGTTCCTGATATAGAGCCACACAGGGTCGTGGGTAATCCTAGAACGCCTTTAGGCATGTAAATGCTGGAAGAAGTACACCAATTTCAAGGCAATGAATGAAGGGAAGAGAAGATATATTTGCTTCGTCTACATCAGGGTTTCTCATCCCTGAGCTGGATAATTCTGTGTGTGGGGGCTGTCCTGTGCAATGTAGGATGTTTAGCTGCATCCCTAGCCTCTACCCACTAAATGTCAGTACAATTACCCATTTTTATCATAAGCAAAAATATCTCCAGAGATTGCCAAAATGGAGGGGTGCAAAATCATCCCCTCCCCTACCTCCACTGAGAGCTATTCTACCTAAAGAAATAAAACATGGAACAGTAATTAGGGGAAAAGATGTCCGTTAGCTGGTATTTTGTTGCTGCAGAAAGACAGATTTCAGAGGGGTGGAGAAGTAGAAAAGGAAGCTGCTGGTAGTTGGAGGACATGAATGCGGCGCCTCTCATCTTTCTGGCCAGAGGACTGTCACCTCCACAGCCAGTGGTCATGTCCACGGAAGTCACCTGGGGAAGCTGGAGGATGGGACAAAAGGTTTAACTCAAATCAAAAGTGACTGCCATCTAATATTAGCATGTGCCCACATCCCCTGCTGGTAACAGGGACCTGGGCTTAGCACAGGAGACCCATGTCAGAGAGCAGGCTTTCCTCTCAAGAAGCCTAATTTTATTAATAATATATCCCCAAACTTTATGTCAACAAAGGGAACCTCTCACTATAAAGAAAAAAAATACAGGCCATCCTAAGGTACGTTGGCAGCCTTAACATCTGATCTTTTTTCATTTCCCAAAGTGGCACATGAACCACAAAAAAATCTTGTATGAATGCGTAAGGGCCCATTAGATATCAGCCAATCAAGGCTTTTTTATTTTTTCCTTGCATCGTCTGTAATTATTCTGCTAAAGCAGAAAAGCAAAGTTACATGACTAAAGAAAGTTACATGCAAAAAGAATCCTGGTTCTGTTCTAGGCATTTCCAGACAGCTGAAGGAAAGGGGGACTTGGACATGGTGACATTTCCCCTTGCCAGGCCACAGCTAACCTCCAGTCCTTGAGAGAGAAGCAAAGGGGGTAAACACTGCCTGGGAACTTTCCAGAGCTGAAGATGATGCCAGAAATTTTCCAAGCAGAGCCACTCCTTTTACTCCTCCCACCCCGAAGCCCTGTCTACTGCCTTCACACAGCATCGTGTAAACCAACTGAATCAGGAGCTATGTAAGCAGTGACTAAATTATCAAACAGGTAAAAATTAACACAAAGGGAAGAGGGACTATTACCAAGATCAATTTATACTAGTCTACTCTTCAGATCCACCTGCTGAGATGAAAATAAATGCCTGCCAGTCAGACACTGTTCTCCAGGGGCAACTCAGCCAGGAAGTTTGCTGGAAATTCAGTGGCATGCTCTGGTCATTCCTACTCTCTAGAAGACTGAGTTCAGGTTAAGTGACAACACGTGGCTCCTCCTCTTGACAAGGCCCCACAGCAAGGGAGCAGGTGGAGCCTGCCAAAAGCAAACAAAAACTTCCCTCAAAGGACAACAAACACTTGACACCGGCAGCCTGTCAACACCAATTAGTCTGCCCTACAAGCAGAAGCCTATTAAGACCAGTGCTCAAATCCAGGAAGGTCCTCTGCAAGCAGAAACTGTCATCCCTTCTTCCTTCTTCGGCTTCCCTAAGGGAGTGACCTTCAGTGGAAACTCGCAACAGGGCTGAAACCAACTTCTCCCTGCCACAGAGCAGGCACAGGGCCTTAAGACCCACTATCCTCTCAGGGGCCCATGCTGGGTGGAATGATGACATTCCCTGGCCCTTTTTGCCTTCCTCACTAATAATATCCATATTAATATTTTTGATATAACTTTAAATTTCCATTTTTCTTAATGTTTTAGGCAAAATGAAATAGTTTGTGGGGCTGAAAACTAAAACATTTTTTGAATGTTAATTTCCTTTTTTTCTAATTTTCAAAATAAACACTTTCCTGAACCCCTAAAAGTATCATGGGCCCTAGGCACTGTGACTTGTGTGTCTAATGGAGGCCCTAATTCAGTAGATACTTGCAATTTTTAGAAAAAATACCGTTACCCATGGCCACCCATCCAATCAAACACAACCCTGGCCTGTTTTGAAAATCCATTCTATTCATAATATACAAAATGTACCTAGGAATTCCATATTTCAGCCCGTCAATTTAAAGTGATCCCTTACAGTTAGATTCCAAGAGGCTTAAAAAAAAAGTCACCACACAAGATAAGATTTTCTTCAATATTTTATTTATATAGAAATACTTAAAAAATGAAGTAGCACCATTACTTAAGTTTTACCTTTATTATGTAGAACTTTAAATGTCAGAAAAATAAAACTCTTGATACAATTTCAAATCTTGTCTCAGCAAATATAATATTAGTATTTGACCATGAGGTTAAAGGCCCTTTATCATAAAATAAAATATATTTTGTTTTTTAAACTTTGCTCAGTAAAGTACATTTAAGCTCAAGTAACATCACCTACATATACATAAACAAGTGGTAAACAAATGTATTAAAATAGAAATACTAAAACTATAGTGGTGCAACAGAATTTTTGTAACTTGCACTGAATTCTATTTATACAAATGTTAGAAAGCATCAACAGTTCTTTTTGACATGTTTATACATTTCCATTTTTGTAATAATATAGAATAAAATATGCTTTATATCACTGAATAGAAAATATGCTGGGTGAAGCAGATCTAGAAGATTTGTCTGAACCTATAAAATCTCCATCCCAACAGAATACTGTTCAAAACATTACACATTTTATGGTTGTAATTCTGTCACAATTGTGTGATTATTAAAATAATACAGTGTTCTTTGCCATAAGGCCATACTAAAATAAAAAGATTTAACCCAGCTACAAAAAAGTTCACTGAACTTAAATTAAAATACTTGTAAACATCTTTGCAATATGAAATATAATTTTTCAAGTCAAAAAAGAATAAAATACTTCAATCTGTATTAATGCAATTTCTTTTTAAAACTTTTAAACGTTTTTAATATATAAGAGATATGTTACAGTTTAACTTTAATAAAGCTGCAGTATCCTGGATTCACAGGAACTCCTGGCCCTTCCACGAACATTCAAAAAGGATCCACTGTGTTCTATAATAAGTATCATAGGAACCCACCCACAAAGGGGAACACACTAAACAGTCCACACATCCCATAGCACTACTATCATCTTCATCATAATTATTACTGTTCATTTTTTCCTACTTTAAGAAAATGGAAAACTTGTGGGGTTTTCTTCTTTTGGAAGCTTCCTATTAAGTACAGTGTAAAAACTATCATTACTAGAATGTCGCCGTTCCTATTATTTATAGAGCATGCATTTCAGGTGTTCAGGTTTCCCAGGCTACAGTACTCTTGATGCAGATATCCTGGCAAATTCCTTTACTTAAAAATTAAATTTTAAAAACGAGCGGATACTACAGCTTTCCAAGCTCCTCTCGGATCTCAGAGTGTTGGTGGGGCCGGAAAGGAGAAGGGAGAGGGGGGGCACCCAGGGAGGCAGGCGAGCGCTGGGGAATGAGGATGGGGAGGGGTTCCCCCTTCCCCCAGCACGGTGCGCACTAGCGCCCGCTGCCTTTAAGAAAAGATACGGATGGCCTGAGTGACCGCGGTGTGGCAGACCGGGCACTCGGGCTCGCTCTTCTCACAGATGCGGTTGGCGCACTCCATGCAGAAGAGGTTGTGGCCACAGGGCACCAGCGCGGCAATCACTTCGCTCTCGAAGCACACGGAGCAGTCGCGGCTGCCTTTACGCCGAAGCCCGGAGGAAGAGGATGAAGAGCTGGAGGAGGAGCTGGACGAAGAGGAGGAGCCCGACGTGTCCGACGGCTGCAAGCCAGGCAGCTGTGCCCCCAGCCCGTTGGCATAAGCGGCGTAGGCCAGGCCTCCCCCACCCGGGTCGCTGCGCACCCGGCGAGCCAGGTGGTGCTCTCCCGCCCCCGGGGCCATGTGCAAGGGCGGAGACAGGCGCGGGCAGCTGGTGCCAGGGTGCAGCCGGCGGTGCACCAATAGCCCCAGGTTGGCGTTGGAGGGCGCACTGGCGCCACCCCCGGGGAAGACCACGGAGGAGGAAGAAGCAGACGAAGATGCGGAAGAAGAGCAGGAAGAAGATACCGGAGCTGCAGGTCCGCCTCCCGGGGACCGCTCGAACTGGGCCCAGAGAAGTGGTGCCCCAGGTGGGGGAGCGGGAGCCGGGTCAAAAGTGGGCTGCAGGTCGGAGCAGCCGTCGGGGGATGGCACTGAGGCTTCCCCTGCTGTGTAGGTGTACCCGTTGCCGTTGTTGTTGTTGTTTCCGTTGTGCGCAAAGCTCAAGGCGGGGCTGGGGGGGCTGTAGTCCGCCAGGCGCGGGGTAGCGGCTGCGCTGCTGCTGGTCCCACCTCCGAAGTAAGAGTCTGTGGAAGCACTGCCAAGCGAGCTGGAGCTGTCGTTGCGGTAGCTGGAGAAGGGCTTGCGGCCGGGGGTGGGCGTGATGCTGGGGGTGGGCTTGCTCCAGAGGCTGCCTGGGCCGGACCCGCCGGACCCATGATGCAGATCGAAGCCCACATCGGTGCCGTTGGCGTGGAAGTCGTTCTCGTCTGTGAGCTCAATGATGCCGCCGGTACGCAGAGCAATGTGCGCCTCAATCTCCTCTCGAGCGCGATCCACGTTCTCCGGCATGCCGGTCACCTCGAACACCGGCTCCTTATCCCGGCTGGGCGTCACGATGTACGTGTGCGTCTGCTGCTGGATGCGCTTGATCGTGGCGCCTTTGGGCCCCACCACGAGCCCCACCACGCGGTAGGGCACCCGCACTTGGATGGTGGTCTGCCCGGGCAGGTTGGGCGGCCCAGGCACCGCGCCGTTGAGTGCCGTGTTCTTATTCCGGGAGGCGCGGATCATGGAGAAATGCTCGGCAGCGGAGATGATCTCCCTCCGAGCCATGGCCACATCCTCCTTCCTGCCCGTCACAACAAAGACAGGCTCCTCCCCACGAACTGGGGTCTTGATGTAAGTATTGGTCTTCGCCCGCAGCGCTTTGATTTTACAACCTAGGAACCAGGGTGCGGAGGAGGGAGCAAGAGAGAGAGACAGACACGCCCATTATCCCGGGGTAACCGCGGAGACCGGGGACAGCCCCGCGTCCAGGAGAGCGAGACGGCAGGACAAGAGATGGGCGGAAAGGGGGCGTCTCCCTCACTAACCTCGGGCCGCGCTACGGGCCGGGCAGCGGATCCCACCCGCGAGGCGCTCGAGGAACAGCCCATTGGCTGCCTGGCCCTCCCCCAGTGACTGCAGTCGTCCCGAACCAAACCCGAGAATCCCAGAAAAGTCATCTGGGGAGATGCCGCTGGGATCCAGCTGGCCGCGCCGTCAGCTCTGAAGACACGGGGAAGGGGCTCGGGGAAGGCAGATGCAGTCGCGATGCCTCAGAGCTGGTGGACTGGGGTTAGGGGTAAGGGGTGGGGTGTGAGTCCCGGGACCCATTGTTCCTCCTCTGGGCTCCATTCCGCTTTGCAGAAATCCAGAATCCTCCTCCAATCCTATGCTCACTCCTCCTCCTCCTCCCTCCTCCCAAAGGACTGATCAAAGGCCCCCTCCCCCAAGCATCTTACATTTAAATTGTCTTTTTGGAGGTGGGCTGGGTGGGGGGCGTTAGAGGAGAAGGCAGTGATTTTAGCAGAAGAAAGTGCATCCCGCCAGGACAGCGGTGCGGCTCCGGGAGACAGCCTGCCTGCACTTTCTTTGTCTGGGGCGCCGGCCCATCGCGCGGCTCTTCCTCTCTCCCCAAGGCACCCCACGCCGCGAATCCCGATACTGAACACGCCTTACCCTCGAGACAGAGGCCTGAGACCCTACACCGCCCCCCACCTCCCCATCCCTCCTCGACCTACCTTGCCGCCCCACGATCTCGGCGACATGCTCAGAACTGGGCACTGGCACGCACTCGGTCATGTTCACGCTCTTCTTGCGCGGCTCGCTGTCGTACAGAGAGGCGCCCTCGTCACTGTCCAGCCCCAGCAGGGAGAGCTGGTCGAGCGCGAGCTGCAGGGCTCTTTGGTCATCCAGGGTCTCTCCCCCTCCGCTGCTGCCGCCGCCGCCGCCGCCGCCGCCGCCACCGCCACCGCCACCGCCACCGCCGCTGCCGTTGCGCTCCAGGTCTGCAAACAGCGAGCTGGGCATCGCTCGGCCGTGCGCGCCGCGCCCCCGCCGGCCCACGGCTCGGCGGCGAGAAGCTGCGGCCACAAAGGCAGCCGGGAAGCGGGTGGTCAGGGGCGGAGAGGCCGGCCGCCTGCTGAGGGCTCCGTTGCTTCTTCCTCGGTGCCGGGAGGAGTGGGTCGCTCCGTGCGGTCCGCACCGGGCAGTGGCTGCAGGAGCCCCCGCCTGGGTCCCCACCCCAGACCTGCTGGCGGGTGGGGTGGGGGCAGAGCTCTAGCGGTGGCCGCGCGTGGCCCCCGAGTGCCCGGCTGGCTGGCTGCAATGCCGAGCGAAAAGCGAGCAGGCGAGCGACAGAAGCGTTTCTTTAAGGAGCCCCTCCCCGGCTCCTCCACTCCCTCCCTCCCGCCCGCCCGCCCTCACTCAGCGCTTTTTCCTCCTCTCCTCCCCGCCTCTTGACTGAGCCTCTGCAGCCAGACGACTCCGGAGGGGGACGAGGGAGGCGCAACGTCACAGGCGGGAGCTGACACCACAATGCTACTGACACTATCGCTGGGGGAGGCGATTGGCGCGCGCCAGGCCGGGGGCGGGAGGAGGCCGCGGGTTGAGCTAGCGGAGAGAGAGCGCCACCCCCCACCCCCGCGCTCGCCGCAGCCCGCCCCGTCCTCCTCCCGGCCGCGCCCCTCCCCCGCCGCCGCAAACGCCTCTCTTTGTTGTCTAATGCGGGACTGGCAGGCTTGGGACACTTGGATGTACCTATCAGCCGAGGACAATCACTGTTCCTAAGTCTCCTCCCTCGCCTGATTGAGAAAAGAAAACGCGCCCAACTCTGATGCCTGGGGCCCGGCTCTAAAAGAGCGGTCCTTAGAAAGTCCCGTTAGTGGCTCCAAATAAACCATCCGTGGAGCCAAAGCTTCCTCTAGAAGAGTCTGCAGTCCGCCCAAAAGGGCGACCCGAGCCCTCCGACACGGAAAACGGGACTCCAGGTCTTGGGGCGCACGGGCAGAGTGACTCCCGACGCGGGTTGTCCACCTGCGCGGGAGCGCACGAGACACAAAAGCACACGCCCGCCCACACTGGCAACCGCGCGCGCCCGCGCCCGCGCCTGCATTTCTGTCTCCTTGGGCAGCACTTCGCCCAACTGGCTAACTGAGGATGGGCAAGCTAAAAGCTGGCTGCCGCACGAGCTCGGCCCGCCCGGCCGCTGGCGACCTCTGGAATGCATGGCACCAGGGTCCAGCACACGCCCGGCGCCCGGGCCGAGACCCTGCGGGTTCCGACACGCGCACGAGCGCCGCGCCGCCACCGCGGGGACGCAGGCCACAGTGCCAGCGGGCGTGCGCGCCCGCTGTTCCCCTGTCCCTCCCCTCCTCGTCCCGCGGCCGGGCATGCGCAGTGCGCGCGAGGAGCGGGCGGGCCCTTTAAGGCGGGTGCTGCGGGGCGCGCGCCGGCCACTCCCGCGGCCCCGCCCAGAAGGGAGGTGAGCGCTCGGTGCCTGGCCGCTCTTTGTGCGCTTCTCGGAGTGGGGGTGGCGGCAGAGGGAGGTTGCGACGGGACTTGCCGGCGAGGACGGCGAGCTGCGCCCCCTCCTGGATCTCCCAGGGACCGTCTCCGAGCGCGAGAAGGAAGGAGGATTTGAGGGGCGGGCCGGGGCGGTGCGCGCTGCTCCCCTCCGCGCGCATCCCCCTCCACCGCCCACTAGGGCGGACGCCCCTTCGGGCCCCGCGCGCTCTCCTGTCCTTTGTTCCGGGAGCCGCTGGGCTCGCCGCGCCCTTTGCGTCCCGCCGCGGACCGTTCCGCAGAGCGGCTGGGCCGGCGGTTCATAGAGTCGCCCAAGATCAGCACAGCGGGACGCCTGCCCAAAACAATGAGGCCATGCGGCCGCAGCCGCACACGGGCTGACTGGGGAGACCTCGTGGTGCCGCGGGGCGGTCCCGGGGCTCGAAGGCAGAGGCTCCCCTAGGTGTGCCCTGCGTGACCCCGGCTAGAGGGAATGAGCGCTGTGGGCCTCGGTTTCTCACCCATAAAATGAAGAAAATAATCCCCGCCTTTACCACCTCGTGGATCGTTCGGAGGATTAAATGCGACAGTGGATGGGCGCGCGCTTAGAAATCAGTAGACAGTTCCGCAAGCGCCTTTACTTTTGAGAACGCGGAGGTGCAGCTCCCTTCCCCGCTTGCTTACCTGGAGCTGTCTTGGAAAAGAGGTGCTGATTATTTCCTTGGGGAAATGGGTTTAGAAGCCACTTACAGTGGTTATTTCCTCAGGATGTTTACGTCAGCTTCCCGGAGCCTGGTGTGTGTTTTTCTTAAAAGGGAATGTTCGATGGGAGGAGGCAGGTGGGAGGATGGTGCTGAGTCCTCCGTGAAAACCACCACTTAGAGCTCCAGTAGGAAATTCCTGTATTCTTTTGACCCGGTTTATGGACTTGGAATCTAAGTAACTTGGGAATGAGGGTTCTTGCCGAGATGGAGGGTTTTGAGTAAGGGGTCCTGGCTGGGGAGAGCCAGAGATGAGGCCCAGCCTCCCGCGCTCACGCAAGGCCTGTAAACAGAAAGCAGACTGGAAAGGCGCTTGGAGCATTTCCATCTTTTTAACACAAAGGGCTAGTTTCTCGCCTCTTAGCTCTATTTCTTTGAAATCTCATAGCCTTCGGATTGCGCCTGCTGAGGTTTCTTTTTTTGCCAAGTAGAAAATATGATGACAGTAAAGTTGTTCCTCCGCTGATAAGGAGCTGTGCGTGGATAATGGGGTGTAGGGAGAGGTCGCTTCTGCTAGGGAGCTTGGCCACTGATATTTTCAGACCTGCCATAACTCCTCCTTGCATCTACAGCGATAAGAATTCAGATGTATTAATTCTGAAATGTGTTTAAACTTGGAGGATTGGATATTTCAGAGGAGTCCCTGGGGTGGCTGGGTCATTACCCGGAAGGTGAATGCAACATTTCGCCAAGGTGACATGTTTAATGTCATTCTTCCCTGCTGGATCCTGAAGGCAGGACTTGTACTTGGCTGTAACTGCCAGTGTTCAATGAAATCATATATCTTCACCCACATGAAGGATAAGCTGAACCCCTTACCATAGGAATTCATGGAAAGCTGCAGATCCTGAGGTGCCCATGTTCATGTAGCCCAGGTCATCCTCCATGGAGAGGAACACTTGAGTAAAACCTATACAGAGATCCGCATGCTTTTCTGAAGACACCCACAAAATCGAAGGCACTCTCAAGAGCATGGGAGGGTGGTGAGAGTGATAAAAGCAGTTACGATGTCTGACAGATCTAGTTTCCAGCCCCAGCTGTTCTTCAGTGTTGTCTGTCAAAAGAGGCCGGCATCCAGCTTCCCACCTACCTCATAGGGTTGCCTTAGCGAGACGGATAATGATAGCAAAAGCTAACTCGTAAATTCCCAGATACTCAGCAAATGTAGCTGGCGCTTTACTCACAGCTACTCCTTTCCTTCTCTATTTCTCTCTTACTGACTGGTCAGGATATTTTCCGACACTTGACTGCTATTGTAAAAGTAACAATCCAGAAATTTTAATTCTGTTAGTGGCTTTAATAAGCCAAGATATCGTAAAACTTGCAAAGTCCAGTTCTGTTTTTCAACAGATAATACATCCTAACTCCATAGTTTCTGGATAGACTTTCCCAGGCTCCTTTAGGACCCCAGAGCTTAACTACTTTTCCTGATGCATAACACATTCCCTAAGGACTTCCCGATGTGGCCATAATATTTTTTATTAGCACAGGAGAGAAGCTTGCAGAACGAGGTCTGGCAATATAATAGAGAATTTCAGTTGTCATAAAAGGAGAAAAAGTAATCACACAAAAACAAGATTAACGATGAGGCAACCTTGTTTTGTTTCCAGATGTCTCAAAACTATTTTGTGCACATCTTGCTTACTTTTGCAAATTAAATAGCTTGCAAAAGAAACTGAAATCTTCCTGTGGAAACAAACACATTCTCAGTCAACTCATTTAAGATTATTGAGCACCTCCATACTGTATTATAGGCACAGAGAAAAGTATCGATTATACTGAACCGAAATGAACAAGGTGGCAGAGGGGCAGGAGAGTGTCTTCTCCTTGAATACTGGTCATGTCCAAACCCAGTGACACAGCGAGATAAGTGCCCAGGTAGTAGTGAGTCAGCTTAGGGTCCTAGAAGGGCTTCCCAGAGGAGGGGATACCTGAGTTGTGCTTTCAATGAATGTGGTGTGAGAATGAATTGAGACTGGAGCCTAGCACAGTGCATAGCATCTAGCAGGAACTCTAAATGCTTATTAAATGAGTGAGTGAGCCAAGCTGCAGCATCTTGAAGGTGTAACTTTAAGTATGTGCATGAATCGCTCAGTCTCTGGGAAGCAGCTCAAATGACACCTGCCACAATTACACGATTTTGAATAAAATTAGTAATCACAGGTGACCCTTATTAAGCACTTATTATGTTCCAGGAAGTTTACAAAATGCTTTACAATACAGTATCTTTTTTAATCTTTGTAACTACTCAGAGGCAAGTACTTTATTATCCCCACTTTACAGATGAAAATAAGTCACTTATCCAAATAAATGCAGATTTGCCTCCAAGCAGATGAAATGAAGCTACAGGGCTCCTCACTTAACACAGACCCTCCCAAGGCCCTGGAAGAGGTCCTAGCAATATACTTACAAGATCACATGAAATCACTAAAATTTTCACAAGTAAATTTTTTATTGTTTTCCCTAAGGAAAACCCCTAAAATGATACAGGCTTTACGCCCCACAAATCTGAGATCCATTATTGTGCCCAGGGTCACACAGCTGGTATGTGGTACCCCGAGCCTGTGATCTTAAGCAACGTTAAGTTCCTTCCTGTCTCTGAGCTATGCATTTTCAGCTGGAAGTTGGAAATATTTTCAGTCCTGCTTCTCACACAGGATTATAAGGATCACATGTGTGGGGGGACGTGAAAACATCTTGATTTTTGATGTTCTCCTGTTGTCTTTGTGTGGTTAAAGTGTGTGTGACATATAACACATGTAACACACACACACATTTTTTTAAAAGTATTTTAATAATATAGGAAATGCTGTCCTTATGTTGAGTGAAGAAGAAAGGAGACAAAGAATGTGTGTGTGTGCAGTGTGTATGTACGTGTTACTAAACAATAAGCATTAGAAACAGTGAATGAATAGGCTACAAGGAATTGCATCAAAATTTTAACAATGGTTCTTTTCTTTTCTTTTTTCTTTTCTTTTCCTTCTGATGGAGTCTTGCTCTGTCACCCAGGCTGGAGTGCAGTGGCACAATCTCTGCTCACTGCAACCTCGGCCTCCCGGGTTTAAGCAATTCTCCTGACTCAGCCTCCCAAGTAGCTGGGATTGCAGGCACATGCCACCATGCCCAGCTAATTTTTTTGTATTTTAGTAGAGACGAGGTTTCACCATGTTGGCCAGGCTGGTCTTGAACTCCTGATCTCAAGTGATGCGCCCGCCTTGGCCTCCCAAAGTGCTGAGATTACAGGTGTGAGCCACCGCACATTGCCAACAATGGTTATTCTTTAAGTACTGAGGTCACAATTTTATTTGTATTTTACTTTTCTGTGTGGTTCAAGTTATGAACATACATCTTTATTTAATAAATTTTTTAAAGTAATACGTGCTGAGTTTTAAAAATTAAATCATGCTAAAAAGCTTAATAAAATAAAACCACTCCCCAATCCTGTCCTTGCTGTAAATAGAAGCAGAAAACAAATCTAAAGCTAATCCTAGCACATATTTATATGGGCCCTTACAAGTAGCTTGACTTCTAAAATTAAACATCACTTAGTTAATAATTGGTAATAACCATTTTGCAATATCAGGAAGGAGTAAGAAAAATAGAAAGTAATTTTAAAATCTCTCAGAATTCAAGGAGCCCGGAAACGCAATCTTCAGGAAGAAGGTGCCGTTTTTTCTTTCTGAGCAGAGATAAAATAGATCAGTGGAATTCAAGTGTTTTTTACGGTTGAATCCTTTATTTCCCAAAGTCGTAAGTTGAACTCGTATCTATAAAACTGATGAAATCCATAGACGGTTAGAATTGCAGGATGCTAGAGAGTGTGTCAAGCTGAAGGCCAGAGTAGGAAATGGCCCCCTAACGTCAATTGCCCGTTGATATGGAGCCCAGCAGGAAGCCAGAGTGGGACATCCAGTGTGATGTGCTCTGTTGCTTTGTGATTTAAGGAAATCTGGTATTGTCCCTAGTGAACACTTTCCATGTTTCGTGCTTTGGCTTTGGGGTCAGTATTGCTGATATCAAACCTAAGAGGTTGCTAAGAGAATCACTCCCCAAATGTACATAGTAGACAATAAGGAAGGGGGCAGTAGTTCAGGATATTTAAAGACGGTCTCACTCACCATTCCTCTCCACTTTCCTTTCCCTGAGCTGAGGAATGCCTTTTGGTGAAGGGAATGTCTCAACGAACTATATAACCCTGCTTGAGGGAGACAGAGGAGGCACCAGCAGCAAAAGTTGTTCCACTGGGCGAATATTCTTTTTTTTTTTTTTAGACAGAGTCTCGCTCTGTCACCCAGGCTGGAGTACAGTGGCGCGATCTCGTCTCACTGCAAGCTCTGCTTCCCGGGTTCACGCCACTCTCCTGCCTCAGCCTCCCAAGTAGCTGGGACTACAGGCACCCACCACCACGCCTAGCTAAGTTTTTGTATTTTTTTTTTTTTAGTAGAGATGGGGTTTCGCTGTGTTAGCCAGGATGGTCTCCATCTCCTGACCTCGTGATCCGCCTGCCTCGGCCTCCCAAAGTGCTGGGATTACAGGCTTGAGCCACCGCACCCAGCCACAGTGGGTGAATATTGTTAAAAGGACGTCCATACCATGGAAATAAAGCAAAATAAAATGAGCAGTATGCATTGGCACATGATAGCAGTCAGGCACAATGCTAAATACATGAACACCTTCTCATTTAATTCTTACACTATACCTGTAAGATATGTATTATCATTTCTATTATATAAATTAACGTTTCTAAGATCACGTTTCTAGGAAGAGTTGGAGCTAGCATTGGAATTCAGTGACTCCAGATTCCTGCTGACTTTCTCAAATAGAAATATGCTCATAAAAAGACAGCCAGGACTACAAAAGGACTCAAAATCATCATATAAAAGAAATAATTAAAGGAACTACGACTT
Source organism: Symphalangus syndactylus (assembly GCF_028878055.3). NCBI lineage: Eukaryota > Metazoa > Chordata > Mammalia > Primates > Hylobatidae > Symphalangus > Symphalangus syndactylus. Next base: position 23,775,422 of record NC_072427.2, on the reverse strand, counting down.
AGAGCTGCCTGCAGGCGGGGTGGCCCACCTCACTGCGCGCGCGCTCGCACACACACACACACACACACACACACTCTCAATTAGGAGACATCTGCCAAGGATGTGTGCACTGGCTGGATAGACAGGTGAATTTGGTGAGTGGTGACATTTTGAGTTTTCTTCAATTGGTCTGTTGACATTCAACTAGTCACTTAGCCTTTGAGCTTTGGTTTTCTCATCTGTAAAACAGGAATAATAGTTCCTACTTAGGTAAGTAAGTCATATGGGCCCTTCTTTCCTGCCAGTGAGATGTAGATATGATCTAGTGAAATGAGGGTTTTCTTGTCAGCCTTCTTATAAAGCAGTAGAATATAGAGTGGAAAATATTTAAAATTCTTTCATCTTTTCTAATACTTTATGTGATCACACCTGTTCTCATAACATTTTTTTAAAACAGCAAGAATTGCCTTTACGACATAAAGAATTGTTGTGTCTCTATTAAACATCACCTTAAAAGTCAAGATGCTAATGCAATACAGCCACGATATTCTCACAAATAACTTTGAACTATCATCCTCTTTATTCTCATGATAAAATTATTTCTTTTCCATGCAATTTAATTAAAACAATAAAAATTATGTCAACAGTGCTGCTGAAATTTTAGCTAATAATAGAATCATTTTTATGTTCATAAACTGTGTCTTACACAACTTCATTAAAATTATCCAGTTATCATTGTACTAAAATGTGTATGCAGCCATATAAAGATTCACTGACCTTGAAAACCAAAGAAATAAAGAATGCTTTTGGGTAAGCACAATTATTAGTAAACCTAGCCAAAGAGTTTAAAATATGAACCATGGTAAGTTCCACATCTCAGAAAAAAAGAAAGAAAATAGTCTGTAACCAGAAAATTTTAAGAAGCATTATAAATAGAAACTATATAACGAAACACAAGGAAACATATGAAATCATAAAACAACCAAATAAATAAAACAAATACCAAGAAGTCAGTAATAATAGATATGAGGAGAAAATGCTCTGACTTGAAGGAGGTTGATTCTCAGGTTGGATCTGCCCCACTTTGCAAAGGTTACGATCATGGTCCCTGCAGCTAGACTGCCTGTGTTTCACTGTTCCTGGACCTGCCTTGTTTGTGTGACCTTGAGCAAGTGTCTCTTCTTTCTGCGCTCAGTTTCCTCATCTGTAAAAGAAGGGTGCTTATGGTACCTTCCTCGTTGCTGATACAGGAAGTGACATTTGCAGATTCTAGTGGTGATGCTCACATAATTGATCAACTTTGAAAAAGAAAAATGGCCAGGCACAGTGGCTCGTGTTTGTAATTCTAGCACTCTGGGAGGCTGAGGTGGGTTTGAGCCCAGGAGTTCGAGACCAGCCTGGGCAACAAAGCAAGACCACTGTCTTTACAAAAAAAAAAATTAGCTGGTCATGGTGGCACACCCCTGTAATCACAGCTACTCAGGAGGCTGAGGTGGGAAGATGGCTTGAGCCCAACAGGTTGAGGCTGTGGTGAGCTGTGATCACGCCGCTGCGCTCCAGCCTGGGCAACAGAGCAAGACCCTGTTCCCTCCCCCAACCCACCCAAAATAAAAGGGAAAAAGAAGAAAAATAAGCAGCCCTTGCACGCTGCTGTATTAACTGTTATGCAACTGCAAAAATTAAAACGGTATATACTGGCATCAAAAGTTAACTAGATCATTAAAATGGACTTACAGGTTTAGAAAGAAACCCAAACTGAAAAAAAAGTATTTACTATGTGACAAAGGTAGAAATGTAAATGAATGATGAGGGGAAAGATTATTCCAAAAATGATACTGAGACAACTGGCTTTTTAGAAACATTATATTAGATGGAATTTTTTTTTCTTAACCTCACAGTAACACCGCAATAAATTCCAGGTGGGTTAAGGAATTAAGTTTCAAAAATGAAATCATAGAGAAGAATCAAATGGAATGTATGTGACTGTTTCTGTAATTGTGGAGTAGGGGAAGGGCTTTTTGAATATGATCCTAATGGAGGAAATCATTTTGTGAAATACCTATATAAGGCCGGGCGTGGTGGCTCACATCTGTAATCACAGCACTTTGGGAGGCCAAGGAGGGCGGATCATGAGGTCAAGAGATCGAGACCATCCTGGCCAACATGGTGAAACCCCGTCTCTACTACAAATACAAAAATTAGCTGGGCATGGTGGCACGTGTCTGTAGTCCCAGCTACTCAGGAGGCTGAGGCAGGAGAATCGCTTGAACCCGGGAGGCAGAGGTTGCAGTGAGCCAAGATAGCGCCACCGTACTCCAGCCTGGCAACAGAATAGGAATCCGAAAAAAACAAAACAACAACAACAAAAAACACCTGGGAAACCACTGGTATCAATACACATAAACTTGGTGTGTATGTCTTAAAAGCAAATCAACTTGAACTAAAATAGTAAATTAATAATATTATAGTTAGTTCTCAGATTTAATAAGAAATATACATAATAGCCAAGTATAGTGGCTCACACTCCTAATCTCAGCACTTTGAGAGGCCGAGGCAGAAGGATCACTGGAGCCCAGGAGTTTGAGACCAGCCTGGGCAACATAGTGAGAGCTCGTCTCTACAAATAAATACAAAAATTAGCCAGGCATGGTGGTGCACATCTGTAGTCCCAGCTACTCAGGAGGCTGAAGTGGGAGAATTGCTTGAGCCCAGAAGTTCAAGGCTACAGTGAGCTAGGATCACACCACTGCACTCTAGCCTGGGCAACAGAGCAAGACTTTGTCGATAGATAGATAGATAATAGATACAATGCAAGTATTTATGAGTGAGTGAATGTGTCTTCATGCATGAAGTGAAAGGAGCAGGAAACAATTGTTAGTTTATAATATGCATGGAGCACTTATATTCTAGGAGTATGTTAGTTGCTCTCTTTTAATAATCTCAATAATCCAACTAAATAGGTACTATTGTTATCTCTATTTTTGCCCTAAGGAAACAGTTTAGCTGGTAAGTGGCAGGCAGATCCATGCTGTCCACAGTCAGGGTCCTCCCTCACTTTTCATCAGCAAGGTACACTAACGGGTGAACTTGAGAATTATATATGTACGCACACGCACACACACACGCCCACACATATAAATGCAGAAATATACATATATACGTGTGCGTGTTCCTATTTGCCCACATGGAATATATCTAAATATTCAAAAGTTATAAACCAGGCTATCAGCTGCTGAATAGGACTATTGCAGGAGGTTTGAACCTCTTACCCTGACAAATAGACCTTCATCATGACCTGAAAGGCCAGGTTAGAACCTACAACTTCCAGCCTCCTGAGGTTCTGCCCTGAACCCTGGCCACACAGAGAGAGGCGGACCTGGGTCAAGAACCATAACTCACACCTCCCTTCTTTCCCCCTACTGAACTGCAGGCTCCATCCCACAATGGGAGAGGGTCTCAGGCACACATGTGCAGACACCACAGTTCCATCCATGCCTCATCCCCTACAAATAGTCACTCCTTGGACACCCCTTGGGCCTAGGGCACGCATACTTGCGGTGGAGACCTGGGTGAACTGTCAGGGAGAAGTCCACACAGATGCCGAGGAAGGGGAAGGGCAGCATAGGCTTAAAGTCCCACCGGGACTTCATACTCTAGGAAGGGGCACAGCCTGAGGACAGTGACAGTGAGATCCTGCAAAGCATGGGCCCAGAGCAGGGGCTACAAATGACTTATAACTATTTGAGTTAGAAAATGACATAAAATAACTATTGAGACAAGGACTATTATCTCCATCTTATGTATGAGAAAAGATCACAGGCAAACCTATATACTGTTGGGCAGGATGATTGTAAAAAAAAAAAAAATCCTTCCACCTGGAACATTTCTTTTTTTCCCTTTTCCTTTCTCCCTTCTGTTCCTTCCTCCCTTCCTTTTCTCCATTTCTTCCTTCTTTCCACAGATATTTACAGCATGACCTATGTGCCAGGTACCGCGTGGGCACTGGAGTTCAGGGTAATTAAGACAGAAAAGCTCTCAGGGAGTTTAGAATCTAGTGAGGAGACTAGCATTGATCACACACAAATAAATGTATAATTACAAACCAGGACCAATGTGCTGACAGATAATCATGTGTTGATTTGTTGTTTGCCTTTGATTGAAGGCTCCCTGCTGAGACAGGGAGGAATGTAAATCTGTTTTTCTCCTGAAGCCAGGAGCCTTGCATATTTTCACAAACCTCCAAAATGGATGCATTTCATACAGCTAACCGGAATTGGGTATGCTTCCTACAAGCATAGAAGCTAATTTTATTCAAACAACTCTACTACTTTATTGCTTCTGTAGAGGTTCCCTAGAAACTTCAGAGGCACGAATTCCTGCCATGATACAAAGCCAATTGTCCAATTATAGAAGCTGGGGGGTTTACCAGAAGACTGTGATGCCAAATGCTTATGGAAATGCAGGAGGTGGAGTGGGGGAGGATCTCCAAGCACTTATAGGAGACTCATGTTCCCCTCAGCGTCCCTGCACCATGAAATAGAAGAGGCAGGGATATGATGAATGGCACCTGGTATTCCATTACTTTTCTTCCAATTACCCTACACTAGAAGATGTCTAGTAAAACAGTGCTCAAGGTGTGGGGGGATGGGCAGCAGTCACTTCAGAATGAGGGCAAAAACCCAGCCAGATACTTCGGTCAGCGAAAAGCAGTGGGTTGGCACCAGCTCCTTTCAGTTGTGGCCAGTTTAATGAAGTTTGTGCGCAGCTATTAGTGTTCCCCACGTGCGTTTAGGGAGGGAAGATCTAGAGGCATTTTATTTCAAAATAGGTTTGTATTGAGAATCCTAGAAGGAAAATTCACTTGTGCCCTTAACACAGGCAATGTGCATTTTTGATTGCCTGTTGATCTTACATCTTTTCACTAACATCTTGCATCTTTTCCTTGTTTTCGGTAAGGAAGCAACTCCCACACAACTTTCCTTTGGAAAAGAACGATTCTACCTTTACCAATTGGGCAAACATTCCCCAAGCAGCAAAAACAGCTACTTTCTCCCACCTCTTCTCCCCACTGCAGAGAATATCCAGCAGAGGAAGCCCTTAATCGTTCATTTATATTTTAGCACACACACGCTTTTCTGCACCTTCCCTGTTCAGGTTTGGCACAGGTGTCCCAGGCTGGAAGGCGCCCGTGGGACCCGGCACGCCCTGGGCTGAGTTTCCAGCGCCTCACGAGAGTGTCCTCTGCTGCAGGACAGACGCCCGAGGCTGCCCTAGGGATCCTGGCCACTGTGAATGAGCTGCCCTTGCCCTCTGAGGGGTTGGTTGTATCCCACTCCATCCCTGCACCCTGCCGGGCAAGGAACCACCTGAATGCATTTCCTTTAAGTTACCTACAAACCGCACAGTGAGTAGAGGGATTTTCTTCTTTCTTTGCCGGGTTTGGGAAAACATCAAACACCAGAATCAGAGCCGAGAAAAGAATGAGGAAGTGACTGAGGAAGATGCACTGTCTTGTCTCCAGAGCATCTTTTATCTTAACAGCCTACACCTTTTTATAAACTTTTCAAGTGCCCCCAAGCAAGGAGTGAATACTAATACTATCTGCCTGCTTGGTCAAGGCTAAGGCAGAGTAGGATAGAAACCACGCTCCGTAGAGAAGCCTCTGATGCCTCCAGGACTAACCTCTAACCCCACTCCACCCTCTTCTCTCCCTCCTCCTCCCCCTCCTACCTCTCCTCCCATCCTCCCTCTTCTCCTCCTCCCCCTGCCTCTTTTCCTTCCTCCTCCTCCGTCTCCTCTCCCTTCTCCCCCTTCTCCTCCCCAACTCCTTCCTCCTCCCCTCTTCTCCTTTCCTCCTCTTCCCTCTCCTCCCTCCTCTTCCTTTCTCTACTCTCCCTTTCCCCCACTTCTCCTTCCTCTCCTCTCCCTTCCTCTTCCTCCTCATTCCTCCACCTCCCCCTCCTCATCCTCTCCCTCTTCCCCTTCTCCTTTCCCTCCTTGTCCCCCACTCCTCCTCCTACCTCCCTCCTTCTCCTCCTCTCCCTCCTCCCTCTTCCTTTCTCCCCCCTTCCCCCTTCTCCTCCCCCTCCTTCTCCTCTCCCTTCCTCATCCTCCTCCCCCTTTTTCCCCTCTTTCTTCTTCCCCTTCTCCTTCCACTCTTCCTCCTGCTGCTTCTTCCTCCTCCCCCTCCCCTCCTCTCCCCCTTCTCCTTCTTTTCCTCTCCTCCTCCCCTACTCCTCTTCCTCTTCCCCTCTCCCTCCCCTCCCCCTCCTTTTTCCTATGATTATCATCATTTCAGTATTATCATGAAGCACTTTCTAAGCTTGTGGGCTTTGTTACCACACTAGATGCATGTAACCTTCCATGGATGCCTCCATTTACCCTAAAATGAGGATGCTAATAGGGCTCACTTAAGAAAACTCCTGTTTCAATGAGTTGATTTATCTAAAGAGCCTCTCACAGTTCCTAGCATATAGAAAAACTCCATAAATGACAGTTGTTATGATCTCAACTCCTATTTTGTTCTTTTACCATGTTCTCTCGACTCCATTGGAAAGCTCTATTTTATGATCAAAATTCTTATCATCCTGTTAGTCTCCACGCAAATGCCACCTCCCCAATAAAGCCTCCTACCCCAGAATCAAAAGTGGCCATGCTCCTTTTCACCTCCCAGCCAAGATCTTGGGTCTCTCTTGGCACCTCTTTCCTTCAACCTGATCCAATGTTCCTTGTGGGTCTTCTTACCCCTCCTGCCAGGCTGCAAGTTTGTTTAGGAAATCTCTGCTACATATTTCTTCTGTGTTACCTCAGAAACCACTTAACCTCTGTGTCACAGTTTTCTACTTTTGGAAAATGGGGGGCACGTTAACTGCACCATGTTCAATAAAGTCAGCCTGAGAGCTAAAAATAAAATGCTGTGTGTACGCACATGACACAGTCCCTAGCAAAAAGGACTCAATCCCAAGTAGAAGATGCTCAGAAAATGCTTGTGGTCAGGAGTTTGAGACCAGCCTGGCCAACACGGTGAAACCCTGTCTTTACTAAAAATGACATTCTAGTACTTCGAAACTGACATTCTAATGCTGAGTTGCAATGCATTGCGTCCAGGAGGTCTAGAATTGGCCATGCACAGTGTTGCCGTGGTGAATGGGACCAGCAGATGCAAGGCCACAGATAGCCTTGACTGTTCCCACTCACAGTGGGCGAGTTTGCAGTCACACAGATGCTACTGTCCACACAACGCTGTGAGCCAGAGGGGGCCCCTTCCAACTGCAGGCCCCACTGTTCCTGAGGGAGTTGCATCTGTGGCTGGAGTCGTGCCACCATATGTCCCTCTGTCCTAGCACGTGGCCAGGGGCTTCTCCAGGCACAGGCACCACTGTCCTCCCCGCGGCACATCTGCAAGGAAACCCAATTGCCTCTCAGAGAACTGGGCCAGCTGAACTGTAAACATATTCAAGACACATCAATAGGTAAAGAAAACCAGCCATTACAAGTCAGCCTGAAAGAAACCTCATTCCTCTGTCACACACTGACCAGCCCTGCCAGCTCTCGCTCACTGTATTTCAAAGAAACACTCTCATTACACCTTCCTCTCAGGGATGTTCATTTCTTCCAAGGTCATTTGGACATAATTTCAAACTTGCAGAAAATTTGCAAAAATAAGAATAATATAAAGAATACGCATCCATTCTTTGTTTTGTTTTTGAGGTGGAGTCTTTCTCTGTTGCTCAGGCTGGAGTGCAGTGGAGCGATCTTGGCTCACTGCAACCTCCACTTCCTGGGTTCAAGTGATTCTCCTGCCTCAACCTCCCAAGTAGCTGGGACTACAGGCACATGTCACCACACCTAGCCTTTTTTTTTATTTTTATTTTTATTTTTATTTTTTTAGTAGAGACAGGGTTTCACTGTGTTGGCCAGGCTGGTCTCAAACTCCTGACCTCAAGTGATCTGCCTGCCTCAACCTCCCAAAGTGCTGGGATTAGAGGTGTGAGCCACTGTGCCCAGCCAGAATATGCATTTATTTTTCACAGAGATTCATCTATTGTTAACATTAGTCCTGTTCACTTCCTCATACACAGACGTACATACAAACCACACACATGCACACACACTTATTTTCTGCGACATCTGAGAGTCAGTTGTGTGCATTATGGCCCTTTACCCCTAAATACTTCAGTGTGCATTTTCTGAGAATGGAGATATTCTCTTCCAAAAGTACTACAGTGATGAACTTTAGTAAATTCAACATTGATACAGTATTTTAACCCAGTCTGCTACTTTCCTACACCAATGTTGTTAATAAGTCATCATTTCTTAAATTCTCTTCCAAATTTAAAAAAATGACAATCTCAGCTAGATGGAATAGAGTCATATTTATTTTAATATCCTCAGTTTTTGAAGTAAACGAAAACACACACATAACTGACAGTGCTATAAGCAGCCCACGTAGTTTACCTTATATCTTTTTATGTCTTTATTGTCATAAAAAAAAATCACCTCAGAGCCCTGTGCGTTATGTGTAGGCTGGTGTCACAGGCGTTTTAACCAGGGAACTCCAGCAGGTAATTAATGCCCCCAGGGAATGATTTACCTGGAGTGAGGTCTGCCAAAGCCGGTAGCAGTGATGTTATCTATTCTTTTGGCAATAGATAACTGCCAGATAATTATCCATCATTATCCATCTAGCACCTCCTGTAGGCTGAGCATTGGAAATACAAATTTGAAAAGACAGCCTCTCTCAGGAAGGGTGCGGTGGCTCACGCCTGTAATTCCAGCACTTTGGGAGGCCGAGGTGGATCATTTGAGGTCAGGAGTTCGAGACCAGCCTGGCCAACATGGTGAAACCCCACCTCTACTAAAAATACAAAAATTAGCTGGGTGTGGTGGTGGGCGCCAGTAGTCCCAGCTACTTGGGAGGCTGAGGCAGGAGAATCGTTTGAACCTGGGAGGTGGAGGTGCAGTGAGCCGAGATTGTGCCATTGCACTCCAGCCTTGGCGACAGAGCAAGTCTGTCACAAAAAAAAAGAAAAAGAAAAAGAAAAAAAAAAACACTTTCTGATTGAAGTTTACTCACATGGCAGTTAAGAGCACAAACTCAGAAGCAAGATGAACCTGGATTGTATCACAGGTAAACCATCTACTTGTAGTGAGAGTTGGGCAGGCTACTATGTTTTACCCTCAGTTTCTTCCACTGGGAAATGGGAGTCACAGTAAAAGTTACCCTGTGGGATTGCTGCAGTGATCAAATGACGACATCTACCAAGTGCATGTCGACTATATGAATGGTGGGGAGACAGGCACAAAAAACACACCATCGTAATACACTCAATGAGTTGCTATAATGACAGTCTAGAGTGCCTGGTCGAGGGATCCCAGGAGACAGATGGAGCCCCCAAGTCTTGCAAGTGGAGTAAGAGATGGTCTCAGAGGAGGCTTTTGAACTGAGATTTGAAAGGTGACTTATAAGTTTGCTGGCAGGAGTCTGGAAGCTGAAGGGAAGGACGAGGAGAGAAGGGGAGGTATTTCATATTCCATAGAGAGGAAATTGCATGTGCAAAGCATGGATGACTGAGAGACTACAAATTAGTTCATTGTGACTGGACTCAGAGCTAGAGGTACAGTTCAGTAAGAGATGAGGCTGGAAAAATACTATGGCCACGATGGCACAAGTAATTTCTAGGTAAAATGCCTGCCTGCGAACAATTGCACACTAATAGAATCAACCACACCATCTTTCAGTCATGCACTACCAGGCACTGGCTACCAGTTAAGGCAAAACCACAGCAAGCTAAGCTGCTGTGTGCAGGTCTGCTCATCCTCCCTTTTAATAGCTCAAGATAGCCATTTTTCACACACACACAAATTACGATTGTCAAATTAGTAACACTCATTATAGATTATTTTGAAAATATAAAACAAATCTCTATTCCCCCTTTCAATTAAGAAACTCTCACTTAGTAATAGCTTTGTTATCTGGCATGTCAAGTTAATTAAAAGGCTGGTTAGCTGCATATTAAGTCATTTAACTCCCTGCAGCCTCCCCCTTTGACTTTCCCTCCTAGGACGTGAGGAGAAACCGCTGCCTTATTGTCCCAGCGCCGTTTCTCATGGGTTGCTTATTTCATTTCCGGGGAGAGAGTCCCATCCTGGCATGCAACATTGCTGGTTTTTCTAAAGGCGGTCCAATTTAAAAGCAATTTAAAAGATTTTGCTGAGTAAAAACCTGAGCTTTTAAATATGGCTCATTAGCCTTGGTGCTTAACCGGAAGCTTGAAGCGGAATCACCTGGGGAGCTTTTCCAGCTCACACAGGCAGGATCGCTTCCCCTCTCAGTAAGGCTGGTGGGTGGGGCTGGGCGTGTGTACTGGGCTACAGCTCCCCAGGTGATGCTGCTGCACACCCTGGTTAAGGACCTCTCCATCAGGGGGTGTTTGTTTATTTGCTTCACGCTCAGCCAAAAGGGGCCCAAGAAGGAACTAGGATAGTCAAAGCCCCCAAGCTGGAGTCCGTCATTAGAGCGCCACTCACCCCATTGTTCTTTTAAATAGACCAGTCCCCCGGGTGCTTTTAAAATGGCGCATGTATACATATGTAACTAACCTGCACGTTGTGCACATGTACCCTAAAACTTAAAGTATAATAAAAAATAAAATAAAATACAGTTTACTTTCAAAAAGTAAGTGCTCGCTCCTTCTCTTCCAGCAACAGATTTGCTAAGGGGGCTGAAGCACAGCTTTATGATAAGGCCTCAACTTCGCTCTGTCAGCAATTAGTGAAAGCAGAACAAAGCAGAAATTTGATTCATCCAGCTTATTTGTCTTGTCAACTTTGCCTTTAAAAAAAAGCTTTTGTTTTTCTGATTTTTAAAATATTGCCTTATATAAATGCTGATTAACAGGTTGTGTTTCACTTTTCTAGAAGAGAGATTTTAACAGAAGCGTGTAGGTTCTCTCCAAGCACTGAAAATCGGGCTCCGTTTATAACCACTGGTTTGACGTGAAATTCTTTGAGAACGTAGCTTATGGATCGAGATAGCCGCAGCTGCTACAGATATGGCGTGGATGTCCAAAACTCTCCACATTGGCGCTAGCACAGTTCAATCCACCTCTTGGCAAAAGCGGAGTTGGGGTAGGGGGTATAGAGTAATGAGCATTTCCCTGCATAGCTCTGCCCAGAGGGTTTCCGTCCCCATCAGAGAGCTGCAGGGATGCAGAGCTTCTTGCTCCAGACCTTGAACTCAGCCGCCTTGTTGTTACACGTGCACGCTTCTCTATCCCTTCTCTGGATGTCTGTGAAAAACTAAGATAAAAATCAGAACAGTCTTGAGAAACACCTAACAATTCTTACATGTTAGAAGAAAAAAACAGCATTTCCCTGCCTTTATGTTTTTATTGTGTTTTATTTGTGGTTTGTGGAACAGCAAACTATTAAATCCAGCTTTAATACACACACACACACACACACACACACATACACACACGAAAACATGTTGGAAGGACCCAGGAGTCTCTACCAAGGGCAGGAAATACAGCTGAGCCTTGCAAGGCGCTGGAGCCACTGGCTGGAGGGAAGGAGTCATAGCTCTTGGTCTATCTGGGGCTGCCTGGTCTCTGGTGTTCTTTGCATTTCCGCTTTATTCTCTCACAGACCACCTTTCTCTGATTAGCTCCATGTAGATCCTCAGTCCAAGTGTCTGACAGAACTTTCAGTCTCTGAGTCACAATGTCTAAGTTGACTGTAGTGAACATCTGCTTTGGAGCCAAGGAGAGGGTAGGGTGGGTACCCCTGACCCACAGCTCGCTCAGTGTGGCTGCGTTGAGGGGGCGGGATTGGCTTCTCTAGCACAATTTTCCACCGCACCATTTCATGTCTGTCTTTCATAAATATTTGTATGTTTCTGTTTCCTTTGTCCTCATAGTTCATGTGGTAAGCATTGCTGGTGAAACATCTGTTGATTTTGCCTAGGTAGCATCCTTCCAGCATCAAAACCCCTCTTTTCCTGTTGGAAATACCCTTTGCCCCACACTGTCCTGTGGTTCAGGCGAGTCTGCCATCTTCCACTCCCCCATCTTCCTGGCAGTTGAGTCACAGTGATTTGTTTAGAGGATGAGCATGTGACCCAGCCAGGGCCAATGAGAGGCTTAGTTAGGATTTTTGCTGAACCTGTTAGGAAAGGAATGTTCTCTTTCGCTGAAGTTGAGAAATTCAAGCCTAGAGGTGCTTGTGGCCATCTTGGCTTGCCCCAAAATGAAGCCAACAGAGAAAAAAAGCTGAGTCAAGAAATAGGGGCCGGGCATGGTGGCTCATGCCTGTAATCCCAGCACTTTGGGAGGCTGAGGCGGGTGGATCCCTTGAGGTTAGGAGTTCAAGACCAGCCTGGCCAACATGGTGAAACCCTATCTCTACTGAAAATACAAAAATTAGCTGGGCTTGGTGGCGCATGCCTGTAGTCCCAGCTACTCAAGAGGAGGCTGAGGCAGGAGAATTGCTTGAACCCTGGAGGCAGAGGTTGCAGTGAGCCGAGATTGCGCCACTGCCCTCTAGCCTGGGTGACAGAGCAAGACTCCATCTCAAAAAACAAAAACAGAAAAAGAAATAGGAATAAATTATGGACAACGTGGTGTTTGAGTAACTAAATATGAACATATCTGAAGCAAGTGAACAGAAAGTATCTCTCTTTTGCTTAAGGTGATTTGAGTTAGATTGTTGTCCCTTGCACTGAAAAGAATCCCACCTAAAGCAGCTGTGGAAAGAAGTTGCCTACATTTTTCTTCATCAGTTTCAGCGTCATCAGCCAACATTCAAAGAATGAAAGAGCTGGACCAGCCAGTAGCTTTCAAGGAGCTCAAGGCTTCCTGATATAGAGGAGCTCCAAGCCTCAGAGGCGAAGAGATTTGCCTAAGACAGCCCAGCCCCTAACATTTTCACTCAGAACAAGATCACAAGTGGGAGACCCACCTACTCTATGTCTAAATATTTAAACATTACCAATCAAACTAACAAACCTTTTTTTTTTTTTTTTTTTTTTTTTTTTTAAATGGAGTCTTGCTCTGTCACCCAGGCTGGAGTGCAGTGACGTGATCTCAGCTTACTACAACCTCCGCCTCCCGGGCTCAAGCGATTCTCCTGCCTCAGCCTCCCAAGTAGCTGGAATTACAGGTGCCTGTCACCACACCCAGCTAATTATTTTGTATTTTTTTTAGTAGAGATGGGGTTTTACCATTTTGGCCAGGCTGGTCTCGAACTCCTGACCTCAGGTAATCTGCCCACCTTGGCCTTCCAAAGTGCTGGAATTACAGGCGTGAGCCACCATGCCTGGCTGAAACTAACAAACTTTTAAAGATAACATATCCTCCTACCTTGATACGTATGCACACCTTCATTTATGACCTAGAAGACCAGATCCAAGTTCTCAGGCTCCTTGGAATTTTTTCCTGGAAAACGTTGGCATGGGGAGAGCCAGCTGCCAGCACATGATACCACCTCCTTTCCCATCCCACTCCCTCCAGCTCCATCTTGCACTGAGAAAGTTCTCACATGCACCTGGGTGCACATCTCGGCCCACAAGTCCAAATTCTGCTGGCCCTCTCCCCACAAAAAAGCTGCCCCTTCTTTAGCCTAAGGCTTCAGTATAGTCTGCCCTCAGGAGGATGGACCAAGCAAAGAACCTGGGCAGGTCCTGGAAATAGGCCCAGAACATTTGAGCAGGGAATCCTGGGTATCCAGAGAATGTTCTAAAATAGGGAGGCCCAGGCCTTGAGGGATACATTCCTTAGCCCGGCATTTCCCCCTAAGAAAGGAGCCACACCTGCAGGAGAGCAGATCCTTGAAAGTATGGGGCCAGAGCAGGGCTCCTCTTGCCAGGTTTAAGGGCAGTTCTAGGCTGAGGTCTGTTAAAGCAAACTAAACGTGGCCTGAGGACTCTGTACTTCTGTATTTCAGTCCTTGTGGATGAACTGTAACCTAGCTTAATATGCAGACAAAATTGAAAACCTATCTTAGTAGTATGCACCTGTAACAATAGCTAAGTCTTGACCCATCCCAGCAGCCGTACTTCAACCATTCGTACACTGCTGAGTGTTCAAACTGTGTACAAATAAGGCATAAGCCAAGCTGTAACCAATCCGATCATTTTGTACCTCACTTCCAATTTCTGTACATCATTTCCCTTTTTTCGTCTATAAATCTTCTTCCACCACGTGGCTTCACTGGAGTCTCTGTGAATCTGCTGTGATTCTGGGGGCTGCCCGATTCCCAAATCATTCACTGCTCAATTAAATTCCTTTAAATTTAATTTGGCTGAAGTTTTATCAGGTCACATACAAGTGGTGAGAACTTAGTTTGCAGGCTCCAAGCCATGTGCTGGTTTCTACCCTACTATTTCTATTTTTGTTTGACTACAGTTTCCATATTCTACATTTATATAGAACATTTAGGATCTGGCTTACGTTTGATTATGCAGGGGGCTACTGGGTTGCCAGGAACTTATTCTGTCAGGGAAAGGTGTTTGCACAGTACTTCTGATTGCATCTCTTATGACAAGGTGAGATTCTGTGGTCCCATTGGCTGAAGACATTTGTATTACAAATTCATTTTGATAGGAATGGTCCTGAATAGGCACAAGTTACACACCACACACTGTAAGACAGTCCTAAGGGCCAAGTAACTTGTAGAATTGCAACTCAATTTACTTCCTAATTTCTCGAAGCACTCTGAATGATGAATATGTAAACAAAAGTCTCTTTTATTGGCTCTGCTGGGAAAATATAGGCATCTGCAGCTATTTTCAAGATATTCATGCTTCAGGATTATTACAGATATATTACTGGGGGGAATAAGAGTTTAGAATGATGATAGACCTGTGGGATACAACAAATAAAACTTGGAAGCTCATAAACAGTTTGGATGGTCTGAGTTGGAAGGTGTGACTTTTGTTTTTGCCATTGGGCAAACACTCTGAGTCTTATTAATGTAGAATGTTCTGGGCTGCTGTGGCCCTTGGAGATGGCCAAGTGCATCTTCCCTGTTACATCTATGGCAGGCCTGGGGCCAAGGTCATCCAGTCAGCTCTCTACAGATCAAGACCAGCAGGTCTCAGGATCTCAACTACCTAGCCCACACCAATAAACCTGCCTTCCTAAAAGATTTCCAATGGACAGTGCTCAGAATGAGTAAATAAATAGGAAACTAGACAGCTGCTGTTTCTAAGTCCCCAGCTTTGTTACCTCCTGTAATCTGATCCTGCAGATATGCTTCCTGGTAGGACATATCCCAGGAGAGATTCTCCCTCACTCGGCGACATCTCTCTTTTTTTTTTTTTTTGAGGTGAAGTCTCACTCTGTCGTCCAGGCTGGAGTGCAGTGGCGCGATCTCGGCTCACTGCAAGCTCTGCCTCCTGAATTCACGCCGTTCTCTTGTCTCAGCCTCCCGAGTAGCTGGAACTACAGGCACCCGCCACCATGCCCGACCAATTCTTTTGTATTTTTTTTATAGTAGAGACGGGGTTTCACCATGGTCTCAATCTCCTGACCTCGTGATCTGCCCGCCTCAGCCTCCCAAAGTGCATCTCTTCTTAACAGAACCCTAATGTCCTGTTTAACACGGGAAGTTGAAAAGGACCACATTAGCACCAAAGATAAACTACACAGAAATACCTCTAAGGAAATAAGCACCAGCCCCTTTTCTGCAGGGTTTGAGAGTACTGGGCAGCATTCTTACCCTGGAATAGCCTCTCAGAGTCAGGGCAGGCTTAAACCACTTCCAGTGTTTGAGGATTCTAATACAGTTATTTGTTTGTTTGTTTGTTTGTTTGTTTGTTTTCTGAGATGGAGTTTCGCTCTTTTTGCCCAGGCTGGAGTGCAATGACATGATCTCCACTCACTGCAACCTCCACCTCCCAGGTTCAACCGATTCTCCTGCTTCAGCCTCCCGTGTAGCTGGGATTACAGGTGTGTGCGACCATGCCTGGCTAATTTTGTACTTCTAGTAGAGATGGGGTTTCACCATGTTGGCTAGGCTGTTCTTGAACTCCTGACCTTAGGTGATCCGCCCACCTCAGGCTCCCAAAGTGCTGGGATTACAGGCGCAAGCCACTGCAAGTGGCCTTAGTATAGATTTGATATGAGGAAGAAATGCCAACCCAGAATTATAAAAACTATCATATCCAGGATATTAAATATTTACTTCAACCAACTATAATGCAACATAATTTTCTTGGTTCCCAGATAAGTGTATGATTTATTTTAAAATATTCAGACTGCATCAGAGTCAATACAGCTGTCATAACACACAAGTGTAAAAGTCCTAGTTAACTTTTTTTTTTTTCGATCTTATGGGTGGCTCTCTGTGACAGTATTCATAATCTCATTTGGAGGTAACTCCAAGCCTAAACTTGAGGCTGTTTCTGAATGGCAGGTCAATTCACACAGCCCTCTATCCCCACCCCGGGCTTTTACCCCACTCTTAGACTCATACTGATCCCGGATTTGGGGTGGGTGATCTGACCTCTGACCTGTGGTATTAGCTTCTGGAGACCCACATGGTCCCTCCAGACCAGGGCTGCTGTTACGCCAGTGGGTTTTCAGCACCTCTGTCTACAGGTACCCAGAAGTCTACTTAAAGAAAATCTTTGCTGCACCACCGTACCCACCGTACAGAATTTAGAAACAGCCCTGGTCATTTATTAACTCACTTTCTTTCTGCTCCTACTCTTCTTTCTTTCTTTCTTTCTTTCTTTTTTTTTTTTTTATGAGATGGAGTCTCACTCTGTCGCCCAGGCTGGAGTGCAGTGGTGCAATCTCCGCTCACTGCAACCTTCGCCTCCCAGGTTCAAGCAATTCTCCCGCCTCAGCCTCCCGAGTAGCTGGGACTACAGGCATGTGCCACCATGCCCAGCTAATTTTTGTATTTTTAGTAGAGATGGGGTTTCACCATGTTGGTTAGGCTGCTCTCAAACTCCTGACCTCGTGATCTGCCCGCCTCAGCCTCTCAAAGTGCTGGGATTACAGGCATGAGCCACCGCGCCCGGCCACTCTTCTTACCCTTTTACCAAATCCATGCACCACACTCTTTCCTTCCCACCCCAGTTCTTTCCTAAGCTGCTACAGCGTTGCAAGCACTTGCTAAGTAATGGAGCTAGAATCCCATCAAAAGCAGCTGGGTTCTGCAGCAGCGCTCCACCCACGGAAGGAGACAATGAGTTTGTAAAGAGATCACCGCCATGCAGTTAGGTTAGTATGGAATTTTTTTTTCTTGACTTTACTCTTTATCTCCCCATTAGACTCGAAGCTCCATGAGGATAAATGGCAGCTGTTTTGTTCTCTTCTGTCTCCCCACCACCTGGCTGGCACTTAGTACGTGCTCAGTAAATATTTATTTGTTGAATAAACCAATACTTCATAGACTTTTATATCCTGCTATTTCATTTGACGTTCTAGGAACTCAAAATGTCATTAAGTATTTTTCCATAGAATTATATGATCTTTGCGGCCAGGCACGGTGGCTCACGCTTGTAATTCCAGCACTTTGGGAGGCTGAGGTGGACGGATCACCTGAGGTCAGGAGTTCGAGACCAGCCTGGCCAACATGGTGAAACTCTGTCTCTACTTAAAATACAAAAATTAGCCTGGCGTGGTGGCAGGCACCTGTAATCCCAGCTACTGGAAAGGCTGAGGCAGGAAAATTGCTTGAACCCTGAAGGTGGAGGTTGCAGGGAGCCGAGATCATGCCATTGCACTCCAGCCTGGGGGACAAGAGCGAGACTTTGTCTGGAAAAAAAAAAAAAGAATTATATGATCTTTGCACACATTAGCTTCAATGACCTCATGATGGCATTTCATTATGTTTCCTCTGTCAGTATTTTCCAAATTTGTCTGAAGATAAGAATAGCCTAAAGTGCCTTTTAAAAATATAGATTCCTGGGCACCATTCCACATGTACAGATTCAGAATTTCCCAGGGAGAGGGACTTGCATACATGGTAAGTACTTTGGGTGATTCCTATTGTCAGGAAAATCTGAGATGTTCCAAAATCTAGTGATTTATCAAGGCTTACTGAATCTACTTCTGTATAGTTGATTTCTTAAAAGTTTGCTTTTTAGCTTATGGAATGATTTCTTTAGGATTTATGCCACAAGTGTAATTACTGGGTCAAATGCAGCGAATTACTTTCCAACAGGACTATACAAGTTTGCTGGCTGTGGGAGAGCACCTGTTTCACTCGCTTCAACAACAGCATTCACTACCTCTCAACCTTTGTTCCTCTTATATAACTATGTATCTACTTGCTTTCTTTTGCACTGATATAAGTCCTAAGACTGGACGTTTTTCTATGCTTGTATACTAAATGTATCTTCTCTTCCAAGAACTTTCTGACCCTGCTTCTTGCCTGTTTTATTCTTGGAGCCTTAATGTGTTTGTTTTCTAATTTTATGAACATTTTATATATAAGATAGCAATTCTTTGTTTTTCATATTTGTTGCAATATATCCCCCTTTGATGTTGTTGGCCTCTTAGTCTGTATTCTTTTTTGGACATGTAGAACCTACAGAGACACAGACAGACACAGAAACATGCACAAACACACAAACGTATCTTTTCCTTTGTCACTCCTGTCACTTCCTTTGTTCCTATATCCCTCCGTGGACAGTCTCTAAGTGTCAGGCTAGACGTCAGGGCTGGAATTGTGAGCATGGGAGTAGAAATGGCAACACTCAGTAGCATTAAAGGCTAGAGACTGAACGATCTCATAGGAAGAAAACACTAAAAGAGAAGGGGTAAAAAAAAATTCGAGACCCAAAAAGACTCCAACATGTAGGGTTTGGGGCTCAGAGACAGGGGGAATTGGCCAAGAAGACTGAGAAAGACTGGCCAGAGAGGTAGGAGAAAAACCAGCAGCCTAGGGTATCATGTAAGTCAAGAGGGGACAATGTGAGGAAGAGGGATGTTCCAGAAAGAGTGTGTCTAGGGATAGACAGGCCTTCACTTTCTCTTCCATTTGTTCCACAGCGTTCAGTATTTAATTGTCTGATCCATCTGTAATTTTCTGGAGAGACCCTGTTTCTACTAAAAAATTAAAAATAAAAATAAATTAGCCAGACGTGATGGTGGCATGTCTGTAGTCCCAGCTACTTGAGAGGCTGAGGTAAGGGGATTGCTTGAACCCGGGAGGTCGAGGCTGCAGTGAGCTATGATTTGTGCCACTGCACTTCAGCCTGGGCAACAGAGCAAGCCCCTGTCTCAAAAAAAAAAAATTGTTGTTTCCTTAATTGTGAAAGGATGTGGTTTCCTGAACAGACCCAGCTGTCTCTGCCTATCTCTCCCATTCTCATCAGATGCTTGATCCTTGCTTGAGTGCTTGAAATTAAAGTAGAACTCAGGAGAAAAAAATATTGACCATATTCATTTTTTTTTACAATAAACCATTTTGGTTTTGTTTTTTGAGATAAGGTCTTACTCTGCTACCCAGGCTGGAGTGCAGTGGTGCAATCTCAGCTCACTGCAGCCTCAACCTCCCTGGGTTCAAGTGATCCTCCCACCTCAGTCCCTGTAGCTGGGACTGCAGGCACACGCCACCACACCCAGCTAATTTTTGTTTTTGTGGTAAAGATGGGGTTTCACCATGTTACCAAGGCTGTTCTCAAACTCCTGGGCTCAAGTGATCTTATCAGTCTAAGCGACCTTAGATTCTTATAAGGAGCACGCAACCTAGATCCCTTAGATGCACAGTTCACAATAGGGCTTGTGCTCCTATGACAATCTAATGCCACCACTGATCTAATGGGAGGTGGAGTTCAGGTGGTAATGTTACAGGATCCTTGGGGTGTTGTTTTCCTAGCCAGAAACCTCTGTGGCCAGTGATGTTTTTGCCCCAGTTTTGCTCAGGCCTGCTGGGCCTGGCAGGCTGTACTAAGTTCACACTACTGGCCTGGGTCCCATGCCTGCCAAGGGTGAGTCAGGTGTGGAACAGTGAGGGGTGTGTGAGCGAGTATGGGGTCCGGCCACTGCTCAGTCAGGCATACCGGCTGCTGCCGTGGGGCAGGCAGCTACAGGTGCCAGCAGCACTCTCTGCAAGGTTGTGGCTGGACCAGGTGCACTGCAAGCCACTTCCCTGGCTGGTACTGGGGAATGCAGTGGCACCCAGAAGGTTGCAGACGCCAGGAACCACAGGATCCCAAAGAGGGTGTCATGGCTCTGGCTCAGGGAGCTCCCAGGTCTGGGATCCTGAAGGGCTGCAGCTCTTCTCTCCTTCTCTTCACCCACAGCGTGGCAAGCAAGGGACATGTTTCAGCCCTGTTTGTGTTACAGCAGCTCTTTTAGCCTCACCATTTGGTTGGTCCCGAGTTCTTGTCCTGCAACATGGAAGAATAAGGTATGCGAACAAGTGGAGGGTGAGCAAGACAAAGAAGAGCTTTACTGAGCAATAGAACAACTCAAAGAAGACTCGCAGCGGACAGCTCCTCTGTAGCTAGGGTGTCCTAACGAGTGTTTAGCTCCTAGCAGAGAGGGTAGCTCCTCTCTGCAGGCTGGTTGTCCTGTCATCTGCAGTTCCCTGCTGAGAGGGTAGCTTCTTTCTGCAGCTGGCTATCCCGGTGTCTCTCCATCCTTTCCTCTGCTCTGGCTGAGCCCAGGGCTTTTATGGGCCTCAGAGGGGAGGAAGTATGTGCTGATTGGTCCAATGGGCAGCCATGGATGAACCCAAAAATGGCAGCACAAGTCCTCACTCTGGTTCACCAGACTGGCAGCTGGGCCCACAGACTTCAGACCCTGCCTGGCCTAAAGGTGGGGCCTCACCAGGACCTGCCTCCTTCTGCCCAGGAGCTCGTCTGCCTGCTGTGCCTGGGAGGGCGGGGCTCCCATCTGCAAGAGGCCTGGGTCTGCAGCTGCCATTTGGGCAGCTGGAGTGGCACCCAGGGAGCTCCAGCCCCAACTCAGAAGGGGTGGGTCTCCCACTTGTCCCTGGTTCCCGCTGGCTTCATGGAGCACACAGCCCCACCTGCACGTTCCTGCTGCAGCCAGCATGATGGCAGCAGACACTCCAGATGACCTGCCATTACCATCAGTAATGCTTGCTTACCTGCCACTCACCTCCTGTTCCTAACAGGCCACAGACCTGTACTGGTGCATGGCCCAGGGGTTGGGGAGCCCTGCTTCAAGGAACATCTCTGATCATGACATGGGCTCAGGGAGACACAGACCTGAGGCGAGGGAGAAGGTCTGACAGGCGTTTGATTCAGGTGGCCCCATGGCTTTTTGAGTAAATATGTTCTGCTTTCCTACATCAGAGACTTCTCTAGGGACAGCTTCTCTCTTGGTGGAAAGGACAGGACTCTATCACCACGCCAGGTGGTTGTCACACTGTAAGACTCTTCATCTGTGCCCTGAGCTCAGACTTAGCAAGGCCAACAGATTTTGGTCAGTTTTGGGGTTTAATCACCCAACAAATGAAGCAAGTATATACCTAGGGACACCAAAAAATTCTCATAAAATAGTCGGATACTAGTTTAGAAAAACATGTAGTTATCATGGAGGGAATTAGAACTCTGTTGGACTTGCTTTCACTCAGTTTTGAGTTCAACAATGTTTAGTATTTTGGATTATACAGAGGGGTGGCTGGGGAAGGTACACTGTAATGTTTTCAGTATTCAGGACCTCTAAATATATTTTCCCTGCCTTGGTTGGAACTCATGTTTCTGAAAAGGCCTTGCTCTGCTCCTCTGCCATGGTATAGAAGTAAGAATTTGAGACCAGGCACTGTAATCCCAGTGCTCTGGGAGGCCAAGGCAGGAGGATCACGTGAGCCCAGGAATTTGAGTCTGCAGTGAGCTATGATCATGCCACTGACTCCAGCCTGGGCAACAGAGCTCGAGACCCTGTCTCTAAAAAAAAAAATTAAATTAAATTAAATTAAATTTAAAAAGTAAGAACTTGAATTTAAGGCTTCAGCTAATATCCTAGCTTTGCTCAGGGGATCGATAATATGTACTTTGTAGAGTTTGAAGTAATCTAGGTAAGTAAAGCTTAACAATTGACATACAGAAGCTACTCAAACAATGAAAGCTGGATTCAATTATCACTAAATAACTAGGCCTATAGTCTTCTTCCATTTCAGGGGTCAGCAAAGTCTTTCTGTAAAAGACCAGATAGTAAAATTTTTCAGCTTTGCAGCCATATGATCTCCCTGTTACAACTCCTCAACTCTGCTGGTATAGTGCAGAAGCTGCCGTAGACAATACATATGCACAACTGAATGTGGCTATGTTCCAATAAAACTTTATTTATAGATATGGAGACTTGAATTTCATGTAAGTTTCACATTTCCCCCCACCAACCATTTAAAAATGTAAAACCCGTTATTTAGATCATAGGACATATAAAAACAAGCAGTGGAATAGATTTGGCTTGAAGGCTGTTGTTTGCCACCCTCTGTTCCATGCTAAAATCAGCTCTTCCTTACCAAAGGCAATTATCAATTTTTTTTTTTTTTGAGACAGAATCTCACTCTGTTTCCCAGGCTGGAGTGCAGTGGCACTATCTTGGCGCACTGCAGTCTCGACCTCCCAGGCTCAAGTGATCCTCCCACCTCAGTCTCTGAGTAGCTGGAACTATAGGCATGCACCACCACACCCGGCTAATTTTTTGGAGAGTTTTGCCATGTTGCCCAGGCTGGTCTTGAACTCCTGAGTTCAAGCAATCCTCCCACCTTGGCCTTCCAAAATGCTGGGATTAAAGGCATGAGCTACTGTGCCTGGCCTTTTTCACTCTTATAAAATATAAATTAAATACCGGAGTCTTTTCATTTTTAGAACCGAGGGGACAGTCAAGTGCCCAGAAATGCAATTGTTAATTTATTTGTGCTACCACTATCCCACATCTATGGAATATCATTTTGATTGAGCTCCTCTGGCCCCATGGGACACTAGAAGCAGTTTGTGGGGAGAAAGGGAGCACTGCCTTTTGATTTCCCAGTGTACGTGCCCAAATGGAAGCACAGAGTTTCAAAGTCTAGCTTCTCTGCTTGCCAACTGTGTGCTGCTGGACCAACTCCTCAGTGTCCAAGTCTGCCATGCTGAGGCTCCCATCTCACCAGGTTGTTGCGAGGACTCAGTGAGACATGGCCCATACCATACCCAGCCCATGGCAGAGCTTCACACGTGCAGCAGAGACCATCCTGAGCATCCAGAGCAAACACTGCACGCGTAGTTTCTGGGTGTGCTGGTCCCTGGAGAAGGGCTCAGGGCTGGGAGGACTCAAGGATATCTTCAGCCCACACAGAGAGGGAGTGTGGTTAGTTAAAGTGCTTTTCTGGCTTCCATGCAGCAGGTAGCAGGTTCTTATCTCCAACTCCTGAGTAGAGTTGCACAAAAAACTCCAATCTAACCAGCCAGCTCTTACCCATTAATTCCTGAAAAGTCCCTGCCTCTCCCCAGCCACAGGAAAGAGACAATTTGGGGAGGAAAATCTTTCAGCTGCCTGAAGGAGTTCAATCCTCTTTGAGGCAGCTGTTCTCGTGTCTGCAGGTTGACTTCTGCCTCTCACCTAGGGCGCACAGATGTTTGCACAGTTGCCAGTGTTCATTTACTATTATACCTACACATAGCCATTATCCCATGTTACAACATGGTTGTCACATGTGCCAATGTTGGTGGTAGCATACTACTTCTCTGAATAGCTTTACCATTGTTGTCTTCACATTTCCCTACTGTTGAACATTAGGTTGGGTTTTTTTAGTGTCAAATGCAATGCAGTGATACTATCTTTGTGCCCATAGCCTTTTTATTCTGTTGAACTATTTCTTTCCTTTGGATGGACTCTAAGGAGCACTGCAGTGAGATCAAGCAGGGGGTGTCCCCCTGGCCCTCCTCGGGCTGCGTCCCTCCCACCTGGTGAGGAGTCCGCAGGCCAAGGGAACATGCCCACTGCAAATCCACATCCTCCCTTTTAGACCATTCTCCAGATGCCTGGGACTCCCAGAAGTCCCTGCCCACTGGCCCCATGCTCATCTCCAGGGCCTGCCCAGCCCTGGTCCCTGAGTCTGTCCTCCCGAGATCCAGTCACACCACCAGTAGACACACTCGGATCTGAGGAGTGGCCACAGGCAGGGGGTAGTGGACAGAGTTTGGACGCATGGGCTAGGCTGTCCACACACATTCACGTGAGGCCCTCTCAATGCTGGACAGACTTAGGAATTGGAAAGACAGTGGGTCTGGGGGCTGGCAACTGGCTCTCCCCATGCCGTCGTGTTCCAACACAGGACGCAGAGGCATCTGAGAATTTTTAGCTTGAGCCCTTCCAGGTGGTGGTGACAGTATATTTGCCAAGGCAGGAGGCTAGAACATATTTTCATTTAACAGTTTGTAACCTGATTTCTAACTTTAAACTACTTATACATATGGTATGTGAGGCTCCATTTATACCCTTGCCTGGAACCCTGCAAATCATTAAGAGGAGGTCTGGGTGAAAGGTTGTGACCATTTCTGCAGTCTCTTGCTGTGTCTATATTGCTACGTTGCTTTTCCAAATAGCTGTACTGGTTTACAGTTTATGAATGTACCAGTTTCAGCACACTCTCTCAGGCACTGGGGGTCACAGATGCTGCCGATTCAGTAGGTGTGAAATCATTTGCCAACATTGTTTGACTCTACATTTCTTTGATCACCTGCAAGAATAATAAAAGCTACTTTTATTGAGCTCTTACTATGTATCAGGCAATCAGGCACTATGATAAGGCACTTTGCCAGTATTTTCTCATTTACTCTTCCCAGGAACCCCTTGAAGTATATATAATTAGGATGACCTATTTTAGAGATTGGAACACAGAGCTTGAAGGAATAAAGAAATTTGCCCAACATTGCAGTTAGTAATTGGGGCAGCCAGGATGAGAAACCAGGTACGTCCGACTTCAAAATCTGTGATTTTCAGTTATGTTACACATGTCTTGCATGTATCTATGTCTTAAATGTACTTACTTTTTGGTGATTGACTTTTAAAAAATTATTTTAAACTTTTAATTTTAGAGTAATTTTAGATTTACAGAAGAGTTACAAAGATGGCATATGCAATTCTTATATACCCTTTATCCAGCATTGCCTACTATTAGCATCTTACACAATCATGGTACATGTGTCAAAACTAAGAAATTACTATTGATATAATACGCCTGGATGTGGTGGCGCATGGCTGTAATCTCAGCACTTTGGGAGGCCAAGGTGGGTGCATCACTTGAGTCAAGAGTTTGAGACCAGCCTGGAAAACACAGCAAACCTTGTCTCTACCCCATTTCCCCCACAAAAAGTTAGTCAGGCATGGGGGTGTGCACCTGTGTAGTCCCAGCTACTTGGAGGCTGAGGTGGGAGGATCTCTTGAACCTGGGTAGTTGAGGCTGCTGAAATTATGCCACTGCACTCCAGCCTGGGCAACAAAGTGAGACCCTGTCTCAAAAAAAAAAGGGTATATTATTATTATCTAAACTACAGATTTTATTTGGATTTTTGTGAATAGACTATAGTCTTTACCCTTTAACATGAAGAATTTCATGTTACTCTTAAAAATTTGAATAAGTTCTTTATATTTTATTTGATAAGTACCCAAACATAAGTCTCTCTGGTCATATATACTCCCTCAAATCCACTGTTAAATGCATCCTGTTTTCTGACCTTATTCCCTTTACTCTCCTCCTTTTCAAATCTTCCGTCTATGTCCTCTAGAACAGCGGTCCCCAACTTTTTGGCACCAGTGACCGGTTTTGTGGAAGGCAATTTTTCCATGAACCGGGTTGGGGGCAGAGTGGGGATGGTTTCAGGATGAAACTCTTCCACCTCAGATCAACAGACATTAATTCGATTCTCATAAGGAGTGCGACACCTAGATCCCTCGCCAGTGCAGTTCACAATAGGGTTTGCACTCCTATGAGAATCTAATGCCACCATTCATCTGACAGGAGGCGGAGCTCAGGCAGTAATACTTGCCTGCCACTCACCTCCTGCTGTGCAGCCCAGTTCCTGACAGGCCATGGACTGGTACCGGTCCGTGGCCTGGGGGTCAGGGACCCCTGCTCTAGAACACACAATTTGTTCTGCAGTCAGATTCCTATGTACTACCTCAAGTGTTCAACAGCCATATGTGGCTGGTGGCTACCATATTGAACAGCACCGATTACAGAACATCCCATCATCTCCAAGTGCCTTGGGACAGTACTAGTCTAGAGGAAACCTTGTCTTTATTAGACACATATATGTGCACACACACACAGTAAGAGGGGCATCCTGTGGAGTGACCAGGAGGGTCACCTCACCACAACAGCTTTTGCTGAGTCATTGACACATAGGGCATTAGTGCTCTTGCCTGGGAGAAGGAAAAGGTTCTAGAGGAAGTTAAAGGGGATCCTGTGTTCCTAGACCCCTTCCACTCTCTATTTCAAACCTCTTAGGGAACAAAATGCAAGGCAAGACTCCGCCACCATGACATTGGACAGGATTTCATTTCTTTCCCAGACAATAAGGCTTTCATTGTATTCCCATTATCCTATACTTCTGATTTATGAAGGGAAACCCCCATGTCTCATATGTTAAATCATCTCTATTTATTTAAGGCTGGGAAGGGGCCAAAAGCAGTGGGTCCACGAACAGGGTGTGACCACCACAGATGCCTGCCTGGAGAGCCCTTGTGGAGCCCATGCATTCCCTGTCGATTCCAAACACTCTTTGTTGGGTGACGTTTGCACAGATGTTTTCAAATGTTCTGTGTCTTTGTCCCTGGAGCTTGATCTTAACCTCTGCTCACCTATCACCCCACCTGCTGAAGGTCTGCTCGTTCAGGGCAGACACCTGACCACCAAGATGACAGCTCCCTTTAGCCAGTTATGACTGTGCTCAGGCATTGCCAAACCCTCCCCATTCCCTTTTTGGAAGCAATAAACAATGGTTAATGTCTGCAGAGTGTGTTGGATCAGAAAACCCCTGGGGCAGCAGCTAGATTCTTAATAAAAATTCACGACGGCCCATGGAAGCAGCAGCTTCTGTGAATGGAAGATTTCACATGAAAAAGACCTCAGAATTCTACTCAACAACAAATGCCATATGAGCCAAGAATGCTCACAATCTTAGGCTGAACAAATAGAAGGGAACATCTACATCAAGAGAGTAATTGTTCCACTATGTTTGGTGCTGGGAGGATCACACCAGTGCAGGGGTGGAAGCAACACTTCAGAGGGGTCTAGAGGGGAGGACTAGTCAGAAGGAAAATGGAAAAGATGGTCAGAAACCATTATCTTTGGATGTGGAAAACATCTTAGCTGAGATTGCTCTGGACAGAATAAGGATTCCAGAAAACCCATCAAACTGAAATTATGATGCGGTGGATATCAACCGACAGGACGCAATCTCGCAGCTTTAAACGTAAAGTTCTGCTTTTGCATTCCAAAAAGTGTACTTGTAAAAGTAGGTGCCTAAGAGTTTCAGATGACCACAAATTTATCATAAGGCAATGGCACGATTTGAAATGTTAAAATAAAATAATATGCTGGGCGTGCTGGCACATGCCTATAGTCCCAGCTACTCAGGAGGCTGAGGTGGAGGACCACTTGAGCCCCAGACGTTGAAGCTGTAGTGGGCTATGATTGTGCCACTGCAGTCTAGCCTGGGTGACAGAGAGAGACCCTGTCTCAAACGATAAATAAATAAATAAATAAATAAATAAATAAATATTGTAGACCAGGCGTGGTGGCTCATGCCTGTAATCCCAGCACTTTGGGAGGCCAAGGCAGGTGGATCACTTGAAATCAGGAGTTCGAGACCAGCCTGGCCAACATGGTGAAACCTCATCTCCACTCAAAATACAAAAAAAAAAAAAATTGCTGGACGTGGTGGCACCTGCTTGTAGTCTCAGCTACTGGGGATGCTGAGGCAAGAGAATCGCTTGATACCAGGAGGCGAAGGGTGCAGTGAGCCAAGATCGCACCACTGCACTCCAGCCTGGGTGACAGAGTGAGACTCCGTCTCAAAAAATAATAAATAAATTTTAAATATTGTAAATGTCCATTACTGATATGGGATGAGCGGGGGTGGCTAACAGTGTCCCCTGTACCTCGCATTTGTCAACCACATCCAGAGAACACCGAAGACCAGTACTTAGTTCCAAGTACCACCTTAAGAAAAGGGCTCAGAGGAGTGCTATCAGGGTGGTATGGGCTGGAAGTTTGAGTCTGGGGGAAAATTATCAAAGTATTGATAAGTCTCTGCAGATCTTTTAAAAGTCAAAGGGGGAGAGTAAATAGACAATTTGATTTAGACAATTAACTGCTCTTAATTGAGAGCTGAGCAGAGAAAAGAGACATTCCCCCTCTTTTCTCCACGTTAGGGGCACTGTGCTAAAGGCACACTTAAGTCCATTTCGTCCTTAGAATAGCCCCAGCAGGTAGGTGTATTATCCTCATCTCATACATGAGAAAGCTGTTTATTAAATATGAAGTCCGAGGCCATATAGCTTGTTAAGCGGCAGAACTAGGATTTCAACTAGGATTTGTCATTTGCCTGACACCTAAGTCCCCTTCCTCCAGGAAGTCTTCCCTGATTGTGCCTTAACCTCTCTCTCCCCTGTGTCATCTTTCCCCTCAGGCTCCTCTCCTTTCTCCTATACCAGTTTCTCCTCTGTCTCCATCCACTTGGTTCTGACCCCTTCTCCTCTCCCCTCCCTAGAACCCAACCAACTTTCATCTCCCTCTGTTGGTGAGCCCCAACATTTTCTCCATAGCTGGAAATTGCCAATTCCCATTTCCACATTTTTACCCTTTAGTGCAGAATTTTACGACTGGTAGATATACAAGTTATCCAGAATGACTGAACAAATTAATCAGTACTTCTAGAACATCTAGAACATCTACTAGGCTCAGAGTGTCCAGAAAACAACCAACATTTAAAAAATAACAAAAAAATACCAGGCAATAATCATTTGATTGTTAAATAGTGTGCTCTATGCCAGATTGACTAGTATTCAGTCCCCGACTTCCAGGAACTCCCAGTCTATTGGGAGAAAAAAGACAAAAACGTGCTAACAAATAATTTCCGGTTTGTGGAAATTATTGTGGAGTGACACAATAAGGACACCAAGGGGGAAGAACGAGGGTTTGCAGAGATGCCAAGGATAATGTTCTGGAGGACTTTGAGAGGAGACAATATAGGGAGGGATTCCAGGCAAAGTCTCATTGGAAATAGAGGCTATGGAACTCTGGGCATGAGATCTGCATGTCTCAGAGATGTCAACACGAATGGGGTGATATCTGGTGTTAATCGCAGGACTCAGATTGTCAGCTAACAACTAGTATGGGTGAGGAAGGGGTGGTGAGCATTGAGCACACGACCCTAGTCACTCGTGCCTGTTATTATTAGTATTATTATTTTTGAGACGGATTCTCGCTCTGTCGCCAGGCTGGAGTGTAGTGGCGCAATCTCTGCTCACTGCAACCTCTGCCTCCCAGGTTCACGCCATTCTCCTGCCTCAGCCGGAGTAGCTGGGACTACAGGCGCGTGCCACCACGCCCGGCTAATTTTTTGTATTTTTAGTATTTTTAGTTTCACCCTGTTAGCCAGGATGGTCTCCATCTCCTGACCTCGTGATCCACCTGCCTCAGCCTCCCAAAGTGCTGGGATTACAGGCGTAAGCCACCGCGTCCGGCCACTCGGGCCTGTTATTAATTAAAACTGTGTATTAGAATAAGCGCACACAGACCTTTTAGAGGGAATTTTGACAGTGCCTGCTGATTAGTTATAGATGCACATTTCATTCTAGGACTGTATATTATGGGAATACCCATTGTTCATTCCAGCACTTTTTTCTTTAATAGTGGAACATTGGAAACATGCAAATGCCTTCCAATAAGGAATGACTTGATAAATGATCAAACATTCATTCAATGGATTATAATGGAGCTGATAAAAGGAAATGAATTAAATATGGATGTATCAACTTGGAAAGATATCCATGATATGTGTTTTTTTAAAAACAATTGTTAATTAATATATATAGAGGAATATCGTTATGTCTATGTGTTCATTTAGAAAAGGATCTCAAAAGATAGGTCTCAAACTGTAAACAATGGTAGACTCTGCACCTGGGGAAGTGAAGTGGTGGGAGAGAGGGGAGACTTTTGCTTTTTACTGTATAGGCTTCTGGGTTACTTAAAGATTTTGCAATAAACGTGTAAAACTTTTATAACATAAAAAAATAAAAATGAAAGAAATACGAAGAGACTAGCCTGTAATTAAATTAAGTAAAAAAAAATAAAATACCTGCTCCATTTCTTCTGCACAGGGGTCTCCCATCTGCTGAGTCTGAAGAGCCTGAACTGAGAGGAGATGAAGAGGCCGGAACTGCAGCAGGTGACGTCACTTCCTTGGTGCTTCCCATGGCTGAACTGTGGTGAGCAAAGCCAAGCCTTGCAGCCCCAACTGGAGAGGGCCAAGCAAGGAAAGCTAGCCCAGGCTGATGGATCGATTTTCTGTACTTAGACACGCCCCAATCCTTGTCCTTCCCTTTGCCAGGCAGCCCCCATTTCAATAACTGTCCCCCACACCCTCCATCCTTGTCCCAGGATGCCAAGCAGGCCTCTGTCTTTTCCCTCTAATGTCACTCTTGGGGCCTAGTCTCTCCACTACACTGGAAGCCTTTCTTTTTCTTCTTCTTCTTCTTTTTTTTTTTTTTTTGGAGATGAAGTCTCGCTCTGTCACCCAGGCTGGAGTGCAGTGGCACTATCTTGGCTTACTGCAAGCTCCACCTCCCAGGTTCAAGTGACGCTCCTGCCTCAGCCTCCCGAGTAGCTGGGACTACAGGTACCTGCTTCCATGCCCGGCTAATTTTTGTATTTTTAGGGGAGATGGGGTTTCACCATGTTGGCCAGGATGGTCTCCCTCTCTTGACCTTGTGATCCTCCCACTTCAGCCTCCCAAACTGCTGGGATTACAGACGTGAGCCACCGCGCCCAGCCCAGAAGCCTCTCTTCTTACCCTGCACAGATACACACAGAACATCAGAAGCTAGAACCACAGTATTAATGAGCTATTCACTGTATAAACACACAGGCAAGTAACACATACACTGGAGCAGTGCCTGGGGATACACCATCTCTGAGCAACTACACACACTTAGGAAATGCACCAAAAAAATTAGCCTTCTTTCCTTAATGTTTTCCTTGTAGCTTCTTCCTGGAAAGCACAAAAGGGCCATCTCAGCTTTGGCCTGGACATTCCTTTTGCCAAGTCTGTGTGGGAGAATCTGCTGCATGTGGACCTTTCTCTCCTCACTCCCAAGCTCAAGTCTTTCTTACTTGACTACTTATGGCTACATTAGAAATATAGTGGGTCTGGTTTGGGAGGCTGAGGCAGGAGGATCACCTGAGTTCAGGAGTTCGAGACCAGCCTGGCCAATATGGTGAAACCCCCGTCTCTACTAAAAATACAAAAAATTAGCCTGGCATGGTGACAGGCACCTGTAATCCCAGCTACTTGGGAGACTGAGGCAGGAGAACCGCTCGAACCCGGGAGCCAGAGGTTGCAGTGAGCTGAGATCACACCACTGCACTCCAGCATGGGCACAATAGAGTGAGACTCCATCTCAAAAAATTATATATATATATGGTCTGGGAGGAGCATGAAAAATACTTGAGACCACGTGTTGGCCCTTCTAACTAGGAAATATTCGTGTTAGTGTTTGCATCCATTCCTGGAGTCTTTTGCATGCCTTCCTCTCCTGCATTTTCTCATAACTCTATTCCTTCTTCTATGTCAATACCTCCTTTCTATACGACAGTCACTCTCTAGGCTTCTCTGTGCACTTGAATTTCTTTTCTTTTTCCTTTTTTTAAGAATGTTTCAGTGGCTGGGCACGGTGGCTCATGCCTGTAATCCCAGCACTTTGGGAGGCCGAGGTGGGTGGATGACAAGGTCAGGAGTTCGAGACTAGCCTGGTCAATATGGTGAAACCCTGTCTCTACTAAAAATACAAAAATTGCCTGGGCATGGTGGCAGATGCCTGTAGTCCCAGCTACTCAGCAGGCTGAGGCAGGAGATCGCTTGAACCTGGGAGGCGGAGGTTGCGGTGAGCCGAGATCGCGCCGCTGACTCCAACCTGGGCGACAGAGCAAGACTCTGTCTCAAAAAAAAAAAAAAAAAGTTTCAGTTAGACCATTTTAAACAAAACAAAGAGGGTCTCAAAATTCTCACCGACTAAAGTCACCCAGTCCCATTAGTATTCAGATCTAGCTCCAAAGTCATCCCAGCTGATCAGCACTTAGAGCCTTACTAGTTATAATTCATTCACAACACTGACCACATGAAACTGGTTCGCAAATTTTCATCTCAGAACCTGCATTACGCTCCTGAGTGACAATCACAAAGCTCCACTTCTCCAGCAGGAGACCCTCAACAATGCTCTACTGCCTTGAAACTGTGAGGGAAACTGTCTTCCCACATCATTCCCCTGAGCAAGCACAGAAAATAGAAAGCCAGGGAAGAAAGGGAAGAACCAGTCTAGGAGCATCTGGGCATCTGGACGGAAAGGGAACCTGAAGCCCCAGGAGAGCAAAGGAACTCATCTGAAGTGAAAAGACTACACGAGAACCCATCTTCTACCTGGTCATCGAATACATGTCCACCTTCAGTGTCCAGCAGGAACAACAGACTGAACCCTCACTTCCCTTACCCGATGCCATGCTCACCTCCCTGTGCCTGAGCTCTTAGAAATTTGAGATGTGGCTGGGCGCGGTGGCTCACACCTGTAATCCCAGCACTTTGGGAGGCCGAGGTGGGCAGATCACAAGGTCAGGAGTTCCAGACCAGCCTGGCCAACATGGTGAAACACCGTCTTTGCTAAAAATACAAAATTTAGCCGAGCGTGGTGGCATGCGCCTGTAATCCCAGCTACTCGGGAGGCTGAGGCAGGAGAATCGCTTGAACCCGGGAGGCGGAGGTTGCAGGGAGCCGAGACCGTGCCACTGCACCCCAGCCTGGGTGACAGAGCAAGACTCTGTCTCAAAAAAAAAAAAAAAAGGAAATTTGAGATGTAGTGTTCAGAATTCTCACCTGTTTAGAGCTAGCTATGCAGCTGTTTAAGGTGTGGCCAAAGCTGCAAGTGAATAAAAAGGTTTCTGAGCAGCCAAGATATTAATAAATGATACATAATTCATCCACTGAAGCTTAATACCCATATTCAAAGGCGCGCCTCCCAACCTCTCTCCCAGAGCCCATGCACTCTTGCATAACAGGCCCAGGCTGGAGTGCAGTGACGTTATCATGGCTCACTGCAGCCTAAACCTCCTGGGCTCAAGCAATCCTCCCTCCTCAGCCTCCTGAGTAGCTGGGAACACAGGCATACACCATGCCCAGCTAATTTTTTTTTTTTTTTTTTTTTTTAGAGACAGGGTTTTACCGTGTTGCCCAGGCTGATCTCAAACTCCTGAGTTCAGCAGTCCACCTGCCTCGGCCTCACAAAGTGCTGAGATTATAGGCCTGAGCCGCTGCTCCCAGCCCCTTTTTAATTTTTTAATTACTAGGGGATATAATAGGTGTATATATGGGGTACATTTGATTGTTTCTTTTGCTGTGCAGAAGCTTTAGAAACCTATCTTTTTGCTTCACCATTCTTAGCATGTGGCTTTCATCTTCAAAGTCAACTCATAATCACAAAATGGCTGCTGAAATACAAGTCATCACATCTAAATTCCAGTCAGCAGGCGGGAGGAAAGGGAAACAGCAAAAAGGCATTCTTCTCAATCCCTTTCAAACAGCTCTAACGGCGCTTTAATCAATTTTTCTTACATCTCATTTGCCATCTCTCTGTGCAAGAAGAATGGGAAATGTAGCTTATTACTTCCCCCAACAATACAGGGGTTCTGTTGGTAAAGAAGAAAAGAAGAGATATTGGGAAGGCAACTACTACAACCAGACACCATGGATGATGTAGAGATAAGTAAGACACAGCTCTGCCTTCAAGGAGCTCAGGCTTTAGGGAGAATACTTCCCTTCCAAATGGTTAAAATAACAATTATGTCTCAAGACACGAACTTTCATCTAAATGAAGAGACTCAGTAATTTAGTGCAGCTCTTTCCCAGAAGGTTCATGACTGCTGAGACTTTTGCTGAGTTTGCTTTGTTTGTTTGTTTTATTTCCATCAGAATCACATTTCTGTCTATGGAATCTGCCCAGGCGCTGCTCCCATCCAGGGGCATTTACACTCCTCATAACTCTGGGGTAGGAAATGGAAGAGTGTCTTGCTGATAGCAAATATCTACAGCAGTTCTCAGCCAGATTTCCCTGAAAGACAAATGGCATGCAGAGGCAGAAGGCATTGTATTCCTGTCTGTCTGCCCCACCGCCCCGCCCCATAGGCTGATCCTAATCTTAGTTAGGTTGTGAGCATCGGTGGCCGTGTCTCTTCTTTTGTGGCAACTTTATAAAGAGAAGAATCCTCCATGAGGGGTGGAAACCCTTTTAGTGTGCATTATGTGGCTCCAACTCCAGACACACAAGAGAAGCATTTTTCTCTCTCTGCCATTTTGAGTAAATTTGAGGTTTCCTTAGATAAGGTGAATGTGGTACACTTTGATGGTTTTCTGTCTCAGAGGAAAGGGATGGATTTTAAGCTGGTTTATTCTATTTCTATCTTGGCCAGGGGTAGGAATTTCCCTTGAGTAAGACAGGAATAGAGGAAACCAGCTTAGACTCCAACCCAAACCACCTGAACAAGGGGTGAACACCTCACTTCTGGCACATTGTACCCCTGCCATCCACCTGTGCCACCTGCCTCTGATTCATCAGGGCCATCCTGTAGGTTCAGTGATAGGTGGCCCTGGAGAAAGAGTAGATTACCACAGACTGCCTGGGGCACATCAGTGAGAAGTGGGACCTGGGGACACAGGAGGAACATGAGCAGAGTCCAACCAGACACTCACACAACTTTGAGAATGAATCACACATCATTGCAGGTACATCTGACCCCTTTTTCATTCATTCGTCTTTTACTGAGAGCACTCCTGCTGGGCAGCAGATCAGACATTAGACATACAAAGTCCCTGCCTTTGTGGAGTGGAGAAGAAGTTACAAGGAGAGCTTGGTGCCCAGCTCAGTCCCTCATGCCTGTAACCCCAGTACTAGGGGAGGCCGAGGCGGGAGGATCGCTTGAGCCCAGGAGTTTAAGACCAGCCTGGGCAACATAGCAAGACCCCTTCTCTAAAAAAAAAAAATTAAATTAGCCAGGTGTGATGATGCATGCCTGTGGTCCCAGCTACTTGGGAGGCTGAGGTGGAAAGATCACTTCAGCCCAGGAGATCAAGGCTGCAGTGAGCTATGATCGCACCACTGCACTTGAGCCTGGACGACAAAGCAAGATCCTGTGTGGAAAAAAAAGAGAGAGAGAGCTTGGTGGGAGCTCAAAGAGAAGCCCCACACTCAGACTGATGGTCACAGAAGCCTTTCTGGAAGAGATCTCCCAAACTGGGTTCTGAAGAATGGATGAGGCAAGCAGAGAAGGGAGTGAGACAGAGGTTTTGTGGGTCAGTTAATTGGAGTCATGCC
This sequence comes from Symphalangus syndactylus, assembly GCF_028878055.3. Lineage (NCBI taxonomy): Eukaryota > Metazoa > Chordata > Mammalia > Primates > Hylobatidae > Symphalangus > Symphalangus syndactylus. The sequence goes on along the minus strand of NC_072427.2, from coordinate 23,739,882 downwards.
TCCAACCAGCTGAGAATATATGGATCTGGTCAGGAGAGAGTTGGGGAAATGTCCCAAATCCTACCTTCCTTTGCTGCACCCCATAGCTCTGCGGACAAAATGTGGTTGTCCCAGCAGTAAACACACACAAGTTTCCACTCATGAGCAGAAAGTGCCATAAGAAAGAATGAGATGCCTTAAAAAGACAGGGGGGCATTATCTTTGGAGGTTTTCTTATCACTTACAGCAGGGAAACAAATCATTTTCATATGCACTTCTTCAGGAAACCCTGATAGGTACTAACTGTATTTGACTCATAATAAATCAGAGGACAGGAGAGGGAAAGTGACTTTCTCAAGGTGACCCAGCCAAGTACTGACAAAGATGGAGCCAGGTTTTGGTTTTCCAATTCATGGGTCAGGCCCAACAAGGGAGTTTAACCTAGTGATTAGTTAGTACGTGGACTATGGAGTCAAGCAAATCCAGGCTTGAATCTCAGCTCTACTACTTACTGATCTCTCTGAGCCTCAGTCTTGTTGTCTGCAGATTTGGGATAATGATTCCACCTTCACACAGGGATGCTGTGAGGCTTGAGTGAGATAATACAAGTCCATAACGCACTTCAGACTGTGCCTGGTATTTGAAACTATTCCATTATTGTTGCTGTTATTCACTAAAACACCTGGAGGGGGCCCTGTTGAACAGCTAATCTTAGGAACACAGCATGAGGACTGGGAGTTAGAGGGAGGGCCAGTCAATGGAGTGCAGACTGTGGACTGGCTTTTTTTTTTAACCCCAAGCATCAAAAAAGCTGAGTTCATCCTCCCTCCAAAACTGAATGCAAACCAAGTCCTGGTCCACAACTGGGGGTTGAGGGAGAATTTAAACTACCCTCTAGTGGGCCTGACTGGTACTTGTGCCAGCGTAAGTGGATACAAGCTGGGCTTCTGGGTTTCGGACCCTTTGGGCTCAGTGACTCGGGCCACACTCAGGCCACACTTCCCAGTCCTGCTCTTCCTCCTCCCTTTCAGCACAATCCAGCCCCTCCAGGGGTTAGACTCTGTGGCCAGAAGTGGGGCAGCTTTTGGCAGGAGATCAGAGCCGTGGCCTCGGGCAGGGGCGTGGACAGGAGCAGGCAGAAGGGGTCCCAGCCATGGGCGAGGGAGGTGGGAGAGAGGGGGAGAGACATCCCTCTGGGGTCTGCAGAGCCATTGCCCAGGCAGGCCGAAGGTCTGACTCAGCCCGGCTCCTTCTTCTGGGCCCTCATCACGTGTTTGTGGTCTGGACCACAGGCCCCAGCGACGACAGTGTTTGACACAGCAGACAACTCCTCCATTCCATTTCTGGTACAGTCCTGTAGGATTTCTTGAAATCTTGTTCATGTGGTTGCTATGGACCAGACACTCTTTCAGTTCTAAAGTTCAAATGTAGCTTTTTCTTTAGGAAAAAAAAAAAAAAACTGCCACAATTCAAAGTGAATTTTTTTTTCTATAAAAAGGAAAAACAAATAGTGCCTTTTTAAAAAACCATAGCCCAAACTGGAACACTGAAATATGAGACTGATATGTAAATATGCATACCCTCTCATAAAAATAGGGTGGTTTTGGTTTATTTACTTTCCCCCTTCATTTGTTGAATGTCATTGAAAATCCACCAAAAGCCATCCTGTAATGAGCAGAGTGAACACAACACTATTCACACCTCTCCCTGTTTACAGCAGATAATTTTTTTTTTTTGAGACAAAGTCTCGCATTGTTGCTCGGGCTGGAGAGTAGTAGCGCGATCTTGGCTCACTGCAACCTCCGCCTCTCAGGTTCAAGCGATTCTCCTGCCTCAGCCTCCCAAGTAGCTGGGATTACAGGTGCCTGCCACCATGTCCGGCTATTTTTTTTTTTGTATTTTTAGAAGAGACGGGGTTTCACATGTTGGCCAGGCTGGTCTCGATCTCCTGACCTCATAATCCACCTACTTCGGCCTCCGAAAGCATTGGGATTATAGGTGTGAGCCACCATGCCCGGCCAGCAGACAATTTTTAATACAGGGAATGGATATCGAACCGCTTACAGAGGCATGGTTTGTTGTTGCAAAAATTATCCAGTTACTCATTCTTTATTCTCTAGTAGGGAGGTGAATTTCCAAAGTCCCAAACAGCTGAAGTGGCCTGAGGGAGACAGTGCTCCAGGATCTACTAGAGGATTTTGAACGAGGGGCACATGGGGAAGACTTGGAGGTCTGTATCCTCCTCAAAGAGGCGCTGTGATGGTGCTTCCCCCAGGTGGAAGCTGGGAACTGCCCCCTCAAAGGCGAGGCAACTGCATTGCCTGGGGTTCAGGTGCTGTTCCCCCCTTCTTCTCTGTGTGGTTCTGACCTGGTTATTTAACATTTCGGAGTCTCTGTCAAATGAGAATATTGCTATCCACTCGAAGGTGTGCTACAAGAACTAAATGAAAACATGCTTTTGCAGCCAAGGAGGAATGTGGATACTCACTGGGTTACCCATGGACAGGAGTGGCCCTCTGGTAGTTGGGACATTCATGTTTTTTAAATCTCAAACGGATTTGAAAACAGGAGCAAGAATAACCAAGAGCAGGGGTGAAATGAAGAAAAGGGAGCATCTTGTAGTGCCACCAAGAAAGAAAGTGATCACACACACACAGAGAGAGAGAGACAGACAGAGAGAGAGAGAGAGAGACAGAGATATGGGGGTATGCAAAGGTGCAATGGAGCCCATTGAAAGAACCCCCCAGGGTCAAAGCAGGAACAATTTGAACAAATAAATCAATAAAGTTGCATTGGATTACAACCCAAAGCATACAATAAATACTCATGGGTCCATACCATATAAATACTTGACTGAATAAATTAATACATTTATTAACAATTTAATAAACTTAAGAATGTGCAAGAGACAAATTTCCCATGCAGACGAATTCTACAGAACCTCTGTGGATACTCCATTCTCTAAGAGGTACAGCATGATTCCCCACCTCGCAAGTGTGAGCTGTGTATGGGGGCTTCCTCCCAATGCATACAGCCAGGAAAGAGGGGCTAAAAGGAGTGACTTGACAGAGGAGGAACCTGACACACATTCCCTCAGCCAGACGCTCCAGGCCAGCATCCACAGTGATAAATCATGCTGATAGCATGCAGCTTCATTGCAACAGGATGAAAATGACACTTTACCTCTGCCATCTTCCTCGAAAAAACCCATAACCCCAGTAGTAGCAGGAGTAAAACATCAAATACATTCCAGCAGAGGGGCGGCCTACAAAATACCTGACCAGCAATCCTCAAAACTGTCAAGGTCTTCAAAAATAAGGCAAGTCTGAGAAGCTCTCACTACCACGAGGCGCCCAAGGACACCAGACGACCCAGTGTAATGTGGGATCCTGGATGGGATCCTGGGACATGAAAAGGACATTAGGTAAAAACAAAGCAAATCTGAATAAACTGTGCACTTTAGTTAATAATGATGTATCAATAGAACTGTATTAATTCTAACAAATGTACCATACTGGTATGTAAGATGTTAATAACAAGAGAAATTTGGTGAGAACACAAAGCAAGGTATATAGGAGTTGTCTTATCTGCTCAATTTTTCTGGAAACTTAAAACTGTTCTAAAAAACAAAATCCATTAATTAAAAGAAGAAGGAGGAGGTGAAGGAGGGTTCGTTCTTTCTTTTGACATGTCTCAATAAAGGGCTGGCCTGAGGGAGGCCGTGGCCAACATGCCAGGTGAGGTGGGCTCAGACGAGGGAAGATGGGGTATCCTTTTACACACCAACGTTGTGCAAAGGTGGGCAGACCTCTGAGGGGAGCCAGGGAAAGGAGTCTGCGTCAGTGACCCAAGTCCACAGACTGTTTGCCTCGTGTTCAACATCAACGTATGAGGCGAAGCATTTTGGGATCGTTAAACGTAATTCAGCAAAAGAGGAAAATGTCTTTGCCATTTATAACCATAATGCTCTTCTAAGGAAGGGACATCCTGTCCTATAAATATCCTTTTGTTCAGCCAAGCACCTCCATGGATTCAGATATGCCTGGAGCCAAATTTGGAAGATAACAGGGAAGACTGGAAGAAAAGAGAGAGGAAAAACCTAGCAAAGTGGCAGAAGGCTGGGGGCGCCACAGATCAAGGGCAGTGAGAAGCCCTCCTGGGAGACTGGCTGAAAGGGCTTCTGCAATAGGACTCAAAGTGGTGGCTTTAAGTCGTCTGCGCTCAAAGTGGTGGCTTTAAGTCGTCTGCACGCAGTTCCACCACGTGAACTTACTTGGTGGCCCACAACTCATCAGTACATATTCTGCTGACACGACAGCCCAGGGCATCCGCATTTGTTGGGTTGGGAAGGGAAACAAGGCAAAGAGTTTATTTTGGTGCTTACTGGGGTAGAGATAAAGAAGCAACTGCAGGACACAGAGCAGGAAACAATAATTCAGTAGGTGAATTCACAGAAAGTGGCTATTGGGTGAATGGAGGTCCCCTGGGGGCCCTCTGGCACATCTTCGGGGAGACTTGAGCCTTCCGTGTATCCTTCCTGGCAGGGTTTGCATCGATCGAATAGAGAGCAGAGGCCAGAAGATACCAGCTGATCTGGGCTGGAGGACTCCAACTCAGTGCAAGGGGGACTGGGTCCATGTGGTCAGCATGCCTGGGTATTCTATTTCACATGGGCCTGTGGCTTTTCCAGAGAAGATAGGAGCCTGGAACTTGCAAATACACAGCTCTCAGAACAGGCCAGGCGTGTTGGCTCACACCTGCAATCCCAGCACTCTGGGAGGCCGAGGCAGGCAGATCACCTGAGATCAGGAGTTCAAGACCAGCCTGGCAAACATGGTGAAACCCTATCTCTACAAAAAATTAGCCACACGTGGTGGCGTGCACCTATAATCCCAGCTACTCTGGAGGCTGAGGTGGGAGAATCGCTTGAACCTGGGAGGCAGAGGTTGCAGTGAGCCGAGATCCCTCCACTGCACTCCGGGCTGGCCGACAGAGTGAGACTCAGTCTCAAAAAAAAAACAAAAAAAAAAAAACAAAAAACGAAAAGAACAGGCCCTGCACCTAGTAGGTATTCAGCACACCCTACTTCCTCTCCCACCATAGCTCTGCCTAAAGAATGCCCCAGCCTGGGTGGGCCCAGAGAACACGGTGCCGTGCTGTTCCTGTATCTGGGTGTGTGTTTGCTGTTGCTGACAATCAGCTCTCATGGGTAACAATTGAACACACTATTTACTAATTAACACCCCCCAGAAAACATCTGTTTTTCTTCTTTCTGGCTGATTTTTGAAAATGGAAATCACTAAGTAGCTAAACTGATCGTGTGTGTTGTGTGTGTGCTGGCGGGGTGGGGAGTAGGAGAGCAGGGAGGTACCCAAGAACAACTCAATTTAAAATCCCCACCACCACCTGCACCACACTGCCTGGCACGTGATAACGGACATAGGTTAGGCTTTCAGTAACTGGTGGCTATTGTTGCTGTTGTCGTTAGGAGCCAATGGAGGGTTGGGATGGGAGATGGCAGGGGACAAATGCCAATGCTTCCATGTCGAAAAGTTTATCGGATGGGCAGCAAGAAGGACGGCAGAGAGCTCTGGGAAAGAAGGGGCCCTAGAGAATCAACAGTGGTTCAGAGGGGGTGGAGGAGGATCCAGGGCAGATAGGAGTGAAGATGAGATGGAAATGAGAGAGACCCATGATTAAGGGACAGGGTCTCCAGGAGGCTGAGAAAGGGAGCATTTGTAGTGTTTGGTGCCAACCACAAAGCACAGGTGTGGTCTTACCAACTTCCAAAACAGCCCGGCGGTCAGCATTTGGGTCACACTTCCTGAGGTTCAAAGCCCTCTTCATAGACTCTTCCCCTCCATGTACCTCTCTGTGCCTGATGACTTTTTACACGTGTGGCTGCTAAGCCGGGGCCCCTGTCCTGGCATGGATGCGGTTGTCGGCATCAGGGCAGTGCTCAGGCCCACCAAGGTATTTTCTGGATCCTAGCTCTGTCTTTCTGTATCTCATCCAGCCCTCAGGGAATCTGTGAACTCTGTCCGCTGACAGTCAAAGAGCACCTCGTTCTCTGCAATGAGTTCTTTTAAAAGTTCCCCCAACTTTCAACTCCCAAGCAAAGAGGAGCCTGCCCTCCCAGGCTCATGTTGCTACTGTTCCCGAGACTGTGTGTTGCTGGGGTCAACTGCTGGTACCTGTCAGCTTGGTCCCCCTGCTCTGGGCCCACCTCACTCAATAAAGCCAGCTCTGGCAATCCTTTCCCAGAGGGGCTGCAGCTGAGTGCTCTCCACCAACCCAGCAATCAACATCCTCACGACTCTTTCCAGGGCCATGGGTCAGAGAACCTTCTTCCTTTTTCCATCCCAAGAATGCAAAGCCCTAATGGATCTTCTGGAAATTTTTTGGCTAGAGAGCTCTCCTTCCCACTTGTCCCCTGCAGACAAAAAAAAAAAAAAAAAAAAAAAGCATTAACCTTTGGGGTCAAATTGTCAGTAAGGAAAGCCTAGGCATTAGAAATACAGTGCTAGTCTCCTCCTGGCTGCAATATGTGATATCTAGTATGTATCATGTAGGCCAGGCGCGGTGGCCACGCCTGTAATCCCAGCACTTTGGGAGGCTGAGGTGGGAGGATCACTTGAGGTCAGGAGTTCAAGGTCAGCCCGGGAAAAATGGTGAAAACCTGTCTTACTAAAAATACAAAAAAATTAGCCGGGTGTGGTGGCAGGTGCCTGTAATCCCAGCTAATGGGGAGGCTGACACAGGAGAATCGCTTGAACCTGGGAGGTGGAGGCTGCAGTGAGCCGAGATGGCACCACTGCACTCCAGCCCAGGCTACAGAGCAAGACTCTGTCTCAGAAAAAATAAATAAATAAATAAAAATATAGATAGATAGATAGATATGTGTGTGTGTGTGATGGATATGTAGTAATATCAGATATAATATGTAGCATATAATGTATAATATGTAACATATAATATGTAACTGTGTGTGTGTGTGCATCCCAGGAACTGGCATATACTAGGTTCTCAACAAATGTAACAAGTATTATTTTTTAATTCAATCAAATATACTATACCACTTTTCTTTACAATAAAATTTTTCTACAACAAGAGACATTCCAGCTCCCTGTCAGATCTATTATTATGCACTTTACTCATTGTGAGGAGTTCTTAAGTTCTAATGAGGTAAGGAAGTTCTACTTTAGTGAAAGAATGAAACTTCCTTACTGTTCACTAACCTACATCTCAATTACCTCCCAACATGTTTGCAGCATGTACCCTGTCAATGGTAGGCAAGAGGAAGGTGTGACCCACAAAGATCAAGGAGTCTAAGCTGGCCAAGATTTGCTTTTTTATAGCTCAACCTTCCCAACATTTAAAAGGAAGGCGAGTGGGGTCTAACCCATAGCCCACGCTGTTGGTCCTGCTCTTTGTTAGAGCATCAGTCTCACGTCCTCAATACACTCTGTACTTTTCCAAAACCACCACCACCTGAATATATTTTTTTAGAACTTCTCTAACATTGAGCAATGGGGACACTGGCTATTGTCAGTTTTCTTAGATTTCAAAGGAAAGTTTCAAGACATTCTCACAGGCGAAAAAGGGGAGCATGTGGAGGAGGTCAAAGTGATTTCAATTCCATGGTTAGAAAAATTACGAAAGAGATAAGAACATAAAGGATACAGTTCTGACCATGGAGTGTCCTTCAATCCTAATGATGGTGATGGAGGGTGGCATGGGAGTGGAATTGTCCATGGAAACACAGAGATTCTCAAGAGCATGGAGTAAGGGGCAGTGCTGGGACATCCAATCCAAGTTGCAATCTATAAGCCTGAAGCCTCGAGTCCCCTTTCCTTCAGTACCCAGATGTTCACATGTATGTAACAGGAATGATTCCATAATCCATGCTGGGAATACTAGGGGAACATGCTCCAACTTCTGTGAAGACCCAAGGAGCGTCAGTCAGCAGGAAGGGGTGCCAAAGAGCTGAAGAGAAAGATCCCCTACCCACCTGCCATTCTTCACTTGGGAAGGCCGATCCTGCCAGGAAGGAAGGGAAAGGACCCAGCAGAGTCCTTCTCCTGATCTTGACTCAAAAAATAAATGGAGGTCGGGCATGGTGGCTCACGCCTGTAATCCCAGCACTTTGGGAGGCCGAGGCAGGCGGATCACCTGAGGTCAGGAGTTCGAGACCAGCCTGGCCGTCTCTACTAAAAATACAAAAATTAGCTGGGTGTGATGGTACAAGTCAAAAAAAAAAAAAAAGAAACGGGATCCCGGAATCCTGAGTGGGGAGCAGATCTTAAGCTCATGTTGCCTCCAAATTGGTGCTTTGTAATCTGCTTTTGTAGCACACACCATTGAGAACATCTCCCTATGTCCATAAATGTACATCTGCAACATGATTTTTAATTGTATGAATGTGCCATATTTTATTTAATCAATCCGCTAATAGCAGACAGAGTTCCTCCTAATTTTTCACTATAATATATAGTGCTGCCAAAAGTCTGACAAAAATATCTTTGCCCATTTGTCTGATTAATTCCTTACGACAAACTACAAATGGAATTACTAGATAGGCACATTGATAAGACTACATTTAAAAGACCGTATTGCTTAATTTCCCTCCAGGAAAGGCATAGCATCTTACAATTGCATCAGTGACATAGGAGAATGCCTGTTCTCCCCAGATTCACTGAATGGGACTTACCATTTAAGACAAAAATGCTTGCCCAAGTTTTTCAAAGTGTATATGCGTATGTCCTTTGATATACGAACTGCTCTTTTAGGAAACTACCCTAAGGAAACATTCATATGAGTTTACAAAGATATATGAACAAAGGCATGCAATGCAACAGTGTGGTGAATAACTAGCCAGTTTCTGCTATAGAGTCCCTTTGGTTACTGGCTGAGAGATATCCCATCTAAATCCTGTTACCTTGTCTTCATCAAGGATAGCACTAGTTTTCCCGCTTCCTCATATTAGTATTATTAGTGTCATTATTATTAGTACATAGATCTTAATTCTTTTCCCCACCCTCCATATTCAGATACCAAATAGCAATGTTTTCATTGAAATACCATTGGTATGCTTTGCACAGCCCTGCATTCCTGGGGCGACCACCCTCACAGCCTTTGACCCCAGGCTCCCTTATTCAATCAATCAGACATATCACTGGCAAATCAATCTTTCTTTCTTTCTTTTTTTTTTTTTTTTTTTTTTCAGATGGAGTCTTGCTCTTGCACCCAGGCTGAAGTGCAGTGGCACTGTCTCGGCTCACTGCAAGCTCCGCCTCCCGGGTTCACGCCATTCTCCTGCCTCAGCTTCCCAAGTAGCTGGGACTACAGGTGCCCGCCACTGCGCTCGGCTAATTTTTTTTTTTTTTTTTGTATTTTTAGTAGAGACGGGGTTTCACCGTGTTAGCCAGGATGGTCTCGATCTCCTGACCTCGTGATCCGCCTGCCTTGGACTCCCAAAGTGCTGAGATTACAAGCGTGAGCCACCGCACCCGGCCACAAATCAATCTTTCTTAAAAGCGGCTTGTGACACATCACATCTTGGCTCAAAAACTTTAGAGATTCCCTGTTTTTCGCCATATGAAGTCACTGTCCTGGTTCTCCATTAACATTACTCTCTCTCCCTAACCCTTCCCCAGCCCTCCTTCCTCAGGCCCCAAGATTAGCATCTAAGAAGCCAGCATCCAATCTGTTAGCAAACAAACCACACCTGTGAACAACCTTGGCTCTCCCTCTCTCCCCGTCTCGTTTCCTCCCACCTACACTCCTGGCCCTAGCCATTCTGGAAAGACCTGGAATACTTAGAGCATCTGAAGATCTGAAATGCAGGAAGGGAAGGCACTATGAAAAGCAGACGTCCAATTCTGGGTGAGGCTTGACCTCCCTATCCTTGGTGCCCAAAGTTATCTTCATCCACTCAGCTTAGTTTCAGATTTCATTTCCTCACTCTGATAATCCACCAATGAGAAATTCGTGTAGATGGGTCACAAATGTTCTTTTACATGTAAATACTTTCCAGAGGGTTAAGGTATGAAGAACTGAGAACGAAGCTGTTAGCTCAATCAGAGCTGGCTTCAAACTCTAAGCAGCTATCCCGTGGACTTGGGGACTGGTGAGGGTGTGCTGGGGTGCGTGGTGGGCGAAGAGTAAGGTTGCCTTTGCACAGCATGGAAGACCTAAGGGATATGATAGGGTGGGGGAGAGGAAGGAGCCCCTCAAAAGGGGTGGGGGAGGGGAAGGAACCACCCAAAAGAAAGAGCGTAGAAAGCAAAGCAAAAGGATGCCAAAACTTATTTTGCTTACATCAAAATTTCACTTTACAGGTTAAGCATGAATCAAGGAAAGGAAACAGAGATCCTCTTCCTAGTCCTCTTTCCTCTCTTTTCTCCCCTGGGTACCCGGAGTGCGACAGAGTGGGCCAGCTCAGGCAGCTGCAGGTCCCGGCCAGTGCTCTTCCTCACCCAGGCCGTGCAGCATCAACACAGTCATCATAGAACTCCTCTTAAGACATGCAAAGGAATTTTCCAACCCAGTTGAGTGCACTTTGCCCAAGTGTGCGGTGAAAAAGTTAAATGACACTTTGTGAAAGGGATCCTTAAGCTACAAAAACTTTTTTCCCCCATCACACCAAGCACTTGGTTTTGTCCTTGTAGGTGCAAAAGGGGCTGGAGTCATTCGATGAATTCTGAATGTTCTAAGGCTGCTTTTCTGGAAGGGTAAACAGAGAACCTTTTAGATGCCAAGACCTTTTAGAATAATGACCCCATGAGCAATCTCAGTTTATTTCAGAAGAGGAAACTGAGGTGCAAAGGATTGAAGTAACCTTCCAGATGGTACACAGCTGGTGAGACAAAGTCTGGGCTGGGTCCCAAGCCTGCCTGACTCCGGTCTCCCACACCCCACAGTGATACCGGAATCACCCTGAACATGGGAAACACGCTGCAGCTGCTGTCCTGATTCCAGCTTCTGACCAGGAGAGCTGGATTGACCAGGAAGCCAATGAAGCTAAGTTTCAGGGCCCCCTGCCTGCCCAAGGCCTCTCCCAAGGCCCTGCACCAAAGTTTCTATTTGTGACTGTGTTTTCTTAGAAAAAATTCCCCAATTATGTGAACCTCAGGCCCTACAAACACCTGGATCCACCTCTGCTGACAAGGAACTCCTTAGAGGACTTGAGTTTTAGAAGGACAAGCTCCAAAAGCATTTCTAGATAGCCTCCAGAACACTGCTTGTTCTGACTCTTTTTGGAACTAGGTACAGAAGACCCCAGGCAGATGGACTGGCCTTTGGGGATTAAGGGAGACTTTCCAGAGCAGCTCAATTGATCTCTGGTGCCTGACCTTTGAACATCCAGTTTATAAACACATCCAAAGTGGTTTCTTTCCTGTCTTCATTTGGGACCTTCTGTAGACTCCAAATCCCATTTGCATGACCCAGGCCCTTCGATAACCTCCTCCCATTCAGTCCATTCTCTTGTGGGACCAGAAGCCTAAGGGGCATCTCCAGGTCAAGAAAAGTGGGCTGGGGAATGTGCAGAGGGAGGGACAGCAGGAGGAGAGAAAGATGTGTCTAAAGATCTGGAGTCAGATCATCACGTGTTGTGGACATTGGAACGAATTTGGTGTGAAGGAAGCTGAGACTGAGACTGGAGGGGCTATGTCTTAGCCCATTTGGGCTGCAATAGCAAAAATGCCATAAACTGGATGGTTAATAAGCAACAGAAATTTCTTTTTTTTTTTTTTTGAGACAGAGTATCGCTCTGTCACCCAGGCTGGAGTGCAGTGGCACCATCTCAGCTCACTGCAAGCTCCAGCTCCCAGGTTCAAGCCATTCTCCTGCCTCAGCCTCCCAAGTAGCTGGGACTACAGGTGCCCATCACCACGCCTGGCTAATTTTTTTGTATTTTTAGTAGAGATGGGGTTTCACTGTGTTAGCCAGGATGGTCTCGATCTCCTGACCTCGTGATCCACCCACCTCGGCCTCCCAAAGTGCTGGGATTGCAGGT